>NC_136516.1:35571033-35693533 GCF_053919585.1 Euprymna scolopes
TATTTTGATTATAAACTTGAATTATCTTAACATGTTAAGAATTCTTCTACATTTTCTTTTTTCAGGTTCCCAAGAGTTTTCAAAGGATCCTTTCAATTGATAATATCAAAGCCACTGACGTAGATACGGAAAACACTGCCTTAGATGTAGTGATTCAATATCAGCCAAAGAACGGAAATATCAAAACTGCTTCGAAAAGTAAGACGTAATCTATTCCATTTTTACTTTCAAATTAGAAAAATTGAACCTCAAATTAAAAAAAAATCAAATTCAAACTTATTATCTCATCCATCTGCTAACAAATTCAATGTAAAGTTTAAAAATGCACAATTATGAAAACACTTTTTTACTTACAAACACATTTTAATTAAGAAATAAATAAAAAAAACTTGTGTAAAACCCCCTTTTAAAAAGTGTAAGACTTCTAACATTGTTCTCGAGGGAGGTAAATAAATGCTATTTTCTTATATCTAAAAAATAAAAAGTAAAAAGATTTCTAACTAAAATGTATTTTCAAAATAAAATGTTTCTTCGCTTGTTTGCTTATAGGAAAAATGTAAACGGTTTTTTATTCTCTAAAGTTTAGTTGCTACAAAATAAATAGCATTTTGAACTATTTAAAACAAACAAACAAAAAGGCAGGTGGGTGGAAAAGTGACTGGTATTTTCATGGTAACATTTATTTATTGTATATTTGATTTTTACTCTTAGTCGGCTGTTGACTTTACTGCTAAATCCCCGAATACTTTTAATTTAAAAAAAGGGCTTTGCATATTATATATTTCCGTCTGCTACCGAATTAAATCGCAACGTTAAAATGTGCGTATTTAAAAAAGAAAACAGCACAGGAATTTATTTACAATAACACGTTATAGCTGCGTTTAAAAAATGTAAATAAGTCTCCTTTTTTTAATAATAAAATGTTATTATATATATATATAAACAGACACACAGTCTAAGCAAATACCGAATTTCACGAGCGTCTGAGACGCGAAACTGAGAAGCGACAGTTTTTCCACGGCCTTTATCAGCTGTCTAAAGCACGCATGCGCACAAGAGAATTTCATTAAGAAAATGTAACTGAGTTTCGCAGCTCCAAGCAAGTTTTATTTTTATATGAATTTGGGGGTGCTTACCGACATTAAACATAATGATTTTATAATGTACACATAGAAAGAAAAAATAAAATATAAAAAAAGAGACGCATTATTTTTAATTTTATCATTAAGATTGTGTAGAAATAATTCGGAGGTGCTGCAGTTCCACAGCCCCATGCATGAGCTGCCATTAGTTGCAAGGATTAATAATACTCACAGACTTACGCTTTTTTTTTTTTTTTTTCAGATCTGAAAACGGTGAAAACGGTCACAGATTTCCCTTACGACATCCTCATCGACGGGCGTGTTATCTACGATCAAAACCGTTACGTCAGTCCGGAAACAACCGAAGATTATTTTACTGTTTACGTCACAGATGGGATCAACCAATCGCCTGCACGCAATGTCACTGTATTATTTTCGGTAAGTATGATTGTTAATGAGTTAGTTATGAAGAGGATAGAAATACCAAGTCATTTATTATAATTTGAAAACCATTAATTATAAACAGTGTGTGTGTGTGTGTTTGTGTGTGTGTGTGTGTGTGTGTGTGTGTACTAGACACAAAAATATATATATGTGTGTCGACTAGACACAAATATCCTTGTCTACCGTGCTATTGTTCTTTCCATTCTTCTTTATGGATCTGAGTCATGGACTCCATACAGACATCACATTAATCAGCTGGACGTTTTCCACAAAAGCTGTCTACGCTCCATATGTGGTCTTAGCCTCCGCGACAAGGTATCAAATGCCGAATTATTCACAAAATGCAAAATATCTGGCATTGAATTATTCCTTATTCAATCGCAATTGCGGTGGGCTGGTCATGTATTGAGGATGCCCGATGACAGAATTCCAAAAATTGCGATGTACAGTCAATTTGAGGGTGGTAAAAGAATTGTCGGACGTCCTTGGCTTAGGTACAAGGACAAGTTGAAGAGTAACTTGTCTGCAGTGAACATACCATACAGGAGTCTTGAAGATGAGGTGAATGACCGAAAAGGATGGAGATCAAGGTGTTTTGAAGGTCTCCAGAGGTTTCAATCTGAAAGCTTAAGGCAACTGAAAGGAAACAGAGTAAGAGCAAAACGACTACCAGCCGCACCAATATCTGCAGCATTAAATCCACATTCATGTTCTATTTGTGGCCTTGTCTGCAAGTCCCTTGCTGGACTAAAAAGTCATCAGAGGCAAAAGCATAAATGAGTTTTAGAAATATGGGTTGTCTGAACCTCATACGTCGAAATCGACGGGAGAGTCCATCATATGTGTGTGTGTGTGTGTGTGTGTGTGTGTGTGTGTGTGTACACACACACAAAGGACGTTCCAAAAAGTAATGTCTCTTATTTTTTTATTCCGCCCGAATGGATCAGAGCTGATTACAAATTGCATTGTTATGATGGCTGGTCTTCAGTGAAGTTTGAATGGCAATAAGGCTCTTTAAGGTCCCTGTCCTCTTTGAACTTTTTCAGTGGAGATCTGGTTAGTGCTCTCTTTCCTAGGTCTTTCCACTCTCCTTGCTAGGACGTTGGGAAGATTTACTGCCATCCAATATATATATATATATATATATATATATATATATATATATATATATATATATATATATATATATATATATATATATACTCGGGTTTTTTTATATTCAAAAGTAATGGACTAATGAATTCAACGAGGTTGTTAGATAGTGCTCAATAAAAAGAGCTGATAATACTTGTTTATTGTTATATAAACATGCTCACATCCCGCTGCTACAAATAGCCACTTGTTTCAATCAAACAACAGATATCATCAGGCAGCGACTTGACTATTCAAAAGTTCAATGAATAATGGATTTTTATTTTAGGTAGGAACTCTTTAAAAGTTGGAGTTAAAAAACTTAAAACACAGAACTTTAATTAAAAAATGTAAAAAGGGAGGGGCAATTTAAATAAACTTAAAAGATTACAATGGGGAGAAAGTGATTGAAAATGGAAAAAAAAGGAATAGAGAAAGAAATAGAGAAAGAAAATAGAGAGAAAAAAATAGAGAGAAAAAGAAGAGAGAATATATATATATATATATATATATATATATATATATATACATATATATATATATACATATACATATATATATATATGATATGGAGAAGAAAAGAAAAAAGATATAAATTGTTATTATAAAGAGAATAAGAACTAGAAGGAAAAGGAAAGAATAATGAGATCTAGTTAAATAGAGAAAGAGAGAAAGAGAGAAAATAAGAATTTGACAGTATATAGAAAAAGAAAAAGAGAAAGAAAAAGATCTGCGTGTCAACCAATTTATGAACAATTATACAATTCAGTAATGAAACATATTATTACAAATACAGACAGAAGATACAATCCAAGCGTCAGAAATGAACATGTCAAAAAAGGCAGTGAATGTATCCAGCCAGCATATTTATCCTCTTACATACGTCCACGAGTAATATCAACGCAATTCAAACATACGTCTACAATTAATTAGGCCCTTTATGCTAAATGATATAAGTTTAAAGTTTTCGCGTTCTTATTAGATAAATATATAAATAAAAGAAAAAAATAAAAAAATAATGATAAACCAATATTAAAATTATTATTAATAATATAAACATAATAGTAATGATAATAATAATAATAATAATAATAATAATAATAATAATAATAATAATAATAATAATAATAAAAACAGAATAAAATTAATATTTATTATCTTTTTAATATAGGAATGAAATTCTTAAACTTAATTAAAAAGCACTTCCCTATTAATAACATACTACATAAAATTTTCAATAAAAATACAATAAAACATAGTTATAGCTGTAATGAAAACCTTGAAAGAATAATTAAAAAACATAATAACAAAATATTAAACAAAAATAGCACACCCATTGCTACCGAAAGTTGTAACTGTAGAATTAAATCAAAATGCCCTCTTAAAGGAAATTGTCAAATTACTTCTGTAGTGTACCAAGCAACTATTTCTACTAAGGAAAATCCGAATGAAAAAAAATATTACATAGGAATGACAAATAACAATTTTAAAGAAAGATTTACCGGTCACAAGTGCTCCTTTGAAAATAATGAATACAAAAATAGAACTTCCTTGTCTAAATATTACAATGAACTAGTAGAGCAAGGTTACTCCCCAATAGTAAATTGGAAAATTTTAAAGAAAGCGAAAACCTGTTCATCTTTAAACTCGCCTTGCTACCTATGTCTTTATGAGAAATTATTTATACTTACTTTTAAAGAAAGAGATAAATTATTAAATAAGAAGCACGAAAATTCAATTAATTGCAAACATTATAAAAACCATCTTTTAAGTAATTTAGTTTAGATATAAAATTTAAATAAATTTAAAATTGTCACTGATTTCTATAATTTATTAAAATACTATTAATATACTTTCTCCTCTCCTGATTTCATTCTTTACTTCCCCTATCTTATATACCTGTGTGTCTATGTGTATATGTATATGTCTATGTATTTATTTTATGACCGTGTGTACTTGGATTTATATATTTCTATATTATTTGGTATACCCTCCCATGTTTATTCAATTCATTTGTATGTTTCTATGTGTGTATGCATCTATCTGTACTCTTGCCAAATTATTTGTATTCTTATTTATTTCTATATGTATAATTTATGTAAATTATACATATTTATGTGTGAGTATATATATATGTGTGTGTGCGTTGTTGTTTATTAGTATATGATTGTGTGCATATATTTGTGTATTTTTTTGTATGCATGTGGATACATAAGATTATATATATATATATATATATATATATATATATATATATATGCTTATTTGTATGTCGGTTGGTTCTCTGTCGGTATATACATATGTATTTTATTATTTTTATTTGGGTACTATCTACCTGTGCGTCGCTACTTTTGAGTATTTCGTTGATTTAATTACTTCTTTCGCCTGAATATACTTATATATTTATAGGTAAGTGTACTTGTATCTGTGTTATTAATAATCTGGTCTTGAATGTATTAATTTGTGATTTAATATGACTTTATATCTATACTTAATTAGCTTAAACTTTCAACTTAATAGTATAGTTACACCTTTACTAATGTGCATGTATATGTATATATATATATATGTGTGTGTGTGTGTGTGCGTGTGTATGTGTGTGTATATATGGATATATATATGTGTGTGTGTGTATATATTTACATATATGTATTGTATTCTTTTTATATACATAAATATTAGTAGTTTTTTATTTATAATTATTGGACCTATTTAATTTATTTAATCCCCTCTTATGGCTAAATATGTTATATTAAAAAGATAATAAATATTAATTTTATTCTGTTTTTATTATTATTATTATTATTATTATTATTATTATTATTATTATTATTATTATTATTATTATTATTATTACTATTATGTTTATATTATTAATAATAATTTTAATATTGGTTTATCATTATTTTTTTATTTTTTTCTTTTATTTATATATTTATCTAATAAGAACGCGAAAACTTTAAACTTATATCATTTAGCATAAAGGGCCTAATTAATTGTAGACGTATGTTTGAATTGCGTTGATATTACTCGTGGACGTATGTAAGAGGATAAATATGCTGGCTGGATACATTCACTGCCTTTTTTGACATGTTCATTTCTGACGCTTGGATTATATCTTCTGTCTGTATTTGTAATAATATGTTTCATTACTGAATTGTATAATTGTTCATAAATTGGTTGACACGCAGATCTTTTTCTTTCTCTTTTTCTTTTTCTATATACTGTCAAATTCTTATTTTCTCTCTTTCTCTCTTTCTCTATTTAACTAGATCTCATTATTCTTTCCTTTTCCTTCTAGTTCTTATTCTCTTTATAATAACAATTTATATCTTTTTTCTTTTCTTCTCCATATCATATATATATATATATGTATATATATGTATATATATATATATATATTCTCTCTTCTTTTTCTCTCTATTTTTTTCTCTCTATTTTCTTTCTCTATTTCTTTCTCTATTCCTTTTTTTCCATTTTCAATCACTTTCTCCCCATTGTAATCTTTTAACTTTATTTAAATTGCCCCTCCCTTTTTACATTTTTTAATTAAAGTTCTGTGTTTTAAGTTTTTTAACTCCAACTTTTAAAGAGTTCCTACCTAAAATAAAAATCCATTATTCATTGAACTTTTGAATAGTCAAGTCGCTGCCTGATGATATCTGTTGTTTGATTGAAACAAGTGGCTATTTGTAGCAGCGGGATGTGAGCATGTTTATACAACAATAAACAAATATATATATATATATATATATAGTAGTCTCTAGCTTCTACGTTAATCTCATTACAGACGGACACTTCCAAAGAATCAATAGTCTTGGTTTGCGAGCAGATCTTTGTCAAAGAAGACCATTCTGTGACTTTGACCAATTCCTCACTGTCAGTTATTGGTGCCAAATACGAACCTGTGGAAGTCATTTTTAAAATCGACCAGCCTCCATTGCACGGTAAGTGATGAGACATTATTACTCATTCGAGTAACATTAAATGTTCTTTGCAGTTATAAATATGTTGTATTTTGGTTGGAGGATAGATGGAAGGTGTGTGGCTATGCAGAAAATAAAGCATTCCACTCTGAATACGTGGCTGAATAAGCTGATATCTCTCTCTCTTTCTTTCTTTATCTTTCTCTCTGTCTGTCTCTCTCACTCACTCACTCTCTCTCTCTCTCTCTCTCTCTCTCTCTCTCTCTCTCTCTCTCTCTCTCTCTCTCTTGACTCTTTTCTCTTCACCAGTATAGACGTTTTAGTATCTCTTTTTTACCTATTCATCAAGGGAGTATATAATACGATAAACACTCGCAGAGTAATTCTAAAGAAAAATAATATAAAAATAAACGAAATTGTTAAAACGCATATTGTGTGCTGTCATTATAAACAACTATTACAGTCGTTGATGCGAAGAAGAAAAGAAAGAGATATATATCGACTGCTACTACTGTTACCATGACAACTCTTGACTGTAAAGTTATTTTATGAATTGAAAAAAAAAATGTTATTTGAAAGAAAATAAAATGGCAGCATGAATCCGGTTAGAGAAGCTTTCGCATGTAAAAACTTAATCCAGTCACAATCAGTAGAAACGTGATGGTCTTCTCGTTTTTAGAGGGAAAGTTATCACTGAAAAATTCAAAGAGATTCGGTATATTTTATGATATACGGCACAGTCACGTTGACACAGTTCCCGCCAGATCACCAAAGTTAAGCAACGATGAGCCTGGCCAGTACCTGATGGGTGACAATTTGGGGAGGCTAAATGCTGTATTTATCGCGCTGAGACATAAGAAATTTCCACTAATTCACTGGGAGAGGTATGCACCCCTAGTTTTAGTTAAGACATGCATCTAGGAGAAGGTAACCGTGATGGCGTCGGCAGCAGGACGTTGGATGGCCATGGAGGAGGATGAATCTCTAACAGATCAACGGTTCTATTAGTAGGGCAGGTTATCTCAAAATTCCATAAGAATCTTTCACTTGGTGATACAAGCGCCAAAATTGGCACAAATGACGTTCAAAACGAAGAAGAACAGAACGTTAGCCATCAGAAAATTCAAGATGGCTGCCAGTTTTTAAGATGGCTGCAGAAGTAAACCTGACAAATTTCAAGATGGCTGCCAGTTTTTAAGATGGCTGCAGAAGTAAACCTGACAAATTTCAATTTTGGTGCTTGTATCATCAAGTGAAAGATTGTTTCAGAAATCTGCCCCACTATATTGAGAGTTACGTTGTTTGACTGCAGCTGTGCGGATGATCTAAGGAAAACGGAAGAAGAAGAAGAAGAAGAAGAAGAAGAAGAAGAAGAAGAAGAAGATGATGATGATGATGATGATGATGTTTTATAAAGCAATTCTGGCATCGGATTTGTTCATTCTCATCACACATGGTTATAAATGGAATCACCCAAATTTATGTGGTCATATTTTTCCATTTTACCAAAAGAATTTTGCAACAATTCTTACAAGTGCTGATGTAAAAAATAATTAATACACGAAAATCATACGGCTTAACATAACATAGACGCTAAGAAACGATGCTGATATACTCATGAGGATCTGAAGAATTTACAACGGTAATATACGATAGACGTGCATCTATACAAACGACACAACTATCTGTGGCAAGACTTCGAAGAGCATTGGTGATCAAGATCTTGCTGATTCTTTCTCTTCCGATCTGGAGAACATGGTGCAATGGAGGAAAAGTGTTTTTTGTTGTTGTTTTTAACTTTTAACAACTCTAAAACTACTCTCCCTCCTTTCATCACCAACGATTGGATCCTGATGTAGTTGTAATGAATGCCGTTTCACTTTGTTTTGATAAGCTGGCTTTCGCTCCAGACCTTCAATGAAAGACATACCATATATGTTGCTAAAGTTGCTGGAGAAGTGGTTGGATCATTCTACTGCTCCAGAAAGTACATGACTCCTGATGCAATCCTTTACCTGCATAATAGTCACATACATCCTAAGATGGAGTCCTGATGCCATATCTAGGGAGATGCCACTCAAAGCAGCCTATCTTGCATTGACAGTATAAACCCGATTCCGATACAATTGCTGATTCTGTTCTAAATTATAGACTCCAGTTCCTTTTAAATGCCTAAGTATAGAGTTATTTTATGGCGGGGGGGGGGAATTACTGCAAAAACTCATGTACACATATTTTCTCAAGCATAAAAATACACGTGTGGGAGTGACTTTTACTGGTAGTTTAAAATCAATAAATATTTATCATGTCATCATTAATACGATCCATGGAAAAGTAAGTTAAGCAAAAACAACCAGATAAAAAACAATAAAGAGAATCGTTTATGGCATCGGAAAATAGATACAAATATTTCCGATTCCTCGTTTTCTTGTCTTTTTATCGCAGCAAAGACGTTGCCAGTTTTATATCTACAGAAGATGCTCAACTGAGATGCAAGTTCTGGTTCCTCAATTAAAACATTTACAGCAAGAACTCGTCGTGCTACCACAACAGATAATGTCCATTTCTTTCTCAGTGTGACTAAAACTTAACAGATGAATAGTTTCTTCCCAAAAAATTTCTATCTGTGTGACACGTTACCATTGAGTTACTTCCTTGTAGACTACAACGTGGTCGTTTTGACATATACTAGTCGAGCCGTCCTCCTAAATAATTTATTTTTTCCATCATATTAACCGTTCTCAATCTGCTCATATAGTGTTATTTATAATTCAACCCTTATCCTCGAACTGCTTTTAGACTTTATACACAGTGACTCATTACTAGGGCTATGACAACAGAATATTATTTTCATTCTTTTGACTCTCAAGTATATATCCGACACAATAAGACACAGTCAATCAACCGAGAACCGCATCAGTCTATATAAAAACATATAAGATATTAACGGATGTATACTACAGGATTCAAAACAATGAAAAGAATATGCTGTTGTCACAGACCTAGTCATTACTATAGAATACATCATTTCGCTAAAGAAACAATATACTGATTATGTAATTGGTTATTCATTAGTGTATAAACAAAAATTCAAGTTCTTTTTCTCACGATCTTTTTTCTGATTAATATATTTTTACTTTTTCAGGTTTCCTAAAAAAGAAACAAGTTTACACGGATCTTCCGTCTGAGGCTGAAACTCTCAAAGGAAACGATCATTTTACATATGAGGTAAGTAAATACTTATTTTTACGAGGTCACTTCAATAAGTTTCCAGACTTTTTCGTATGGGCACTTTTATTGATAGTACACACATGAAGCTCTAGCCCCCTTCGAAGTAATCTCCTCCGGCTGCAAGACACTTGTCGTGCTGTTCCAAAAACTTCTGCAAGGCCCCATGAAAGTCCTCTTGAGTGAGTTTGTCAATGATCCTCTTTACAACCCCTGTTCATCTCCCCAATTGTCTCATAACAACAACCGCTAAGGTTTTCCTTAAGTTTAGGGAATAACTAAAAGTCACAGGGAGCAAGTTCTGGACTATAGGGAGGGTGAGGAACTGTCTTGATGACCACCTTGATGAAATAATAGGTAACAAAAATTGATTTGCGAACTGGTGCATTCACGCAAATCTTCCGTATCTTCAGTTCATCACAAATAATTGCATATACAGTTCCCAGACTGACATCAAACTGTGCACTTATTGTCTCTATACAAACACAATTTCTTTATTTCACTAATCAACACTAGTGTTCTGACTTCCTTACTCCTCTCACACCTCTCATCATCCTCTGCAGACTCCCTGCCTTCCTTGAATCTCTTATGTCATTCAAAAATTGATGCTCGATTCATGCAAGATGGTCGAAAAGCAATCCAAAGCATTCCATGTTTCTGTTGCATTTTTTTTCCAAGTTTAAAACAGAATTTTATTGCATATCTTTCTTCTAAAGTTTCCTCACGTCCAAATTGCATTTTTGAAATTCACCAATTGTGACAACCAGGCTTTCGTAGGGTGTATTCCAATTCCTGCTTAAGCTATTCATTTAGAACCTGCTCAGTTATCTCAGAAGATGTATAGCAATAACATACTGAATTTTCAAGCGTCTACAATTTTAAATGCTTGTACAAAAAAAAAGTCTGAAAACTTATTGACTCAACTACCAGATTAAATAATGACACCAACTTAAACCAATCTACCGATCAATTACAAATCAACCCACCATATAATAATCCAGCACCAGACCTAACGGAAAATAATCACAATAAGCAAGAGGCAATATATTTTGACTCCACATCTGGCCTAATAAAACATAGAATTTCAACGCACAAATATTCTTTTAAAAATAACTCTCTGTCAAACCAAACTACTCTATCCAACTATATTTGGCAACTCAAAAATAGCAATATTTCTTTCAAGTTGAAATGGCGAGTAATTGAATCTTGCAAACCATATAAACCAGGAGATAAATTCTGTGCACTATGTACAAAAGAGACCCTAAAAATTTTGAAATATGACGATATAAAAAATGCAACCACCCTATTAAATTCAAGACAGGAACTAATCTTCACATGCAGTCATAAACGTTGGTTTAAATTTAATAAATATAAACCACCTTAAATCATTAAAAATTACTTATTAGTAAAAATAGATTACAATTTTTTTTATTATTCTGTAATAAATTAAGTTAGACTAATTATCCCCCTTACATCCTTTAATTAAAGAAAATATGACTAATTATCCCCCTTGCATTATTCAATTATACAAATAACATTAACCTACAATTTCTTTCGAATTATAAACCGTGGCGTCTTTAAATCAAAAGTATGCTAACGGAAATAAATTATTGCATGGGCGTTCTTCTTAAAATTTATCATTTCATAAGCTGAAAAGCTATAGCAAACATCTATATGAATACTTTAACCATAGTTCCTGATTTCAAAAGGCGAAAAATTAAAAGGTAAATATTTGTACCTATATTTTTATGTATATATCTGTATATGTATATATGTGTCTATTTTTTTCATATATATGCATGTATATATTTGTGTATGTATGTATGTATGTATAATATTGTACTTAAACCAAATTTATATTTTACTCTATTTATTTCTATCTCTAACCCATATTAATTTTCTTATCAAGTTTAAATCCATACCTTTATTTTAATTTTTTCCAGATACATCTGCCTTACTTTTAATGCTAGGTTTATTTATGGTGTCTTTTACATTTAATAAAAACCCTTCACAATATTTGCTGACGAGGAAACCTTGTTTGTTAAAAAATTATATGTAATAATTATTGTCCGTAACTTGATGTCTAACACAATAAAAACACTGTTTTCCGAAACGATCGTACACATAATTGATTTTGTTGTTGTTCCTTCTTATGAAACGGATTTTTAATTTAATTATAATTTGATTTTTAAATTATCAATCACATTACTAAATATATATATAGAGAGAGAGAGAGAAGAGAGAGTGAGAGAGAGAGAGAGAGAGAGAGAGATAACCATTTCATTTTGAAGCCAATCAATGAGAAACCACTTAATAATTGGCCGTGCATTAATTGCTATGACTGGTAGAACCCTTTCTAAGAATCCAACCTTCAAATCCCTTGACCCAACATTCAAAGACAACATGAATCGGTATAAATGTATACCTGATAGTGCTGCGAAGAAGCCACCATTCGCCCATGCTCGGATTATTGTTGTAATATCTAAACTAGTACACTAACCACTAATCTCTCCCTGGTAGAAAGGATAAGAAAAAAATACTAAGCTGATAGGTCCCACACTATCTGCCAATCTCTAGTATCTGTCCCATCATCGCAATATTACATCTCTGTGCTGGTTTTACAGTTCCACAGACGTACAGTTCCACAGACGTAGATTCAATGTACATATCTCCGAAAAAAAAAACTGACGAGGCACAAAAGGCCACCTCTTCACTGTAAAGTTTCCCAGGTGCTGGAAAACTTTATATTCTAATAGTTTCTTTCCTCGAACCGCTTACCTTTGGAATTTCTTCCTTGCTCCATGTTTGCCCGATTATACCAACACGCAGAAATTTAAATCTTCCTCCGCAACTCCTCTTTTAAGATGCGCCTTATAAATCCCACCCCTAATCACTGGAGCCGCTTATGTCTCTGTGACAATATGTTTTTGATTGATTAAAATAGAAATATTTTATAATCATCGGATGCAAATGAACACTACACCTTATATCCTGACACTTAGCCTCAATTTTACTCTTTGAACTTCTAGTGGAATTTTCCATTTTTCTACTTACTATAACCTTATCTGAAAAATACCGTTTTTAACATTATTTTTATATTCACATCCAATTTTGTTAGATATGTAATTATAAATAAATGGCAATGACAGATCTGTCATGTTGAGAAAAGGTAGTTTTAGCGGCCAGGTATTTAAACCCGTTGCTTCTGCATTTACCGAATTTCCTATTGACGTTAGTAATGATAAAATACTGAATATTTATTGGTTTTAAAATCTATAGATCATCCCCAACAAGTGTATTTTTACACTTGAGAAAATATCTGCACATTTAACATGCATTTTTACGGTAATCGGGAAAAATAACTTTATAGTTAAATATTTAGAGTTTTATAAAGAATCGGAATCGGTAATTGTATCGAAATCGGAAATTTAGTACGGAATCGGTAATTGTATCGGAATAGGGAAATACATTAGAATCGTCCCATCACTAATCTATATTTACACACGCACACACATATATGTGTGCGTGTGTGTGCGTGCGTGTGTGTGCGTGCGTGTGTGGGTATTCCTTTATTCCGAGAAAAGCAAGCGGACAGCGAATGGGATTGACCAGACGTTTTGAAGGGAGTGTTCATTATTTTATGAATTGAAAACGAAAAATCTCATGTTAAATGTTTCCATTGATGTAGCAAATACGGACGGCGATGTAATCAAATTTAGACAAATGTAGCGAATTTTCTGGGAACGAATGGGAGAGGGAAAGCAGAAAATAATTCGGAAGGATAAATTTTGCTATCTCTGGTGATTCAGGTGCTGCTTGGAAATAATAAAAGATTTTATTATAACAGATGAATGCGATGTCCACGCTCAGCAATTGACGGAAATAGCCGGAATATGCCGACCGAACGTTCCCCAATGTTTACCGAATGTGCTGCTTGTTTTTAGTTAATAAGAATCTATGAAGGCTATTTTTTTTATATAAATTCGAAAAAAATAAAGCATTAATTTTAATTGCGCAGGTTGTGGTTAGGGTGAGGGTTGGGTTAGATACATGTTTATAATTTTATTTATTGTATTTCCATGTATTTCTTTTTGATCATTATAATTTTCTCGTTTAACGTTTGGCGATCGGTTGCTTCCGGTTATTTCCGTCATCGCACCCGAGAAACTTTGTTGAAACCGCGGGTCGGTAAATGCAGAAGTACCTTTGTTTTCATTTGATTTCTTTCCGTGTCTTTTAGGATATTCTTGGGAGCCTGATTTTGTACAAGAATGTAAACGACGAAGAGACTACAGACTCGTTCACACTCAACATAACTTACGGTGCTTTCTTTGAAAGAGTTTTAATAAGTGTCGGCATTGGTCTACTCCACGACGAAACTCCCCGGGTCGCCATTAACGACGTCCTGCACATCCAAAAAGGTAAAACTTCGCTTTACTTATTCTGTCATTTAATCTTCACGTTCTATACCTAATCCTAACCCTAACCCTAACCCTACACGACGTTTGTGACAAAAGAGGAAAACGTGTTGCTTGCTAGATCAGATTCTATCAATACAACACATATCGTTGGCCTTTTTTTTTATCTTGAAGCGTGTTTTTCTGTTCTTTTAGTTTTTCCCCCTTACATTGAGTGGCTTCATGCCTTGTATGGAGGGATTTCCATAAGTTGTTTTTTTTTAGCATTTTTCATCATGAAACTGACAATTCGTCTATCACATTAATCCTTATCCTCGAGTGGCCTTATCTGGAGCTATTTCTATAAAAAAAGAATACTCCATGCATGGAATTAATGGTGGCTTTGTAGAAATATAGAATACTGACAGGTGTGAGATGTTTATTACTACAATAGAAGGAGCCCACCTTCTTTGCAGCAGCCTTGGCAATGTTTCCTGGGTATTTTTCCCAGTTCATGTTACCTGTGAATGTTTGGTCAAGGAGTTTAAATGATGGACTCTCAGGAAGGGTGTTACTAGCCATGGCAATTAGTGGTTGAAAAGGTTTAATATTATATGTGTCTCTTCATTATTTTCTAGACGCTGGAATGTGGAGGTTGGTGCTGTATGTCGAGACAGAAAAAGAAAAAAAAACTTCAATATCTCTGCAGTTAAATGGCTGGTAAACAGCAAAACAAAATAAAATAAATACAATAAGCGAAAGTGCAGCTAGAATTCGTCACTGTCAACTTTCTCTCTCAACTTCCAACAGGTGTTCTCCCGACCACCTCTGCCAACAGGCATTAGAAAAGTGACTCCCATTCCATTTGCACACGTGCGCAGTGGAAGATGAGATCTCGTGAGATTCCACGAGATTACACCTTATAAATCCATGGATGCCATCTTTAATTTCTCTCTCTCTTCTCTCTCTCTCTCTCTCTCTCTCTCTCTCTCTCTCTCTCTCTCTCTCTCAGATCCCATCCGAAGGTAAGTTGTATAACCGCATAATACACACACACACGCGGGCGCTTTGTTCTATGATTATTACATTCAACTCTACAATCTCGTTATGTTGCTTATATATGAAAGACGATTCATTTATTTATTTCAGGTTCAACTGAAAGAATTACTTCATCCATTTTGAAGTCTACCGATGTTGATACGGACGATTCAAAGATTATTTATAAACTGATTGAAGTCCCGGCGTTTGGACGTCTGAGATTGAATCAAGATGGTGTCCTACGTGATCTCACAAGCCACAAGCCAGACAACATATTCACACAGACCGACATTAACAAAGGTGCGCATATTGCGACACTTCTTAAGAGATTTAGTTTTTTAGTTGTTTCTTTTTTCTCTTGAGATGAAACATCGAATCCTGTGTCGTTTCTCGATGCTGCCTTTGCTGGGACACGGATCAACGAAAAAAGAAAAAGATGTGCTTCATATTGAGCTTAAATGATTTTTTTTCCTTCTTACACAGAGCTGAAATTCATCTGACATGTCATATTTCTGGCAAACGCCGATGTATAAAAAAAATGTAATGATTAGAGCTATGACAGGAGAATATTCTTATCATTGTTTTGACTCTTGAGTATATATCCGACACAGACATTTAATCAATCGAGGACCACATCACTCTATCTAAAAACATATATGATATTAACCGATACATACTCGAGAATCAAAATAATGGAAAGAATATTCTCTTGTCATAACCCTAGTAATGATATATCTTTGTTGTTATTGACGGTGAACGAGTGCGGGTGAATGAGAAAGATGGTGGACAAATGTTTTTTTTATATAAATTTTTTATTTTTTTTAGTCATGTTCACCCCAAACAAGGAAAATTGTAACTAGTATTGGGACGATTAATCGACTAATCGGAATCGGAAAAATCGTAACTTTTTGGGTTATCGGAATTGGTATTGGAATCTATAAAAATGTGATTATTTTCAGATGCCAAAAAGAACTCTTTCAGTTACGTATTTTTATTATTTGATTTTGTTTAAAGCAAAACTTCCATTGCTGGGAGTAATAATACTTGCCAACAACAACAACAACAACAGCAACAACAACAAAAATATTGTCATGGTGCCTAAGATTTTTCAATTGTTTTTACCTAATTTACTACTCAGTGTCCCCTTCTTACCAACTACATACCTCATTGTACAGCAAATTTGACTTTTACTTTAAGGTTTGTGATGTCATAATCAATTAATGTACATCACAATAACAACATACAATTGTAATTATGAAGCTCGAGTGTATATAGAAACACGCCTAATGTACTGTTGTCGCACGCAACTACGCTTCACAGTCAGATAAACTATTCTAAAAAAAAGCGACTCTGAAGACTAGTACATAATCCACGGGTATATTTATTTAAAGAGAAAAGGTAAAAATTGAAATAGAAAAAATGACAGGTATGAGAAAGTAAAAATAATAACAACAAACGAGGGTAGGAAAATGAAGAAGTTAAAGAAATCTGCGTTTGACCTTTACTCCTGATCTTAAATGGAACACGTACATCAAGTCAGTTGCCAAGGTCGCTGGAAAGATGGTGGGATCCTTCTACCGCTCCGGAAGATATCTCACTACTGATGCAATTCTCTATCTATATAAAAGCCAAGTACGTCCAAGGATGGAATACTGCTGCCATATCTGGGCAGGAGCTGCTAAAACACCCTATCCTGCCTTGACAGAGTACAAAATCGACTTCGTGGCTTAATGGGGAATACCCTTTTCTCTACCCTGCAACCTCTCTCCCACAGAAGAGACTTTGCGAGCCTATCCTTGTTTTATCGTTATTTCCATGGTAGGTGCTCGTCTGAACTCCAATCTCTGGTCCCCCCTCGCTAATTTTTCACGAAAAACACCCGTCTAGCTGAATCCACTGTGAAAAATTTCCCCCACTCTATATTTGTGCCTAAATCAAAACGCGGATTCCATGAACAAAGCTTTTTTCTTAGAACTGCACGCCTGTGGAACTCTGTTCCGTCTGCCTGCTTCCCACCTGACTACAACTTGGATGTCTTCAAGTCTAACGTTAACAAATTCCTAATGAACCGCCCGCTTAAGTAAACACTTCATCAAATCTCCACACTAACGTACTGTACTTGCAGTAACCCTTATCCCTGAGTGGCTTCCGGGCCTTGATAAGCGGTGACCACCGTGTAAAAAAAGAAAATCGAAAGACTGGATAAGTTCGTAAAGAAATGGAACATTAAATGTCACAACAAAGTAAACAAAAAAATTGTCCAGAAGAAGAAATGGGTAAAGCATACTGTTGATACCAGGGATAGGAGCGGATAAAGAAGAAAGGAAGTCAAGACCAACTGGAAGAGGAAATTAGGAAGAAAGTAACGTTTTAGTTAAGAGTAAATTAAAGGGAGATAATGGGTTCAAACCTTGACCTGATGAGAAAACTTAATATGATTTCTGAATCAGCACCCCCAAATTAGTCTAAATCAGCTTAGAAACCTGAGGCACCAAAAATGTATTGGCCAGTGTAATAAAATAATAAATATTTATTGATTTTAAACTAAAGCTAGCATCTATAGATTATCCTACATAAGTGTGTTATTTTTTATTTATTTTGTTTTTTCGTTTGGGAAAATATATACGCATTTAACATATGTTTTTATGGCAATCGGAAAAAGGTAACAATTTTATAGTTAAATATTTAGAGATTTATAAAGAATCGGAATCGGAAATTGTATCAGAATCAGGAATTTAGTATGGAATCAGTAATTGTATCGGAATCAGGAAAAATATTGGAATCGTCCCATCACTAATTGTAACTTGAGGACCATGTTTAAAAGAAATGAGCGAGATGTTGGTTTACATTACATTTAAATCAATTCATACCAGTATAAGCAGGAAACCAGTTAATTCTAAAATTTAGCAGTTTGAGGAAAAAGCTTTCCGGTTTATACAGTGAAAGGGTCGGATTTTGTTGTACTTCAAAGTATGATGAATGCATCAGAGCACATCCCATCTATTATATAAAAGGCAAAATTGGCGCGCGTTTCTGCATGTCCGTGAAAGGCTTTTTTTTTGTCGGGGTTATCGTCAAGGTTACTATTTTGGAGAACTTTCCTTATGCTCCCCAGATCGTAATATGTTCGATTTGCAAACGGACGTTGTCTCTATCTTTTATTTGTTCGAGTTTTAAAAAAAATCCCTGATTCCAGGTGCTTGTTTATCTTTCTCGTATAAAAGCGAAACTGATCGAAGCAAAGGCATCCGCTTCTCAGCCTTCCCGGCTGAACGTCAATAAAAGCAATCAGTTTTGATCAATGTGGGAGAAACCTTTCATATCAGACAATTGCTATTCATTTGGACGCTGCTAGAGCTCCCCCTTTTAGGGGGAAGCTGGATTTCTCCAACATCGTGGGGAAACAGATACGACAGAAACTGGCCTACAGCCAGACTTAAGTGCGTGATTCTTAACTTAAGCTGGACGTTCATTTCTGCACCTGCATAAACTCATTCACTTAATTATTCATTTCTGCAAGTTAACTTTTTGATCATCATCGCTTAATTTGAACGCTTTTCTCTTCCTGTCGCGTTATAGCGTAGCGGTAAGAAGTCAAGTTTTTTTTCACTTTCTTTTCCGTCTTTGAGTCACGGGTTCGAGCCTGCCTGCCTGTTACCACTTTCTTTTGTTTTTCCAGCTCAGCACAAACCTCCAAACACACGAGCAACGCTGGGTATCCCCGCTAGTCCATTATATAAAAGGGAAAATGTGTATTTGTGTGTGCGTGTGTATGTGTGTGTTTGTATGTCTGCTAAAAACATTTGACAGACGCATCGGATCGTGAAAAATTGCTATCGTTAGAAAGATCGATCTCTTCGGATGAAAAATATCTAAAAATTGACCAAAAAGATTAATTCTGTGCTGGGCCGGTTTTTTTTTTTTTTTTTTTTTTTTTTTGCAAGGAGGGGTCAGCTTTTGCATCAACATTTTTGCATCAACATACGCCTACCAATCTCAACGTATTTCGAAGACCCGTGACGTCATACGTCGCCATTGCCGATACAGCTAGCGCGTTAGCTTTTTTTCACCTTTTCCTCTTTCGAGTTACAGGTCCGAGCCTACCTGCTTGCAGCAGTTAAATTTTTTTGCGCTCACACGGGCATTCGCTGCAATTTTGATTGATACAATTCATTTATTTTATTTTTTTTTTTTCAGGGGTTGCTCAATAGCCTTAGTTTACCACTTCCCTCCACCCGGGCATCGCCGGGTAGCCATGCTAGTTTAAATACTCCTAAAACAGGCACAGAGAAGCAACATTACGGCAATGGGCAGGAGTTGGAGTGCGGGACCTATTAGATTGGATACTCTTGTTTTTAACCCTGCCAAAGAAGGAGAGACTAGTGGTAGATACATCAACCCATATGTGGCAGCCATATTTCATGCATGGACGAATGGTAGATTTGTTGCAAGATACTCTCAGGTGTGAGTAATTTTCTAGTCCGGTAGAGGGAGCCCACCGTTTTTGCAGCAGCTTTTGCAATATCTCCAGTGTGTTTGTTCCTATTCATGTTGTCTGTCACTGTTAAGGTTTGAAGGAAGAGCTCTCAGATATGGTGTTATTAGTCATTGCTGTCGATGGTTGAGAAGGCTTCTTGTAATTGTTAAGGGACAGAAGCTTAGTATTTGTAGCATTAAACGTTATTATTCATTTACAGCCCCATTCCACTACAGACTGGGTGTCGTTTTCTAGGATTCTGCCATAGTCCTAGATATGTGTACATCTGTTTTTTTCCTCGTGCTTATTATAGAGCACTCCCTCATTAATGTTATGCTGTTTGGATTTACGCCTATCAAGAACAAACTGGATTCTCCCCTTGTTTAATAAGGATCTACTTATATTTTGCATTCGCCTAGTAATATCGTATGATTTAATTTTCATTAGTGGCCTTTCATGCCAGACTTGGTTAACGGCTTTGGATATATCAAGAGCTACAGCTTGGATTCCTCCGCCTTATCCAGTAGGTGGTATATGTCGTCAGAAATAACTATCAAAATATCTGCAGTAGAACGGTATACTATTGATCAGAGAGAAAATTAGCTTTTGCAAAGTGGTGGGCCAGTGTTTGATTGGTTAATGCCTCAAAGATTTTAACGAATAGGAGGAGGAGACTGATATGGCGATAATTGAGCCGGTCAGTTCTTTTACAAGAATTCTTGTACAATGGTACCACTATGGCAATTTTCCAATTATTAGGGAAGCAGGATTCTGTTAGGTATTTGTCATAGAGTTTGCAAAGTACAGGGGCGAGCTCAGCGAGCAATTTTTAATTAGTATAGCAAGGATGGGATCAAGTCTACATGCTTTGTAGGTGTCTAAGTTTTTATGGTAACGCGGATATAAGAGAGGATTATTTTCATGTCATCAAGTGTGGCTTTAAACCACGCAAGGAAATTTGGGAGGGAGTTGTTTGTTGAATCTCCAGTGGAGTTGGAGGCGAATTGTCGGACAAGTAGTTCAGCAAATTGTCGTGCAAGCGATTTTTTGGTTGTTGGATAGTTGAGGAATTACTGATTATACTTTATTTACTACACTACTATAAATTTTCCAAAAATCACGGCCGTCGGCTCCTGATGCAAACCATTTTGGATTTCACAATTTTACGGGAATACCAGATCAATCTTCCTTAATTGACCCTGCCAGAAACTAAAATATCTGGCGGCATAGCTTTAACAACAACCGGTGACACAGCAAATAGACTTGTATTTACTAATTTTTTTTTTGTTGTTGTTTTTTTTGTATGTAGTAATTTTTTTTTTTTTACTTTGTTTCTTGTGTAGGTCTTCTCGAATATTCGGACGATGGAGCCGGGGAGGCAGAAATTGTCAAATTTAAATTCACCGTTGCTGATCCACAAGGAAATGAACTTCTGGATCAATATTTCTGTATCAGCATCGCTGGTAATTTTTTTTTTTTTTTTTTTTTTAGAATTATTTCATGTAAATTGTTTGTTGTCTTTTATAATATCTGCCACAATGACATAAAAATCTTGTGCGGCACGGGCGACAAGATCAAAGTGTAGTATCTGTTCTGCAGATGCTGCAGCAAAGACCATATGTGGGGGCTACCCCGCATATAAGACCTTGGTCAATGTAGGGGCAACCCTTCATACCAATTGTCACTATCCAGCTCCCCTACTCCCCGGGGAGTTGGTCCCCATTTCCCCTTCACTCCTCACATTAAAAATCGGCCTTGTGCCTAATTTGCTCGGTGAGGGAGCAAATAAATACCATCTGTTCCAGCAGATGCTGCAAAGCTATGACTAGCAATGACCATATGTGGGGCCAACCCCACATATCTAAACTTGGTCACTGAAGGGGCAACCCTTCATACCAACAGTTTCTAATCCAGCTCCCATTTCTCACCTCTCGGGAGCTGGTGCCCCCCTTCCCTCCCCCCTCCCTCCATCTCCACATTAAAAAACGGCCTTGTGCCTAATTTGCTACGTGGGGAAGCAAATAAATACAAAGATCAAAGTGTAGTATCTGTTCCGACAGATACTGCAAGCAAAGACCATATGTGGGGGTAGCCCCACATATCTGACCTTGGTCAATGTAGGGGCAACCGTTCATATCAACAGTTACTATCCAGTTCCCATTTCCCACCTCTCGGGAGCTGGTCCCCCTTTTCCCTCCCACCTCCCTCTCTCTCCACATTAAAAAACGGCCTTGTGCCTAATTTGCTCAGTGGGGAAGCAAATTGTTTTTCTACCTTCTTTCCTTCTTTCCTTCTTTCTTTCATTTCTTTTCATTTTCTGTTCATCATCTCTATTTCTATTTGTAAAATAAATAAACAAATAACATATTCACATTTCTATTATTCTGGATCACCGCTTATCAAGGCAGGGAGACCACTCAAGGATAAGAGCTAATGAGTGTTAGATGGACGATAAGGCAACACTGTGATGATCAGTATTGGTGGAACTTGGGTAGGGTTTAATCATGTAAGAAGACGGATCGACAAGAACTTATTTACATTAGACTTGAAAAAAAACCACGTTATAGTCAGTTGGGAAACACTCCTGCGGTATTGTTTTCCACAGACGGACACTTCTATGAAAGAAACTTTGCTCATGGAATTTTTGTTTAGTTTTAGATACAGATAGATTGTGAAGAAAATTGTTGACAGTTGTTGTAGCAAGACAAGTGTTATTGCGAATGTTTTACAAGGAGGTGTCATATATTGAAGCTCAGTCGAGCACTAACTATAGAAATAAGGATAGAGCAGAGAGAGACTAATAACGTCTTTTCTGTGATAAAGAGGTAGTAAGGACGCGAAAATGTCTTCGCTGACTAGATTTCGAAGACGGTTTTTTACCCTGTCAAGGCAGTAAGTGGTACTTTTAGGAGTTCCTGCCCAGATGTAGTAAAAATTCTCCATCTTAGGACACATTTGGCTCTTGTGCGTTGGGAGTGCGATACCTTCTGGAGCAATAGAATGATCCAAACCAATTATTTTCATAATAAAGATAAAATATTAAAATATGTCACCAATATGCATTAATTTACCGTAATATTATTCACTGCATATTTTTTACACTGAATATTTCTTATTATTTTTTGTATTATTCGGACTATTATACTCATCTTGGTTGTTTTTTCCCCCAACGTTTCCCCCGATGTAACCTCCGACCATCTTCAAGTGTATTTACACTGGATGTTATTGGTGAATGGTGAAAAATGTTTTTGATTTTGTTTTTTGTTTTTTTGTTTTTTTTGCTTTCCCGACGAACATAGCCGTTAGAAATCCAAACGCAAATAGTGCCGAGTCTTTTTTTTTTTTTTTAATGAATCCGGATCCATTCCGGTTTTTGATATGATGAATTTATATTTTTAAGATGAAAATTGATAATTATTATTATTTTTTTTATTTTTTGTGTTGTTCGGATTATTATTACAAAAATAGAAAAAATTATTATCAATCTTCATCTCCTAAAGATGGTTGAGGGTTAAATCGGCCGAAACGTTGTGAAGAAAAACAAAAACCAAGATGAGAATAATAGTCCAAATAATGCAAAAAGTAATTATCAATCCTCATCAAAAAAATATACATGCATCATATCAAAAACCGGAATGGATCCGAATTTATCAAAATAAAAAAAAGAAAGAAAGAAAGAAAAAGACTTCGTGCCATTTGCGTTTATATTTCTAACGGCTGTGTTGGTTGGGGGGGGGGACAAAAAAAACATTTTTCACTATTCACCAATAACATCCAGCGTGAATAGACTTGAAGATGGTCGGAGGTTACATCGGCCGAAACGTTGTGGGGAAAAAAACAACCAAGATGAGAATAATAGTCCAAATAATATCAAAAATAATTATAAATCCTCATCTCAAGAATATACATTCATCATAAAATATTTCTTATGTTTAATAATTTCTAGGATAAGGATCGATAAGTTGTATTATTTAGATTATTCAAACTATTGACCTCTGACATTCTCCAAACTTGTCGAACTAAAAAAAAATGCAAAAGCAGAATTACATAAAGAAAGAATATAGAAATACTAGCAGGCCGCCCAACGTTTTCCGGTCGTAAAATACACTTAAATATGATATTTTAATTTATACAAATTTCGTATTTATTATTATAGAGCCAATTCTCTACTGATTATTATATGATACTCAATATATAGTAGTGATTTCCTAAATTTTTTAAAATATGACTAGAATGCAATCAGCTAGAATCGAAACCAAAACATATAGCGCTCCATCGCTGTTCGTTACCATCTGAGCTAAAGACAGATGAATGTCAAAACTTTAAACATTAACCGACTTTGATGCATAGATGTATATCTGCACACGTTTAAAGGAACACTTTAAGTCGAATTATTCCTGCCAAGTACCAATTTGTCAATTTTAATTACTTAGCAGCAATTTTACCGGTTAAAACTAAATCTAATTTGTTTCACATACTCAAATACCCCATATATCAAGTTTAAAATCTGTAGACTAAAAATTGACAGAGTAGTTTCGTATAGATGGTTCTGCAAATACAGAGGCAAGGTCACACACACACACACCCGCACACACACACACATACATATATATATATATATATATATATATATATATATATATATATATATATACAAAATAGAGAAATAAAGAAGGAACAAACAGAGTTTTGTGTTCATCAACGTTTCGTCTTTATTTTGAGACTTCCTCTGGATGAATGAGATTAAGAAAACAAAAATACCAGAACAAATATTTGAAAAAATTTGTCATGTGCAAAGTGTGACGCTGTTCTATTTCAGAAACGGAAAAAGACGTTAGAAATTCAAAAAAGTGAGGGGTATTTTTAATAACGTCATAATATGTTTTTAAAAGATATGAACGCAGTTAATATTCTTTCTGGAAAAAATATTTATGTTAAAATTCAAATATAGGTTTGTAACAGAAATGAAATGAGTGTGCGTTTTGTTATGCAATTTATTGATTGAGATTATATGTATGAATTATTATATGGGGTGTTTCTATGGTGTGAGAGGGTGTTATAAGGGGCATAACTACGTATCGAACCGGATACGAAACAGTATATAAAGATAAGGCGTCTTGTCTTGTTTGCAGCCTTGCGTCCTACCAGTCTCGCGTCTTACACTCTATAAGTGTACTCCGGTTAACCAAGCTTCCCAGGGACGAGCGTTTAGCTCTCACACGCTAAGTTCCTTTTTCTTTACCTTCATTTACATTTATCTAACTTCAAAAGCAAGTAGCCATTTTGTATTTGTATTATTACGAAGTACTAATAAACCTTCTTTTTGTTACGCATTCCACTCAGCGTATTTTGTCATATTGTTATATGCCGTTGAACAGGATATAACAGAGGGTTAACCTGTGTCTACAATTAAATTATGTTCTTTTAATAAACGTTTACTTATTAATGGCGCTACATTATAGAAACCTCCACGTTGTTTAATTGTGCTGGAATTAGCGATCAGCTCTGATTCAAGAAGTCTCCGGCGCGGTTTATTTCAAATAAATTTAACTACTTTTGCTTGTTTTAAGTCAAAGGTGTGATTATGTTGCAATGAATGAGAGAATAATGCACTTACAGAATTGCTATTTCTTATATCTTTTTTCTGTTCATTGAGCCTTTTTTTTTCTAATTTACGCTTGGTGACACCAACATATCTATGATGTCAATTTTGGCAAGGGACATTGTTTATGCCTGCATTGGAAACTGGTTTCTTTTGGAGATGTTTTGTTGTTTTTAATATTTGTCTTATAGTTTGTGATGTAGTTTGTATGATTGGAATTCTTAGTTAGTTTAGTGTGCTGCAAATTATTGTATTATTGGTGTGTGTAGGTAAAAGAAGATGTCTGTTTATGAGAGAAAAGTCTTATGTATATGATTTTTGTTTATTCATCCTGGAAAATATTTGTGTGGCTTTTCGCTTAGCATTTAATATTCAATATGTGGGATATTGCAATAAATAAATAGATAAATGTATAATATAATTAGAAACAGAGTTGAAATATAATAAGAATTATTACAAGTAAAATTCGATAATAAACGAAGAAAACGGGAAAATAAACGGGAAAAGATGAGATACGAAGTCAGTGGAGATATCGTTATTCATGTGTGTGTTTAATCTGTTTTTTATTGAAGTTTTTATTAAGAATATTATTGCAAAACGTAAAAAAAAAAAAAAAAAAAAAATGCTGGTCTAGCCCCCTCCTCCAGCTGCCCCTGATTTTTACGTATATAACGCTAAGACACTGTTGAAATAGTAGGGCTTACGAGTTTAAATGATGTGAACGAAGCCAATTCAAGGTCAGTTCTATCCAGCAACAAACAAGAATAACATTTTCTATTTTATAATTCAAAGGAAAGACAACTGCTAAGTGAACCCATATAAAATGGCGACTCTTCGGCGAAGGCGCATGATTTTAGCAAATTTTACATTATAAACAAACGTACTTTAGCTGAACGGGGCAATTCATCTCATTTATATTTTGTTCTATTTATTTCCAGACAGCCGATCCCCACCGACTGTTGACACAAACGAAAAACTCATTCTTTCCGAAGGAGCATCCGGCATCATCACAACGCGGCTTTTATCCGCATCCGATGCTAATGTAAATAGCATTCTTTTGAACTATACTGTCACTCAACAGCCAGAATTTGGACATTTGGAGTTTATTTCCGAACCAGGTGAATTTTTCTTACATCGAAGTTAGCATTTCATGCATATATTAATAAAGTGAATTTGTTTTCCCGTGTCCAGTCAGACATTATAGGATTATAAACATGAGCTCCAAACATCATATTGATATGGTCGCCTTTTCTACCAATACCTGGTGCGTGTTTTCGAAAATTATTAGTCAATTTGGTTCAACTTCCTAATTTTTATATTGCTTCCGATCTAACAGACCCTCCTAAAAATTCATACTTTGAGATATGGCTTTCACTCTGTTAAAAAATTCTACTGCCACTCTCCCATTAGTCACCAGAAAATCTGCTTCTTATAAAAAAAAAAGAACATCAATGTTTCGTCTTTCCGTTTTTTATTTTAATCTTTTACCCATTATGCTTACTATAGGCCAACACACTGCTCTCCTATGCTTTTATTCTTACTTTCCGTGCAAATTTGATTAGCTGTTCACAGACACTTAAGAGAATACGGGAATACATTTATAGAATGCTTACAAAGATTCCGAAAAAAAAAAACTATAAAGCGTCAACTACTCCGCTCAATAAAATAAACTGCATAAAAAATTCCATTGACTAGTAATTCATTTCTAGAATAAAGAGTTCTAGACACATGGTTCAGTAGTATTATATCTGGAGTTTAATCTTCGTAAAAGTGGCGCAAAACTATTATGCATAGAATTGATTTTACCCGGCGTAAATGACGAGTATTCTTCCAATGACTAAAATGTAACTGAAGATATTTTGCACACGTTCTTTCATTGAAGTAATTTTCTTTATTAAATGAGTATTTACAGTTGATTTCATTGCTGAGTTATATTTGTTTTTCGACCCATAAAACATTCATATTATTTAGATTCTTCAGACTACTGTTTTCATCTTGAGTGTTATTTGCACATCGTTTTAGTCGTTAGGACCCATGGCGTAGTGGATGATGTATTTGGTAAAATTCAGTTGTAAATTACACTCTTGATAGTCCAATCCTCAGTGCAGATGACACTTAAAATAAAATTGCTAATTACTTAGCACTTTCGATGAACACAAGTAAAAAGAAAAAGAAAAAAAATTTAATAAGATTATTTGAATTGCCGTTTCATTTTGAGTGTTGTGTTTACAATATTTCAGTAGATGTAATCCCTGTCTTTCCCCCAGGGATCATGGCTTAACGGATAAAGTATTTGGTAAAATTCAGTTGTAAGTAACACTCTCCTTAAGATTGATGGTCCAATCCTCAGTGCAGGTGACACTGAAAAATACAATTGCTAATTACTTAGGACTTCTACCCAGTCATGGCTGAAAGAACAGGGGCATGCTCCCCCTCCATAAATTAAATAAATATTCCCTTCAAAATTTTGTGTAGATTATGGAGTTCGATCGAAATATTCCAGAGTTATCCAAGATACGCCTGAAGAAAGACGGAGGTTACATTAACTGAAACGTTGTGCAAATAACATTCCAGATGAGAACAGTAGTCCGAATAATCCAAATAAAACTGCTATAAGTAATAAATACTATTCTAACAAAAAGACTTTGCAGCTCATTCGTAGAAACTTGGATTTATTTCTCTACCATGCGAAATGATTGAGTTTTGTCCAGTATAACATTTAATCTCATGCAGTTGCTTTGTTTATTAATACAATAGTTGCACAGTTAAAAAATGGTTTACCTTTGATTTAAGTGCACAGCACAAATAAACCATGATACTTGATGCTTGCTGAAAAAATGTTAATTAGATCCGTTACATGGTAGGGACCCTATGCCACTAACGGATATTTGGTAAAATTCAGCTGTAAGTTACACTTTTCTGGAGGTTGATGGTCCAATCCTCAATGCCGGTGACACTCAAAAATACTCTTGCGAATTATTTAGGACCTCTCACCAGTCATGGCTGACAGAAACTTCCATGGAATAATAGAGACTTCCCTTCAAAATTCCGTGCAGATTCTCGAGTTTGACAGAAAGATTCCCGAGTTTGGCAAGATACATGTAAAGAAAATCGGAGGTTACATCGACATAAACGTTGCGAAAATGACACTCAAGATGAGAACAGTAGTCTGAAGAATCCCAATAATACGAATAATCAATCAATCATCTCAAAAATTCAGAAACTATAAAGCATTATGCCTCTTCCCCGGGGTCGGTCTGAATATCTCACAATCAAGGCGTCCATAAACATACCTTATTATCGATTGTCCAGTTCGATCTTGTCTCGTGACTACTATTTCTTAGTGATTGGGCATCTTCAACTAAAATTTCACGACAGCACGAAGAATGAGGAAACAAGTCGGTTATGTCTTGACACGGTTACGCCAGTTTGAATCAGAAGTGCAGACATTTTTTTAAAACATTGTTTCGTATTTTTTTTTTTTTTTTGTCCCCCGACAAAAGGAGGGTGGACCTATAAATTCACCCTTGTCTGTTCGTCGGCTCGTCCGTTCGTCTGTCCGCACTTTTCTCAAAAACTACGCCTTGGAATTTTTGAAATTTTGCACAAACATTAAACATGACATGAGTAAAAAAGTACCAGAACGGATTTTCTGGGAAACCCCAGGTTGCCCCCTCTCCCAAGGGTGCCTTTCGGGTTAAAATGGCTAAAATTGATACTTTTGTGCTTATTAAAAAAATTGATGTCTAAGATTTTTATAAAACTTTCTGAAAAGTGGTAACTAACTGATTTCTATATAATTTTGTTTGTCTATACTTCGTGATAACTCTTGGATGTGCTCCAGGGACTCTTTTAGGGCTAATAAAAACACTCCATTTTTGGGACTATTTTTCCATATTTGTCCAAAATTTTCTGTGTATTGTCTGTTTAGCATTGTTTATTTAGTTTTGCATGTTAAGGGCTTGGGGACTTTTGGGTCTAAATAGGGGAGGGGGCAAATGATGGACTTAGTCGTTTCTTTTTTTTTTTTTTTTTTTGCATGGTGCAGACCTCAAATTTACATATGTTAAGGCCTAAAACTGCACCGTTTATTCATTTTCACCAAGATTTGACGTCCCCTGGGGACTTTTGGGGCTAAATGGGAGGGCACATATCATGAACTTAGTTATTTTTTATACTTAGTTTACTGTGCACTCACAGGGGGACCAGGCATGCTTCACTTGTTTTTAGTTTTTTTTTTTCTTTTTTTTTTCAAAAATCCGTTTTTAAAATAAATACATTTTAATTCAATTTAAGCTTAATTTTTCCTTGACAATCTTTTTGCCTTTTTCTTAAAACCGGATTACCATTTGAGAAGGAAACCTGTAATTTTCGAAAAGTCAAATTAAAATAAATATTATTTTAACATTTTTTTTTTTTTACATAGGCATCACCACATTATCAAGGCCCAGAGGCCACTCAAGGATAAGGGTTAAAGAGTGTACAGTAGAAATTGGTCAATATAGTAATCATTAGTAATGAAAATTTGGTAAATTTGATAACTTATATGGAACGGCTCATCAAGAACTTATTAACTTTAGACTTGAACACAACCATATTGTAGCCAGCCGGAAAGCAGGAAAACGGAAGACAATTCCACAGGCGTGCAGTTCTAAGAAAGAAGCTTTGTTCATGGATATTGTTGTGGTTTTCTATAGAAAAAAAAAATATATATATATATCTTGGTCTATCTGTCTATCTGTTCCACTTTTGATCGGAAAATTCTAGGCCGATCTGGCTGAATTTTTATAGGGGCGTTTGTTATAGAGTGCAACGAACTAAGTATTATGGTATCCATCTAAGTATTATGGCAACCATCAATTTGGCATAAAGCATTCATTCTAAGCCAATGGGTTATAACTTTTGCCGTTTTTAATGGGCGAAAAAGTCTACCATATATTTTGATTTCGTTCTGTTTTTGCTCTAAAAATACTTAATCTGATTAATCAAATTGTTAGTGCGGAAAAATTTTTTTCCTTACTCATCGAAACGGATTACAATGAAATTATTGTGTTCGATTATACTTAGTTCTCTCTCTCTCTCTCTCTCTCTCTCTCTCTCTCTCTCTCTCTCTCTCTCTCTCTCTCTCTATCTATCTATCTCTCTCTCTCTATCTCTCTCTCTCTTACTTCTTTATATATATCTAGTATATAAAAGGCTATATGTCTGTCTGTCTGTCTGTTAAAGAGAGACTCCGTCAAAAAAATACTTACTCTCTCCTTTCGTTTTGGCCGTACCTAATGTATCGCCATTAATAAACATACTCCGATTAAAAGAAAATAATTTAATTTTAGACATAGTTTAACTGTCCCACACCATAGAAAACACCACGTATAATAATTAATAAATTATAATCAATCAATGAATATACATAACCAAAATACACTCATTTTATTTCAGTTACACATCCATATTTGAATTATAACGGACATATTTATTTCAAGAAGAATAAGAATTGCATCATATCTTTTTAAATATTTTAACGGCTATATGGCGTTATAAAAAAATCTCACTCGCTTTCACAGTGCTATTCATCCCCTTTTTTGTTCAATTTCCAACGACTTTTTCCGTTTCTGAAATGAAACAGGGTCATTCATTTCATTACATCAAAAATATATTTTCAGATATTTGTACTAGTGTTTTGTTTTCTTAGTTTCATTCATCCAGAGGAAGTTTCGAAATAAGGACGAAACGTTGATGAAATCATAATTTAGTTTCTTCCTTTTTTATTTCTCTCCCTCCCTCTCTCTCTCTTTCTTTCTGCGCGCGCGTGCGTGCGTGCTTGTGTGTGTGTGTGTGTGTGTGTGTGTGTGTGTGTGTGTGCGTGCGTGCGTGCGTGTGTGTGTGTGTGTGTGTGTGTGTGTGTGTGTGTGTGTGTGTGTGTGTGTGTGAATGAATGAATACCCGCTGCATTAACCGGGAATGTTCGTGGACTGGGAAACTTTCAAAATATTGCTTTTTTTTCTACGCGCTGATGAAGGCGAGGTTGTGCAAATTATAGTAATTTCATATGACAACACTGGAGTCTGAAACAATTGTATGCAAGGATTTCCAATAAAAGACAAACGGTCTGAAAATTAGTAAATACTTGCGTATCTATTCCTATTAACGTTGTATCTTTAAAGAACACACACACACACACACACACACACACATATATATATATATATATATATATATATATGACTACTTCATATAATCACATAAATTAATATACGAAAGTATAATTTTATGCGTAAACATTAAGTATTTACTTCAACAGTGCTCAATACATGGGTAGAGCTAGGTAGTAAGTTATAAAAATATATATAGCAATTAAGCTACACAGAATACTCCACGTTTCGCATGGGTTCGAATACCCTATATATTAAGTTTCATGTATGTAGATCAAAAACTCTTGAAGGCGTTTGGTAGACAAATTTTTTAAACAAATATATATATATATATATATATATATATATACGCATACATGAATATATATAAAAAGAGGTTTGTATTTACTATAAACGTTTTATGCAGATTTAAATCATGTAGAATATCTGCATGAATATAATTACACGTGATAGTTAACTAAAGATGATCATCCAATAAGAAAACAAAAAAAACTAATAGGGAATTAAAATGAATGTTTTAAATAATATGCAAATTAGCTCGATCTTTTGCAGATGAATGCAATTCCTCGACCCATATATAACAAAGTTTTTTTTTTTTTTAAATAAGTAGAAAAAAGTTTTTTTAATATGAATATCAATACACACAAAATAAAAATTATAAGTGTATAGATTTACTTTTTCAATTGTAAAGAATAAAAATCTAAACATAACCTGAGATAACTTTATCCGTTACGTCACGGGTTCTTGCAAAACAGCTTGAGAAAAGCATTTAATATGAGACCAGTGCTCCGAGAAAGTCCAAATACATAACCTAGAATGACGAAATATATGCAGTTTTTAACGTCTATTAAGATGGCGTAATATATGCAGTATTTTAACTTGTACTGAGATGACGTAATGCATGCATTTTTAGCGTCTATTGAATTTCTGATTTTATAGGTATTCCGATTTCCATGTTCAGACAGTCCGATTTAATTGATGAGAAAGTGAAATATGTCCATACGAGTCCAGCGGAAGTGCATTCCGACAGCTTCCGGTTTTCAGTGACTGATGGTCAAAATGAGGTGAGTGTTGAGGTATTTTATCGTTTCATGATAGCGAACGTTATTCTGAAAGTCAGAAAAAATCAGCCAATAAAATATGTATGCAAAAATATATGATAATATTGTCATTAGACAAAAAAAAAAAGAAGTTAACTCTTTTGTCCTGACTTTGAAAAGTGGGTAATATTCAAGATAAGATGGTGGCATATTTATAAACCTGCATTTACAAATTTATAAAATAGTTCAGAATTTCCAGTATATATATATATATATATATATATATATATATATATATATATATACACACTAGCAAAAGTACCCGTCGTTAACTAGGTTCAAAAACAGCCTATGAAAGTATTATATGTTATGAAAAGGAAGGGTTGTAAAGAGATAGCTTCGAATTTGGAGGTATCAAAACCAAGGCAAAATATGATGAAAGTAAAAATAAAATAGATAAACCTCATAATTTATTATACTATACCTGTTCACACTGAAACACTTATCACAATATTCTGTGGATCTATATTAAAAAACCTTGTTCAACTTTGTGACATATTTACATTCTATGGAAGTCAGGTGCGAACGAACACCCCATAATTTTATTATACCATATTTCGTCAAACTAAAACATAATTATCAAAGTATACTTACGCAGATAGATATTAAAAGTCTTTATTAAAGTTTGTGCCTATTCCCATTCTATGGAGGCCAGGCGCGAACACAGACCCCACAATTTTATTATACCATTCCTATTTAAGTTAAAACATACTTATCAAAGTATTCTTATGTACATCTATATCAAAAACACTTGTGGGCGTTTTTTTTATTTTTAAATGTTTTATTTTCATACTTTGTGGACCAGGCGCGTACGCAGACCCCACAATTTTAATGAATCATCATTATGCCAGATCAAACATACCCATTACTATGTCTCGATACATCTTCTATCGTTATATGTGATCAGTTTTCTATAATAGTCAACCATATAGGAATCTATTCGTGACCAGACACACAGACGTTCAGCTTTATATTATAGATGTATATAAAGAGAGAGAGAGAGAGAGAGAGAGAGAGAGTGTGTAAATTTTAATTCCAGTTACTACAAAAGTCAATCCACAATTATATATATTTTTAATGTATAATATATTATTATATTATATCCAGTCACACATAAGTTCATGGAATAAAAAGGAAAAAAAAGAAAAAAATTGCTTCAAAAAGTAAAAAACATAAAATTTCCGAACTTCAAAAACAATTACTAAGAAATTATAGCCGAGGAAATATATATCCACAATAAATAATGCACAAAACATTTCATGGCACCATTTTGAATTCAATTGACTAGAGCTAGCAGCATTTAATTGCTTATTAAAATGTGGGCTCTGTAAAAAAAAATGATTTCCCATTTACTAAATTCTATCTACATAATTATACTTTTAAGTTTTCGCTTATGATTTGCTTTAAACTATTCACTGATAATACTCGTTGCTGATTTAATTCTAACTAAAAAATGAACAGGGGATTATGTATAGACTTTAGCAGATTTATTCAACAACTTACAGATTAAATGATAAGGTAAAATCGCTGAATGCGTGATGATTAAAATCTGTGATACGAGAAACATTTTACGTTTCTGAATTTTTTAGATTAGCATGGCTTATTCGAAAATGTTTCTCTCGAACTCGAAAATTTGGACGGAATTTCGAACAGAAAACTTTACAAAGATCCGTGGCGCAGTGGTTAGAGCACTTGGAAAAATCAATTGCAAAAGCGACCTTCTCTTGAAGGTTGAAGGTTCAATTCTCAGTGTGAGCGACTGTCAAATACAATTGCGAATTAGTTAAAGTCTCTATCCTGTCACGGCTGACATGCTATCTCCGTGAAGTAAATAAAAGGCTAAAAGATTTAACTAGCTTTAACAACATGATCAGACTTAATAAGCCACAAGTATACGGTCAAACATAGATACACGGCCAGCCCTTACTATACGACTAAATACTAGCTGTCACTATACGGTAAGACACAACTAGCCTTTGATACGCGGCTAGACAAAACTAGCCCGAGATACACAGCTAGACATTAGTAAACCTCATTATATGTCTAAACATAACTAGTCCTTCGTACACGGCTAAACACAACCAGCCTTTTATACATGACGATAATTTTTAAATACCGACTCTCGAATCCTTTTTTAAAATTCGGCATACAACGGTGATAATTTCTGAAAAGTCCGCCTTGAATTTTGATTCAATCTTCTCCATAACAACGACAATTTTCAAAAAGTCCGACTCTCGCATTGTATAACTAATTCTCCAAATCATGCCGACACCAACTATCAAAAATCCGATTCTCTTCTTGGTTGCATAAACTTTACATTTCTGGCCGAAATAGCTTGTAAAAGGAATTGACAGCATTTGATCGATTTCTTAAATTCGGCAAGACACGACTCACTCTTATCCCCAGTTTGCTCTTCTTAACACAGTTAATTAATTCATATGCAAATCAATGTATTTATATTTTAAACCACATAAAACAACACCAAGAACAAAATCTTTTAATATTCCAAAGATGTTTATTTTAATTCTTTCTTTCTTTCTTTCTTTCTTTCTGGTTAGATTACCGAGAAGTTTTCGATCGTCCTCACACCAACCGATGATTCTATTCCGGTGGTTATCAACAACGGTCTCAGAGTACAAAAAAATACCAGGAAGGTGATCACTAATTTTGACTTGGAAGCTGTCGACAACGACACAAGAGTAAGTAATTCTATAAACCAACAGAAAAGTCGTTGATTTCTCTACTTTTTTTGTTGTTGTTGTTGTTTAGAAATTTCAATTCTATAGCTCTCTAGATAAAAAGGTTGGCATATATTCTAGACAACAAGGTAAGTGACATGGGCACATTATTATTATTATTATTATTATTATTATTATTATTATTATTATTATCATTATTATTATTATTATTATTATTATTATTATTATTATATTAATGCCGTAGTATCTTTAACGTACTATGTACGTACGCGTGTCACGGTTTCTAGATTATAAATTATTCGATCGGGAGATCCTATTTATTAAAAAGAAAGATAAAAGGTGATAATATACTACGAACATTATATTATTATTATGTAGATAATTTAATGTGTGTAGTATGTTATCGCCTTCTATCCTTATTTTTAATAAATAGGATCTCCCGATCACCGAAGACGCAATGTAAATAATAATAATAATAATAATAATAATAATAATAATAATAATAATAATAAATAAATAAATAAATTATGTTGCTTCTGGGCTGTGCGTAAAATAAATATGCACCCTTGTGGAACTCTCTTCCGTTTACCTGCTTTCTAGCTGACTACAATATGGTCGTCTTCAGGTTCAACATAAGCGATAAAAGACTCGGGCATACTTATATTCATGACATTAATAAGACAATATAAATGATGAGTTATTAAAATTGAGAAATTGAAGAGTCCAAGAAACAGTAACTATTTGTTAACATTGGACTTGAAAACATTCATGCTGCACCTAGCTAGAAAGCAATCACGTCGTATTGTGTTCCACAGACGGGCAGTTTTGAGAAATAAACATTGCTCATGGAAGTTCTGTTTAGTTTTTGGGTACACATAGGAAGAAAAGACAATTATAGTAGTTGTAGAGAGATGAGTTATTGCTATGAATGTTTTACTAGTTTTCAAATTATAATTTGTTTTATTATTATTATTTGTTTATTATTTTATTTATGAATTGTTTTATTTGTTTAAATACATATAGGCAGACCGGGTAACCTTCTACATCGCTGCTCCTACCCAGCATGGTGTATTGCATCTAAAGAACAAAGGCAGACGGGGTTACAGCTTGGCCTATTTCTTCACGATGGAAGATATCTACGACAATCGACTAAGTTACTTGCATGGCAGCACGTATGGTTACGAAGACAGTTTCAAATTCACTGTGAGCGATGGAAGATATTTCATTTTCTCAACAAAAAAAGAAAACGGTGAACTGTCCCCTCCTTCTACAGAGCCGCAGGTTTGTATTTAAGGCAATTACTTAGAACCTCTATCCAGTCATGGTTGATGGAACAATAGCACGCTACCCCGCATAAAGTAAATAAAGGGTTCCATTCGAAATTTCGTACAAATTACCGAGTTCGACGGAAGCATTTCCGAGTTCGACAAGATATACCTGAAGAAGATCGGGGGTTACATCGACCGAAACTTTGTGAGAATGACACTCAAGATTAGAACAGTAGTCCGATGAATCGAAATAATACGAGAAACATTTTCTTTACTTCTAAAACTGTCATGGTGGATTTGTTATCTTCCGCGACGAATCTCTTTCTTTTTCAGGGGCGATAACTCTCTCTTCTTCCGTCCAAGGGAAATAACTCAATTATTTATTAAGTTGTACCTAACATCCACCCCTGTGGATAATAATAGTAATAGAACCCCTCCTTTTTACTAATATATCGTATAGTATAATAATAGTAATAGAACCTCTCCTTTTTACTAATATATCGTATGCAAATAAGTCGAATTTCTGGGAGACGATTTTAAGGTTATTTTGGTGGGGGGTCGACTTATACATAGGCAATGTTTTTTGGAAATGTTGTTAAAGAGGGACTCTGCACTCGATCATGACATGGAAAACGCCATTTTGTTTAATAATAATTGGAATAGATCTCGCAATGTTCACTCGCTAGATGTGCCTAAGTTCAATATGATGTATTCGGTGATGATATGACGTTTTCTTTTAGTGGGTTAAGAAATGTAGTGTTTACGATGTGTCGTTCTCCCCTAAGTTCAACAAGTTTTAACAATTTAATGACGACTATTTAATGAAACCATTTAATGGCACTTAACGCAAACGTTCACATTATTACGGTATATTATGGCTCGTGCAATGTATGTGTTTACATTATTATGGTACGTGATATAAATTATGTCTAAAAACAGTAACTGCTCCTGGCATGTCATACAGCATGTCATTGATCAGAATGTCTGATTAGCAACATTTGCATTCGTTGCATGTAAGCATGCAGTGGGTTGGTTCTATCTATGAAAACCGAATAGACTACACTTGTGTAAATGCACGTATTATTGCTCACAGATGTCAAGAAACAATTTATAATATTTTACAAAAAAAAACCCACTATAAAAGGAAATTATCTGTGCAAGAAAGAGCCATGAGACGGGCCATTTAATTTGTTTAGAATCTATAATCGATTTATACACAGGTAATACCTAAAATGGTGTGTGCGTTTGGATTCTTAATCTGGCAGGGGGATATGATGCGTCTAGTGTGTTATGTATAAGTTAGTGTTAAGTTCATGCTTGCATGCCTTCTCGCTTGCAGCTAACACCGCTGGCTAAACTCATGGTGAAAAGGGAGCAGCTATGCATAAGTCTTCCCTGCCAGTACATAGCCTCGCCATCATCAAGACTCCTACAATGCCTCCACGTTGCCACCGTAACTGGGTGCCTTGTGGCCCCAAGCTAAACTTGTAGGAGATATCGGAGTAGTAGGGGACTCCAGAGGTAGTGCGTTATAACCCACCAATGTGTGAACATGCCCTGGCACACTACCAACCTCTACCCCACTGTCTTGTGGGTGCCCTTAGTTGGGCAAAGACTAGGGGAACCAACCCCAAAATCAAACACCACTGCCTTGTGAGCCTTATCACAGCAAAAGGCTTAGGGATGGAAACTCTGACTTCAAATCCTACTGCTGCCTTACAGTTTTCCTTAAAAGGCTATGGAACCTCATTCAGAAAGAAAAAACGTAGTAGCGGACACAATAGTTTACCGTGCTGAGATTACTTTCGGTCAGAAGCTGCGGCCTCCTCTGCTGCCAGTCGTCGTGGGTTCGCTCCACTGGACATGAGCATTGGAGGTTCAGAGGGTGTCTGTCTGATGCGCAACAGATACTGCACGTAAACTGAGCAAGCAAGTTTCGAGCCAAGGTGGAAATTCCTGCGGTGATGGAGTGAGACTACGCCAACACCGAGGGATAAAGCACTGAGGCCCCGACTAGTCATCGTCAAAACTGACAGACTGCATGATGATGATGATGATGATGATGATGATGATGATGATGATGATGATGATGATGATGAGGAGGAGGAGGAGGAGGAGGAGGATGAATACCTAAAATGACACAATTTTTGGTCTTAAATGCACATCGACTTATTCAAAAGATCGACTCATGCACAAGTATATACGGTAATTTCTTTTGTTGTCCATTTATTCCTTTGCATGGTCATTGGCTTGTGCCGATCATATTTATTGAGTCTGCTGTGTTCTAATACCTGAAATAAGAAGCGCCAATATTTGCAGGATGTCAATCAGATCTTTCATATTAGCTATCAGATGAGACTTGTCGATCATGATGCTCAGATATTTCTTTTTGGCCTAACGCCTTGTTTGGTGTATTTTAGTCTGTTGTATTCTTTTATCTGACATAAGAAGGGCCAATATTCGTAGTATACCAACCAGGTCTCTCATATTAGCTATCAAAGGAGACCCCGTTGATAATGATGTTCAGGTCTTTAGTCTGAGCTCTACAACTTTAATATTTGTTTGGTATATTTAGGTACGTTGTATTCTAATACCTGAAATGAGAAGGGCCAATATTTGCAGGATGCCAACCAGGTTTTCCGGATTATCTACCAAAGGAGCTCTTGTCGATCATGATGCTCAGATCTTTCTTCTGAGCCCCACGGCTTTTATATTTGTTTAGTGCAATTATTTTCGTGATTTTTTATTTTTTTATTTTGGTGTACGAGGATACCAGGTTCGGGCTTATTGTACATGTGATTCTCTCACGGGGATAGTGTTTATTTACCGCATGGGTAGAAACAATCGTGAACTATCACACACTATCAGTGTATGTGCTAGAGGTTTACAATAACGAATGTTGATCAAAAAGTCGCTTTCTTTTGTACGCCAATCATCAAGCATGCCAGTCGATGATCCCTCCACGAAAACCAGTCTGACACATGGGGAAGTATAATTTTTCGTTTATTTTGATGGAGGATATAAACTAGTGAATATTATAAACACTGTTGGTAGAATACGAGGTGCCTTCAATAAGTTTCCAGACGTTTTTTGTACAGGTATTTAAAATTGTTGTAGACTCTCGAAAATTCAGTATGCTATTGGGATACATCTTATGAGATGACTGACCAATTCAATGATTTCAATTTCAAATGAACAGCTACAGCAGGAATTGGAATAGATCCTACTAAAGCTTGATTGTCACAGCTAGTAAATTTCAAAAACGCAAACTGGGTGTGAGGACACTTTAGAAGAATGATATAAAATTCTGTTTTAAACTTGGAAAAAATGTCATGGAATGCTTCAGATTGCGTTTGGACCATCTTGCATGAATCGAGCATCAGTTTTTGAGTGACATATGAGATTCAAGGAAGGCAGGGAGTCTGTCAGAGATGATGACAGACGTGAGAGGAGTAAGGAAGTCAGAGCACTAAAGTTGATTGGCCAAATAAAGAATTTCATGGATAAGGGTTGTCGTGTGTCTAAAGAGATAATAAGTACACAGTTTGATGTCAGTGTGGGAACTGTGGACATAATTGTTCGCAAAGAACTGAAGATGCAGGAGATTTTCGCTAAGTTTGTCCCAAGGGTGCAGTCCACAACTCCATCCTTGTCACGGACTATTTGACCAAGATGGGCATAAAGACAGTTCCTCGCCCTCCCTATAGCCCAGATTTTGCTCCCTATGACTTAAGCTCAAGGGAAACTATACAGACTGTCTTTATGAGAACTGAGATGAAAGAGGTTGTGACGAGTGTCATTGACACGCTCACACAAGAGGACTTCCATTGAGTCTCCAGAAGTTGTTGGAACGGTAAGCATGTGCATTGCAGCCAGAGGAGATTACTTCGGAAAGAGACAAGAGTTTTATGTGTGTACTAGCAATAAAAGTGGTCGTACGATGAAGGTCTGCAAACTTATTGAAGGCATCTCATAACTTAACGACTGCCATTAAAACGACCATCTTTTATTTCATTTATTGATATAGACATTTGACATCCACGTTCAACAGTCGGATTACGATGGGCCAATCTTGGAGCGGAATCTCGGCTTGCAATTTCTGGAAAACACAGATGATGGAGTAAGTTGATCCATTTTTTTTTTTTTTTTTTTTTTTTTTGCATTTCTTTATTTTTTATATCCATTAGATCAGCCCGGGTTTGGATTCTTTGATTTACTACTACTACTACTACTACTACTACTACTACTGCTGCTGCTGCTGCTGCTACTACTACTACCGCTACTGCTGTCACTACTGCTGCTACTGTAATTATTATTATTATTATTATTATTATTATTATTATTATTATTATTATGTTCGTTAACTTCACAGTGTTGTGATGTTTGACACCGGTTTTTTTGTTTTTGTTTGTTTTTTATTTTTCACTCATGAGCGGACTCTCACATTAAAGCTAGTGAGCATAGTCAAAGAGTCAATTAGATGGAAAGCACCTGGCGTAGGATGTTTTCTGTGCCAAGCAGAACTGATTTCTGGAGTATGATGGTATTGTACTTCATTCCCAAGGAGTTCAACTGTTTCTCAAGATCATTTGGAATTGAGCTGATGATTGGCACGAGGGAAGTTTTCTTATTTCACAACCTAGCAATCTTCACCCTCAGTTTCTTAAAGTTTTTGCTTGCTTTTTGTAAAATTAACGAAAATACTATTTCAAATTTACTGTGTAAAACTAACGAAAATACTATCACAAATTTACTGTGAGAGATTAAAGAAAATACTATTTCCAATTTACTAAGATAAACTAAAGAAAATAGTCATTTAATAAAATGCTTGTTTTCCAGGTATTCGGTGTCATAAGTAAGAACGAACTGAAGTCAACTCATTCCACAACTGACGATGCGAATCTGATTTACGTGGTCAAAACTCCTCCAATTTACGGACGGCTTCAAAACAAGGACAATCCAGAATCTTTCGTCTCTTCTTTTACACAAGGTTTTTCTCTTTGTTTATTGATATGTTGGCTGTCCAGCCCTGTCATTACTCGGTAGTATTTTAACTTGCAATTTGTTTTTAGTTGTTTTATGCTTAAGTATACCGTTTTTATTTGTTTGTTTTTATTTCACAATATTATTTTTCGAAACAAGGTGAAGTAACTCGATATTTACGAATACAGAGTTACGTCCTTTTTTTTAATATTACGATTCCAATCCGTTCAACGTATTTTCTGGAAGGGATTAAATTGAATTACATTTCATTGTTCTTAATAAAATTCTGCTACTATCCACCAAAAATATTGACGAACAAGATCACATATTGATTTGTTGGAAGAGAGCTATCGGTGACAAAGAAAGGATAAAATAGTTGACTTTATACTATTTTTTTTCTTTTTCGTTTTTGCACGCATTGAAAAAAAAGTGACACAAAATCTTTCTCTCTACCAGCAAGGTTACCCATCGTTGTCTGGGCCTTAAAAACGAAATAGGAGAAGTTTAAAAGTGTGTGTAACATCTTTATAGTAAAAATTCCATCTTTACATAATACATTGAAAATATATATCAATATCTTTATACAATACATTGGAAATATATATCAACATCTTTATATAATACATTGAAAATGGATGAAAAACCTACCCGATGACGAAACCAGGCCCAGTTGACAGACAAATAATGAATAATTTTGTTTCGTTCATAGATAGTATACATCCAGTGCAACGCCGATCAAGAAAATTATCTGTTACTAGCAGGGTGACCCGACGTTGTTCGGGATTAAGTGAAGATCACTACTATGTACGTTTTATTGCATCATATTATGTTTTTATTGACTCGCTTACCCTTCCGTTTCGCCCCTAAGGAGTGTAGAAAGTGAATCTTGGATTTACATTCGGCAGCCACGTAAATCTCGCTTCTCTTTATTTGTCCTTTAGTCCTCATAATCCATGACTGATGTTTCTGAAAAAGAGGGAAGAATTGCTGTTTTCTAAATCAGAATCTATTCGTTGATAAGGTTTGGAATTTGAAAAAGTATTTTTGAATTTGAAGTAGTACGTATTCCTTACATCAAGTAGCTTCATGCCTTGTCTGAGGCGATTTCCATATATATATATATATATATATATGTGATGGCCTCTTCCATCGATGTCGACGTATGAGCTTCCGCCACAACAACTACGTTGCTCGAAAATCCACACATGATTTGTTTATTGTGGTGAAGGCTTTGTGTAGAACCAACAAAACTCTTTGGCATTACTGCTAACCTTTGTCGGTGCAGATGATTGCAACAGGACAGAGTATACAGTGGATCGCAGGTTTTCACATCACAGTTACCTTCTAGATGCATGTCTTAACGAAGACTTTCCCAGAGAATTAATGCGCCTCCATAGATTTCTATAACTCGGCGATGTTGGGCCTATCCAGTACCAGATGGGTAATCATTTGCGAAGGTTGGGCGCTATATATATATATAGATAGTCTTTTTTATTATATATATATATATATATATATATATATATATATATATATATATATATATATATAATAAAAAAGACTATCTATATATAGACTTTTTTATTATATATATATATATATATATATATATATATATATATATATAATAAAAAAGACTATCCATACATGTGTAATCACCTTTTTCTTCACCATATTCCCTCTGCTTCACTTTATGTTATCAAGTAAGATCTTTGTCTTACTTGCAGTTTCATCAAATACTTTTGTATGCAAAATCCGATCCCGCATTTTGCTAATTCCTACACTTTGATGAGAAGGAAAGTATTTCTTCGAAACTCCGCGGATTAAGGACTATCCACTTATCAAGTGTTTCCTCTTCAGATTAAATATGTTTTTAACTCTTTTTCAAAGTGTTTTTAACATGTTTTATTAACTGTTTGCTCTTATATATATATATATATATATATATATATATATATATATATATATATATATATATGTGTGTGTGTGTGTGTGTGTGTGTGTGTGCAGGTATATATATATATATATATATATATATATATATATATATATATATATATATATAGATATATAATGATTTTCCACAGCCGAACCAATGTCGCAGCCCACGAGAGCCAAGAAAGCCAACAAACCGGAAGTCCAAGACTCGAGTTTCGCCCTCATTTGGGCTCATGTTAGACATATCCTAGCTCAGGATTTGAAACCCGAACCTATTGCATGCTAGGGTTTCAAATTCTGAGTGCGGATATGTCTAATTGATGAGCCTAAATGAGGGCGAAACTCAAGTCTTGGACTTCCGGTTTGTTGACTTTCTTGACTCTTGTGGGCTGCGACATTGGTTCGACTGTGGAAAATCATTATATATATTCTCTCACACTTTCTGAACATATATATATATATATATATATATATATATATATATATATATATATATATATATATATATTAAAAAATACAGAAGGTTAGAGAAACATCGGTACCGCTGGTTTCAAATCCAATAATATTGGGGACCAGTTTTTAATCGAAAAATATTGAACTCTCTTCAGCCTCTGTTTTATTTCTTCTTTGGGAACTGAGGACTATCATGGATTTGAAACTGGCGGTAGTCAGAAGAAGCTGAAATGTTGGAAAACTCTCTATCTTATGCATATGATTTAAATTTCATTAAAATCAAAGTATTTGACTTTAAGAGTGTTCTGTTCCAACGAGTCACTTAAAGGAGGGAGGCATATAGGAGGTAATGTAGAGATTCGAGACCACTTCCATTGTCTTTCCCAGAAAATTGTATGCATATGATATAAATTTAATTAAAATGAGAAAGATTTGAAATTTAAAAATGGGTTCACCTTCTATAGTTTCCTTAGGTTAAGAAGGCACTTAGAGGTACTCGACCACTTCCATCGTCTTCCCCAGAAAATCGAATACATATTATTGAAATTGATGTTTTAGGGGGGTCATGGTTTCATAAACTCCTTAGGCGTGTACTTAGAAATTCGGGAACATTGTCGTTAAATTTTATATAAGAGTTTTTAGATTTTGTGTAAATTCTCTAGTCTTTTCTTTTATGAGGAAAATACAAAAAAATCACACACACATACACAGACATATAAACGTGTAGATTAAATATTTAGACATTATAAATATTTATTAATACTATGTGCCTTAAATAAGTTTCCAGACTTTTTCGTATGGGCACTTTTATTGATAGTACCCTTCGAAGTAATCTCCTCTGGCTGCAATGCATTTGTTATAGCGTTTCAACAACTTCCGGAGGGTCACATAGAGGTCCTCTTGTGTAGGCGTGTCAATGACCCTCGTCACGGCCTCTTTCATCTCCTCAATTGTCTCATAACGACAGCCTCTATGGTTTTCTTTTGAGGTTAGGGAATAACCAAAAAATAGCAGGGAGCAAGGTCTGAACTATAGGGAGGGCGAAGAACCGTCTTGATGCCTATCTTGGTCTTTCTTTCTGATATTCTCTAAGCATCCTTGGGAAAAACTTAGAGGAATAATAGAGAAACATCTTTAGGCCATGGCATTTCGAAGCTAAATGCCTCTCTCCAGAAGAGGAGAAAAGGACTGGCATTATACAAATGTAAAGATATTAAAAAAAAAAGCAACACCGACTTTGAAAACATTCAGATTAGAAATAGAAAAATTTTGGAGATTAGAATTATAAAATAAAATTGTTTATATAGGGGACGATGTGATGTGGTTAAAAGAGAGAAGGGATATAAAATATGGTTGAGGCTGAAGGAATATACAAAACAATATACAGGGTGTCCGTAAAGTTACTATACAGTCTTACAATTAAATAAACCTGTAAAAAAAATAAATATTAACTACAATAACTACTACTATAATACTACTATAATACAATAAAACAATAAGACTGTATAGTAACTTTACGGACACCCTGTATAAGAAAATGAAATACTAAGAAAAGATTTTAATTTAGAAAATATATATAAAAAAAAAATCCAAATTATTTTTTTAGTTTTAAAACTTCAGATTTTTTTTTAATTTAAAAAAAATAAAAATAAGAGTTACAATAAAGTTCTATTAAATAAATTTAAAATATACGATATAAAAGAAGATTAAAAAAAGGAAAAAAGAAAAATAAGTTAAAAAGTATTCAATTCGGTAAACATAGTGATTAAAATAAATTGAAATGTAAATATTTTTCTCTTCCAATTCGTATCGGAATTCTCGTCTGCTGCTCGGGCGCGCGCATGAGCGTCGAGTTGAAACTCAGTGCGCGGCGTTGTGATTGGCTGATCGCCATGTTACGTCAGAAATCAGCGAAACCCAAGCTGTTGACGTCGTGTTCCGGAAAAAGTCGAGCCGAACGCTGAGTAACGTCTGGTTCAATAAATGCATAAGTACTTATTTTTCTAAATTTCAAACTTTGTCTTATCATCCTTTCCCTTCTTTCCTCTGTCTTTTTTCTTTAACGTCTAAAATCAGCCGGCTATGAATGACTGTGTCACATTGATACTCAAATCCCCAAAACTATTGCGAGTTAGTCTATAAATAGTTGGTACGAGCAAAATAATGCCGATGTTCAAATTGTATAAATATTTTGACCCCTCCCTTTACTTAAAAATTCACCAAATATCAGGGAACTAACAAATTTTAATGATATTTTCAGTATTTATCAAATAGTGATTGCGGAATACAATGAACTAGTTATTTTTATTTACATCTGAGTGGAAATGTATTATTTTGTTTAAACAAAAAATACCTTTACTAAAGTTATGGTTTTCAGTAGTAAATAAAAAACGCAAGAATTTATTTTTGCTTTTTTTATATAAATAAAGTATCGTGATTTGTAACAACAAAAAAAAAATAATTTTTTACAGGAACATTACGAAAAAAGCCCTAAAGTCCGTATTAATGAATTCGATCTCGAAGAAAAATGAATTTTTCGAACTACCAATATCACCATTGAATTAAGCATTGTTTATTTAATATTTTCACACACAAAAAAATATAGGAGCAAAGAATATTTCTACTTTTTTTTTAAATTACAGATTTCGCATAATTTTTATATGCAAGATTTTAATAATTTCCTTGTTCGCAAGAATGTGAAACTTTCGGCGTAACATAATTTTTATATAATCTCGAACAATAATTAAAAAAAAATAATTTAAAAACAGGAACATAAAAAATAATTAAATTAAAAAATGATAAAAATTGATACAACCGATCAAAATAGGAATGTATGGATCCACGACTGGGGGGAAAAAAGAAATCTGACACCCCTACCTCCTTTTACTATCATGACTTCATTTTGAAACAGCGTTTCGATTGGCTGAAATGTTGGGCTTTCGTATATTTGTGTTTACAAACTGTTATCGGTTGCGTTTTGCCGAACGGCATAATTACTTGCTTTTTGAGGGCTAATTAAATTGTATTTTGTATAAATAAAGTTTTTTTTTATTTAATTAAATATCTTAGGACTTTTCTTTACTAATTATCTTTGAAATAGACCCAGAAAACTTATGTTTATCTTTTAAAGGATTTTTACAATTCGACTTCCAAATTTAGTTGAATTCGTTAGCTCGCCGTGAAAACATTTTCATAACTTTTTTTTTTTCACGTGTACAAATATTTTTTTTCCTTTAGGAACTTAACTTTAGTCTCTAATCAAAAAGTAGTTGGAAACCTACAAAAAAATTATGATAAATCGGCTTTCAAAACTAAGTCCCCTATTTTTGCCCGCCCATTTTTGCCCGTGCCTAACATTAGCGATGCACTACAACAGAACATCGACCATTCTAATTTGTTTTTTTTTTAGGGATATTCGAGGTCGCTGACAACGAATCTGATAAACCCGTCGCAAATTTACCGTTTGGATGGTATTAACCCCTGAACCCAGGAACTATTTTCCGCCATTTTACAGCTTCCGTTTACGCTACGCACGGTAGCATAAACGACGGCTGTTACGCGAAGGCACATTTAACAGCCGTCGTTTACGCTACCGCGCGCACGCGCGTAGCGTAAAGGGGAGCTGTAGAATGACGGAAAAAGTCCCTGGGTTCAGAGGTTAATACCATGCAAACGGTAAGTTTGCGACGGATTTGATTATCAGATTCGTATTCAGCGATCTCGAATGCCCCTAAAAACCAAATTATTATTTGTTAAATATGTTATGGATAAGTTAAATTTAGTCATTGTACTTTACCAAATTATTATTTACAAGTTTAAAAGTTAAATTTAGTCATTAAAGTATATTTAAATTATTCAATTATTAATTGCAATATAATTCTAACTAATTTGCTGAAGTTAATATTGCTTTTATTATTTACAAAATTTTTGTGTGCAAAATGCTTTCCAAAATTTCCGATATGTTAATACATTTTCTTATGATTATTATTTTTTCAGATTCCATAGCGAGCAATGCTAGGACACGGGTCATTCTAGCTATTTATGAAATTATTGCGTGTTAAAGGCTTCCCAAACTGTCGATCTTTTAATTTATTTTCTTGTAGTTAAATCATTCGTTTATATTGCATCCTGACCGGGGCCGGGACACAAGTCATGCTAGTTACTTATAAAATTATTTTGCATAAAAACTTCCCCAACTTTCGATCTAATAGATTTTCTATTTCTATTTATTCCCATCTATTATTTTCGGTTTAATAAATTTTCTTGTAGTTAAATCATCCTTTTAAATTCCATCTTTGACAATGCCGGGACACGGGACACGCTAGTTATTTGTAAAAATGATTGGGCGTAAACACCTTCCCAAACCTCCGGGGTGTAATGATTTTCTAAGCATTTGAAATCCAGTTCAAAGGACATTCTATTTAACAGTTTGATTGCTTCTAAATGTCTTTCAAATTTCGAAGATGTTTCTATTTGCAAAATAATAAAATGACTGATTTGTTTATGAAGAAATCGGAATGCATTCTGATGGATTTAAATTCTTAATCAATTAATTTCTTTTAAATATGACTTTTTTTTAAGTTCGTTTTATAACTTCACGCTATTGCATATTTTTATTACAATAAAATAATCGTTTAGTAAATAAAAAATGTGTCCGTCACATAAACACGCGAGTTAAATCATTCTTTTTAAATTCCATCATAGGCAATGACGGGATATGGAACATGCTAGTTGTCGCTCAATTGTATTGGTATCAACAATGTTGTCAGACTTTCCCCTGTTTGGGAATCATAAAACCAAGAATTTTGTTTTTCAAATACTAATTTTCTGTATAAATAAAACAATAGTATGTATGCATGCGTCTGTTTGTGTGCAAATATTTAACCGATAAACTCTTAAGCTACTGGCCACATAACACTGAAATTAACAGGAGGTGCTACTTATACACCAAGGATGATTTATAACGAGTAAAATCTTTGTTTGGATGAATGAATAACGCGTACAGACATATATCGACAAGTTGAACTGCAAACTGTTCATTTCGACTTGCCGACATATTTCTTTCTTCCTGTGCATACCCAAATTCAATTCATTTTTGCAATTCGTTTCTTGCCCCCATAGTTACATCGGTAGGAGATACGGCTGGGGCGGCTCTAAATGTTTGGTTTTGATTTTTGCTGATGGCACCCAAGTCATTTTTTAACTTTTGAAATCAGTACTATATATTAGGTACAATATAATATTCAATAGACAATAATAATTACGAAATCTTCATGAATTAAAATATATTTAAGCGTATTTTACGACCCGGCAAGGCCGAACGCTTTCCGCTAGTATGATATTCATATGTTTGGTTCATTTCTGGATAAATCGAAATGCATGCTGATGGATTTAATTAATTTAAGCAAGGTTTTTATGTAATTTGTTCAACTTTTACTTGATGCTATTGCATTTTTATTTCAGTAATCGGAAATATTGCAGTATAGACAACAACATAAAAAAGTGTTAAAAAACAAATATATTACAAATAAATATTACCAAAGGTAAGATAATGTACTCTTCTACCTATCTGGGTAAGTTGTCTGTGTGGGTTTTAACTTATTTCAAAGCGTGTATCTTATTTGAAACACAAGTAGTGCTGAGTCTAACGGTAGAACAAGGAAAAATGGCCGATATTAGACGGTCATATGGGAGTTCTCAATAATCATTCATAATCGAAAATTAAAATACTTGTAGAGCATTACATTTTCACACAATTAGTGATATTTATTGGGTAGGGAACTTATGTTGTTTTAGGTAATATTTTATTGTTATATACTAACACCAGACACAGACACAGCTAGCTTTCAATACACGGCACCAGACACAGCTGGCTTTCAATACACAGCACCAGACACAGCTGGCTTTCAATACACGGCACCAGACACAGCTGGCTCTCAATATACTGCACCACATACAGCTGCCAGGTCGGTCGGCTCATTTTCGATGGGAACTCTTAGTTTTTTTCTCCCCTTTCTACCGATTTTTATGCTTATAAATACATTCCATTCTGTGAAATGTTGACTTGGCACGTAAGTCGTCATTTAATGCCGGAGCCAGACTACGTTACAATATTTTTATTTTTTTTTTTTTTTTCGTTTTGTTGTTTATATTGCAAAATGCCCCAATAATTATCTGGTTAATAGTAAATGCCAGAAACACGCATGCATAAACACACAGTTTTCTCATGATGTCATTCATGTAAGAATTTTGTGGCTTTTTCACTAAAAACGCAATGTCTTCATTATTTCAGAAAATATTAATCAGGAGAAAATCCTTTATATTCTGACCGGAAATGGCAGCGTCGGTGAAGATTGGTTTGTGTTTGAGTTCAAGGAGAGCCAACCAAATAACATGTCCTACATCTTCCAGATTTCTTGGACGATTATCAGTTTTAAGAAATATTTCTTCAATATCAGCGAGACTGAACGCGTTGTAAGGATTCCGTTGATCCGGACTGGAAGCTTGAGACGGGTAACATTAATTCCGTTCATTTATTTTTACTTTCATCTTCTAAAATATTAATTTCAATTATCTGTTTAATATTAGGATTATTATTGATTCAACACTAAATACTAAGATTATAAAATAGAATTTGTAATGTACCTGTTGGAGTTGTAGAAAATGGTTCACTGTGTGGGATATTGAGCAGGCGGCGAAAAATGTGTTTATGATAATTTTAGTGATGTATACTAATGATATCATTTAGAAGAGGAAGTTGGTCTTTTTGAAACATGTAAAAATTAGAGAGGAAAGTTAGTCTGCGAGAGAGAAAAGAAAGAGAAACAGACGGTCGACAGATCGTGATGGCTCCGAGCAGAGGAGGTTAGAAGTTGCGATAATCAGAACCAGCGTGCAACTTTCCAAGAGGGAAAAACGCTCTGGAATTTTTTTTAAAAAATGCCGAAAATAAAATCCGAAGCTCTGTCGTTTTTTGAGAAGAATTTTCATTTTCCATCAATATAAGTCCTAAGATAAACCAGATATGTTTCCCGATTGGCCAGACGTTGAAGCCGCAAATAAATGTTATTCGTCCTTTATGTTGTAAAGATATTTATGTATATTCTTGTCCCGTTATGAACTGTATTCAAATGTGCATACACACACAACGAGCTTTAGATAGACGATCACACGCACATACACTCGCATGCTCTCACCGCCAGACAATAATAGAAACTGATAAATAAATACACGATTTACATACTCTCGTGTTATACAAACTCCCACATTACTACAAGTGTAAAACTATCCCTTCAAAATAAGGAAAATCCAAAATCTTTCTTTTACACAATGTTTTTCTCTTTCTTTATTGATACGTTGGCTTTGTTGGATAAAGGAATTTGGAAATAGTGTACACTTATCAAGACCCAAAGGCCACTCGAGTATAAGGGTTAATGAGCGTACAGTAGTCAATGTCGTAGTAATCGTTAGTAGTGAAAATTTGATAAATTGGATTACATAAAGGAGAACGGCTCATCAAGAACTTGTTTACGTTAGACTTGAAGACGACTAAATTGCAGTCAGTTGGAAAGTAGACAAACGGAAAAGAGTTCCACAGGTGTGCAGTTCTAATAAAGAAGCTTTGTTCATGGAATCTACGTTTAGGTTTAGGCACGGATAAAGAGTGCTTTCAGCTAGACGAGTGAAAGTTTGGCGAGGGGGGGCATAGATTCGAGTTCAAACGAGCACTTGCCATGAAAATTACGATAAAGCAGAGACAGGCTCACAACGTCTCTTCTGTGAGAAAGAAGTTGCAGGGAAGAGAAAAGGGCATCCCCCACTAGGCTACGAAGTCTATTTTGAACTCTGTCAAGGCAGGATAAATTCTTTCTCGCAGCACCTACTTAGATGTGGCAGCCTGTCTTTACATCATCAACGCTCTGGTCCCTATCAATTGAAATGAATGGCTCTCGCCTTGGGGAGGCTCCATGTTTTGACAAGCTTTTGGGTCTGACCTTTATTCCTGATCTAAAATGGAACACGTATATCATCCGTTGTCAAGGTCACTGGAAAAATGGTGGGATCCTTCTATTGGCCCAGTAGATATCTCACTGCTGATACAATTCTCTACCTGTATAAGAGCCAAGGATAGAGTATTGTTGCCACATCTAAGCAGGAGCTGCTAGAAAGACTTATCCTGCCTTGACAGAGTTCAAAATAGACTTCGTGGCCTAGTGGAGGATGCGTTTTTCTCTTTCCTGCAGCCTCTTTCTCACAGAATAGACGTTGCCAGCCTGTTTCGGTTTTATAGTTATTTTCATGGCAAGTGCTCGTCTGAGCTCCAATCTATGGTCCCCCTCACCAAACTTTCATGAAAAACACTCATCTAACTGAAACCACTATCAATAATTTCCCCCACTTTTTATCCGTGTCTAAACCTAATCGTAGATTCCGTGAACAAAGCTTCTTTCTTAAAACGTCACACCTATGGAACTGTCTTCCGTTTGCCAGCTGATTAAAATTTGGTCGTCTTCAAGTCCAACGTAAACAAATTCTTGATGAGCCGTTCCCCTTAAGTAATCCAATTTACCAAATTTACACTACTAACGATTTCTATATTGTCCTATTGACTATTGTATACTCTTTAACCCTTATCCTCGAGTAGCCTTTGGGCCTTGATAAGTGGTGACTCCTATGTAAAAAAAAAATCTTCTGAAATGAAGACATACTTGTTTAAAACGATTGTAATTTAAATATATGCACCAGTCCACAATTCCCTCATCGTCATGGGCATCAAGACAGTTCCTCGCCCTCCCTATAGTCCAGACCTTGCTCCCTGTGACTTTTGGTTATTCCTTAGGTTCAAGGAAAACCTTAGAGGCTGTCGTTATGAGACAATTAACGAGATGAAAAAGGCTGTTACGAAGGTCATTGACAGGCTCACACAAGAGGACTTCCATTGGGGGTTTCCAGAAGTTGCAGCCGGAGGAGATCACTTCGAAGGAGACTAGAGTTTCATGCGTGCATTATCAATAAAAGTGTCCATACGAAAAAGTCTGGAAACTTATTGAAAGCACTTCGTACTTACTATCGAATTTCAGGGAAATAAAATCCGAACAGCTCTTATGGTATTGCCTGATGTATTTTAATGCCTTTGTATTATTTCACGACAGTATGTTTATAGAATTCTTACTTTTGTGTAATTTTCAGCCGTCGCTTGTTACATGTGCCACAAGTCCGGGCAATGCTACTTCGATGAAACTGCGTTCTCAGCAAGGAACTTATGATTTTGTACAACATTGGAAGCAAGTGAGTTATTTGCTTTTCTTTTTTTTCTTTTTTTTTTTTTTTTTCTTTTTCGTTCTGTCTTTTTCAGTCCTTCTACAGGAGCTCCTCTTTAGAAGATAAATATTTCCATAATTTCTAAAACTGCATTCAGAATATTTTTCGGAAGTACACTTTAACTAACCAGAAGTAATTTTTTGTTTTTATTTGCGGAAGAGTCCTACAATCTAAAATGTACTGATTTTTTTTATTGAATAATTTCTCCGGTATATAGCAAAATATTCTAAAAGGCTTCATACCATTTGGATTCTTCGGACTACTATTCTCATTTTGAGTGTCATTTTCACAACGTTTCGATCGATGTAACTTCCGACCTTTATCAGGTGTATCCTGTTGAACTCATGAATCTTTCTTTCCGACTCAAGAATATTTCTGTCGAACTCGGGAATCTGCATGGAATTTTGAACGGAACCATTCATTTAAACCATGCTCTCATTGAGTAGACATCTTAAGTAATTCGTAATTGTATTTGGAGTATAACTCTCACTGAGGGTTTAAAATTCAACCTTCAGAAAAGTGCAACTGAATTTTACCCAGTACTTTATCCACTATGCCATGGTTCTTTGCGTAGTGGATAAAGTACTTAGTAAAATTACAATGCGAATTATCAATTGTATAAAAAATTCGAAACATAATTTTAAAATAATTGTCAAAAGTTTTAAGAATTTTATTTTAGTAAAAAAGATCTCTATTTCCTCCAAAAAATTTCTATAATTTAAGTTTCGCAAATAAAGTTATTGAAGTAAAAAAAAACAATTGCAAATAGATTAAAAATGCTTTTTTATCTTAAATACTTGAGTTTTAAGAGCGGTTTTGCAAACAAGATGGCGGTCTGGACTCTTCTTCATGGGAAACAAATCTGCCGCCATATTGTTTGTTAAACAATTCGTATAAGGTTAACAAATAGAATTTAAAACTGCTTTAAAAGAAAAAAAAATGAGCCAGGTAGGTACGAAAGTTACTTTGTTTGACGATGACCATATTTATTTATTGCATATTTGAATTCTTGTCCAATGTTTCGTTCGCTATCTTCTCTGCTAAATCCTAACAAATCCATACATATCAAAATATTTTAGAATTTAAGTTAAGAAATTTATCTTTTCCAAAAAAAGAAAAATCAGTAACTCGCAAATTTTATTGTATATTTAAATTTTTGACCTTTTTCTTCCATTTGCCGATTTCTCTTCTAAATCCCCACAAATCCATACACATCAAAATATTCTAAAATGGTTGTCAAATTGAGGGATTTTATTTAAGAAATTTATCTTCCCCCTCCAAAAAAAAGAAAGAAAACAACAATAACAAAAACAAACAACCATTTTAAAATATTGTAGTCTGACTGTTGTATTTTATATCTAATTAATTATATTTTCTTAAAGAAATTTACATGAGAAATACATTTCCTGAGTAACTTATTGTTAAATCTATATCTATATAAAAGTGAGAATGTGTTCGTGTGAGGACAATTCTCAACCTATATACTCAACGAATTTTTGATGTACATACTTGAAATTTGGTATATTGGGTATTCAGACATGTGAAAAACTTTTAATCAGGTTTCATCTGGAAAAAAAGGGCTACTAAGGGATCCAAATTGAAAGATTAGTACGTGTTTCAAGAATGCGCATGCGTGGATGGTTCATGTGACAGATTCCTTATGTTTAGAATAAGTAGATTTGAAAACACATTTTAAAAAGCGTGTCCAGCTTGCCTAATGGTTATCGTACTCGACTCACTGTCTTGGTTTCGATTTCAACTCGAGTATACTTTTTACTTACAAGGTCGCTGGAAAAATGATGGGATCCTTCTATCGATCTAGTAGATATCTCACTGCTGATGCAATTCTCTATCTATATAAGAGCCAGGTACGTCCAAAGATGGAGTACTGTTGCCACATCTGGGCAGGAGCTGATAGAAAGATCTTTTCCTGTCTTGATAGAGTTCAAAATAGACTTCGTAGCCTAGTAGGGGATGCCATTTTCTCTTCCCTACAACCTCTTCTCACAAAAGAGATGTTGCGAGCCTGTCTCTGTTTTATCGTTATTTTCATGGAAAGTGCTCGTCTGAGCTCCAATCTATGGTTCTCCCTTCGTCAAACATTCACAAAAAACACTCATCTGGCTGAAAACACTATCAATAATTCCCCCCACTCTTTATCTGTGCCTAAACCTAAACGTAGATTTCATTAACAAAGTTCTTTCTTAGAATTACACGCCTGTAGAACTGTCTTCCGTTTTCCTGCTTTCCAACTGACTACAGTATAGTTGTCTTCAAGTCTAACGTAAACAAGTTCTTGGTGAGCCGTTTCACTTAAAGTAAAAAAATTACCGAATTTCCATTACTAACGATTACTATATTGTCCAATTGACTAATGTACACTCTTTAACCCTTATCCTCGAGTGGTCTCTGGGCCTTGATAAGTGGTGATGCCTATGTATAAAAAAAACAGAAAAAGTGATCCGTTTAGAAAAACAAGAACAAAAAACTCGCATGCACATCTCAGTTTCTTTTCAATTTTTTAAGGAATTTAACGTTACGTTTAATACCGGGCAACGCCAGGCACATCTTCTAGTATTTTCTAAAAATACTTTCCATTCGTTTCATAATATTTTAAGCTGGATGTCATATTTAATTTGAGCTTTTAAATTATCTCATTTGAAATTAATTATTTTGAAATATAGAATGTTACATTATTTGTAAATTAAAAAAAATATATTTATTTTAAAACTAGCAGAGAGAACCGACATTGCCCGGTATTAAATGTTGATCAACGAATGTTTCACACTCCCACATTTCTATCGTTATCGAAATTGGTGAAATCGACCACTTTTAAATCAAATCGATTGATTGCCTGCTCTAGTTGAGGACCCATCGCTGTGCACCAGGAGGAAGAGCCACATGCCTCCCCGCAGTGACTTAGTCCAAAACACATTGTAGTCTAAATTTCACTGTAGAGAACCTACTGCTAATTTTATAAAATTATTTTCGTATATTGAATTAAAGTTTAAAATGCAAAAATCAAGTATTATCGTTTAGCTGTGCTGTAAATAGAAGCATTCATTTCAACGCGTCCCTGTCATATCAAAGAATCTACTGTTGATTTTATATGTCGGGTCTTTCCGTTTGTGTGGTGTTAAAATTCTCAAATGTACTTGTGATGTTAGGCTGTAACTTTGGTCAATCGGATTTTTCGATAATCGATACTTCTCGAAGACATTCCGATAAAACCTATTTTTAGAATTATTTGTTGTTCATAGTTCTTTTTTTCACACACACACACACACACACACACACACACATATAGAGAGAGAGGGAGATAGAGAGAGAGCGAGAGACATACACATATATATAGACATATATATTAGATAGACTATTGCAATATATAATACATAACCATTAAGAAATGGGTCAAATTCGTTAGCTAAAATAACGATATACGCAAAAAGGATGAAATTGCATTGATTTCTGCCACAAATCGATTAAAAGGCGGATATCCGATAAATATGAAATTGCAATTATTTGTCTTTACAGATCAAGTTTGATAAATGGGAAAACAGGAAAGATTGTTTCATAAGAATAAATGACGATTCCGTCTTTGAAGGGAAGGAAATGTTCTATGTTAAACTGCGGACAACGTCTGATAGCATCGTTGGTCAACCATCCAAAGCTATTGTGGAAATTCATGATCTCGAAGATGGTAAGCATGGTACAAAGTTTCTTTATTGGTTTACGGCTGGTGCAAACGTTTTTGTCGGTTTATAGAAAAAGGGATTATAAAACTGGTAATTCATTTTATACATATTGTTATGACTTAAACAAATCATCGTGATTCATTTAGAACTTTTTATTTCAGATTATTCATCATTCATATTTTTTCGCGATATTCTCATCCATGTTGACCCGAAAACGACTTTCGTTTGTCAACAGAAATGAATTTATCTTCCATCATGATAATGCTCATCCTCGAACAACATTACTGACCAAAAATCTCCTTGGAGTATTTCGTTAGGAAATCTTGCCCCATCCTACATATTCTCCTGACCTAGCTTCCTCAGATTGTCACGAATTTCGAGGATTAAACAACCATTTAGATGGCTTTAGGTTAACATCTGGAGAGGATATTGAACATAAGTTAGATTCCTATTTCACATCTAAACTTAAAGAATTTTACAAGCGAGGTATTTATAAGCTCGTTGACAGATGGAATCAAGTTATAGAGATCAAAGTTTGTTATTATTATGAATAAACATTTTCATGAACACACAGCTGTTTATTTTAAAAATGAAATTTTAAATCGGCAAAAACTTTTGCACCGACCTAACAGCACGGTTACTCAATGTTGCCCGGAAGCATGGATTACAAAATGGAAGACTTAAACAGTGTGTAACATTTTTATAGTAAAATGTTCTCCCCCCCTCTCTCTCTCTCTCTCTCTCTCTCTCTCTCTCTCTCTCTCTCTCTCTCTCTCTCTCTCTTCCTTTTCCTTTCCCTACCCTATTTCCATATCATGTTTAAGCTGCCAGCTCGTTTGTTATATATTTGTTTTTTGTTTTTTTAACAACTTTTCGTACCTCTGTGGATTGTAATACAAACCCAAATGTTTCTTTCTTTTTTTTTTTTTATAGAACCAGTCATTGAATTTACGCAAGAAACATTTCACGTAAATGAGACTGACATTTATCTTCGAGCGAGTCTGAAAAGAAAAGGTAAGGAATTTCTTTGTTTTTCTTTCAGGATTACATTTTTGTTTTTTAAGTTGAATAAAATATCCGATAAAATAAACTGAGAATCATTGTTTACACCGGAATGTTAACATGTGAAAATATGTTCAATATATACACGTTTCTTTTTATTTCCCCTCTGAAGAAGAGATACTACTCTCGAAAATCAGGGACATCAATACCTACCATCTTGTACGACACATTATGTTGGTAAATAAACGTAATATAATTGAAAATTATGGAAAATTTCTTCTAATATTGTCATTATTTCTATATAGCATATCGATGGTGTTTCCTACGAACCGCATTGATGTAGCCTCCAAACAAGACTCCTTTCATATTCAAATTCTTTTCATATTTTTTAGGCGATGCAAGCCAAGTTGTCTCCGTGGTTTGCTCGACGCTTTCATTGACGGCAACTGGGAGTAACGGTGTTCAAGTCCAACCAGGGTCTGATTTTATTGAACTGGGCGAGAACCACAGAGTTGTTTTCCCACAGGATGTAACTGAAACAACATGTCCGGTCAAGGTGAGTGATCTGATGCGTCTGTCTTGCTAGACAAATCAATGCACCAACTGACACAAATGCAATGCACCAACTGACACAAAGAATTGCAACATTTTATGGGTTTATGTTCGGTTGGGTCTACTCTACATCATACTAAAAGTTGGACAAGATTTTAATATGGGAAAGTTTCAAATTTCGAAGTTGAATATTTTCGACCATTTTTTTTTTAATTTTTAAAAAATTTTTATATAGGATGTGGTGACCACTTATCAAGGCCCGGAGGGCACTCGAGGATAAGGGTTATTGGGTGTACAGTAGTCAATGGGATAATATCGTAGTAATAGTTAGTAGTGAAAATTTGGTAAATTGGATTACTTAAGGGGGTTCAACAGGACTTTGTTTTTGTTTGACATGAAAACCACCAAATTGTAGTCAGTTGGAAAACATACAAATGGAAGAGAGTTCCACGGGCGTGCAATTCTAAGAAAGAAACTTTGTTCAAGGAATCTACGTTTAGGTTTAGGCAGAGATAAGCAGTGGGGGGATTACTGACAGTGGTTTCAGCTAGACGAGTGTTTTTCGTTAAAGTTTGTGGAGGGGGGGCAATAATCAGACGACAAGTTAATTTTCCGTTATGTTTTAAAACACCAACTCGGTCAGTTTTCTTACACATAAACTAATAACTCTTGCATTTTTACCCATATTGACGAGCATATCCGGTATCTGAACTGTAATGCTATCAAATTGATGATGATGATGATGATGATGATGATGATGATGATGATGATGATGATGATGATTCTTTCATTTTAGATTATAGATGACAACATATACGAAGCGGCTGAGCATTTCCAGCTGGTGTTGTCTAACCCCTCACCAGGTGTGCGACTTGGTCCAGTTACGAAAGCTATAGCTACAATAGATGGGCCCAATGATGGTAAGTTGAGATTTATTTGTTTCATTCAAAACTTGATATTTAATAGTCCTAAATGTAACCTTAAATGAATTCGATAGTTATGCCCAATTGGGAAGCTTTTCTGAGTGTGGAGTCACCCCTTAATTTCTTATTACTCCCAGGTCTACTCCAGAATCCCATTGTAATATTTTCAATAATAAAATAAAGTTTTTATAAGTGCACGCGAGCGTGTATACGTGGTCTTTTTTTCCACTTATTTCGGTCGCAGTTTCGTGTAGTGGTTGTGATAGAAATAAGCTCCTTTTCATGAAAAAGAGGCCACGCTGAGTTTTTTTCTCATGGTTTTGTTTGAAGAGAATTGACATAGAAGAGAGAGAGAGGGTGGAGAGACTAATTTTATCTTAGCTGATTATTTATTTGATTTTCTAACTTAATAACTGTCGAAGGGCGTGCACAAGTTCAAAAGTATTTTTAAAAAATAAAATTCCAACGTGTTGCATATATATATATATATATATATATATATATATATATATATATATCGGTTGAGCTCTGAATGCCTGTGTAATACCATCGCTGGAAAAGTTTGTCGATAACTCTTTATTAGTGGTTGATCAATTCATCTCCTCATCTCGACCTCCTAGTTTTTTTCCGATCTTGTCCAAGCTACAACTTGTTCCAACTCGCAACTGTCTTCAATTCTAACTGTCGTTTATCGTTGCAAAGCCAAGACTGTCATTAAACCACTTCCAACCGTCGTAAAACTCTCGTAAACTCAGCGCTAAACTTAAAACTTACTCTAAACATATAAATCCCTTTATGTACATTTTTTGTCCACCACGCCTTGCTTAGCAAATCCCACTCTAGATTTCCTTTGTGTATCTTGGTGAGCAACTTCCTAGCCATTGTTCTGCTGATAAACCCATATCCCCCCTTTCTTTATCATATTTCTTTTCCTTTTTTCTTGTCCACTTTTTCTTTTTTTTCTTTCAACACTTAAGGAGGAACGCTGATAGTATCACACAACAATGCACCAATTTAAGACGAAATTGGACAGATACATGTTTTTAGTCAGCATCCAGCATGATAATGCACTACTGAACAATGATCTCCTAGGAGAATTTGTTTGGGAAATCTTGCTCCATCCTACATATTCTCCTAACTTAACCCCCTCTGACTATCACTTATTTCGAAAATTACAAAACCATTTGGATGACCTTAGGTTAACAGCAAAACCTGAAGAATTTAATAAATGGGGTATTTATAAGCTGGTTGATAGACTGAATAAAGTTATAGAGAGCAAAAGGCAGAGACATGCATGAGGGTTGATAGGGGATGCCCAAACATCAGCCCCTTTTACTCCTGTTTTAAAAGTGACCTTTTCAGAGGAATGTATTGTTACAAGAAAAGGTTCCCCTATCCTTGTAAGTAAGAAAACCATTAGATAAGTGAAAGTGAGATTAATATAGACCGAGATTCGAACCTTGTAAGCAAGGTTCAGAAATAGATTCAGAAAGGAATTTCACATAAAATAGTTTAGATATGTTGTTGTAAAAGGAATTTTAATTGTTCAATTCCTTTTATGAAAACTGAATTAAAATAAGGTCAGTTAGAGAAGAACGAACAATAGCAATTTAAAAACATATTGAAAAATAGATTAGTAAGAATTCTTTTTCTGCAGAAATTATTGTTATGAATAAAGATATTTAAGAAGACGTTTTTCACTTTCAAGATGGAGTGATAAATCGCAAACGCTTTTGTGCCGACCTGATATTAACTAGCATCAAAATAGATGGTTAATCTTTGAAGCTATTGTATCCTCTATTATGTCAATTTCTACCTCCTCTTTACATAACAACTGAAATAATCATATTTTATTTTTTGCCAACTTTATTGAATTCAATTCAGTTAGATTAACTGATTTACAAGTTTGTTTGAACTCAAACGAACTTAGTAGACAAAATGCTGGCAACAAATAAAATAAAATTCCTCAAAATATAAAGGTCCGATTATTTGATTTTTCTTAATATATATACGAGATTTACGAAATAAAAATGTTTCTTAATATTATGGCGGGGCGATATTTTGGCTTCGGGATTTCAATGTCGCTGACGAGACCCAGCGAGAGTTCTTACCTATAATGAGGGAAAGACACTACTCAATACCGAATCGTTCGTTCACGACGATTCACAAATATACTATCGACGCTCCAACCCGCAAGTACTCAGTCTGCTCGACACACTCAGCTGAACGACTCACAAAGAGACACAATAAATCACAACTAACATTACAATATGTGTGTGTGTGTGTGTGTGTGTGTGTGTGTGTGTGTGTGTGTGTGTAATATATATGTACATATATACCGTCTTCATAGGATCACAATTAATAAATTTAAAAAACTAAACAAATGAGAATTAATTATAAATGCAAGAAAATAGCAAAAGATAAAGTATTAATATTAAAATAAATAAATCGATAAATAAGATTGATTATCACCATATTATTAAGTTTAGAAAATATAATAGTTTTTTTTAATTACTTTTCAATTTCTGCGAAATTTGTTCATTTTACAAAGCTATATGTATGTTTGAATGCCGAACACATTTCTGACGAAGGCATGCCCCCAGATATAACAATACGTGTTCTCCACCTGACCATACTAACACAAATAAGAACACAATAGATGTAATATATATATATATATATATATATATATATATATATATATATATATATATATATATATATATATATATATATATATGTTTTATTTTTTTATTACCGTATCTTTCTGTTAAGTTACATTATTGTTTCGGCTACACGGCCGTTTTCTTTTTGCCGTCTGTAGCCTCCTCAGACCTTTACAGAAATGTTCGCTATTTTGGGATGAAAGAGTGGAAGAGTGAATGAGGTCGGGGGAGGGTTGTGAGGAGACAAAATGCTGGCAACAAATGAAATAAAATTCCTCAAAATATAAAGGTCCTATTATTTGATTTTTCTTAATATATATACGAGATTTACGAAATAATAATGTTTTTCGCAAACTCCCCCTGACCTCAATCACTCTTCCACTCTTCCATCCCAAAATAGCGAACATTTCTGTAAAAGTCTGAGGACGCTACAGACGGCCAAAAAAAAACGGCCGTGTAGCCGAAACAATAATGTAACTTAACAGAAAGATACGGTAATAAAAATAAAACGCATATTTGCTCTACAACAGTATTGAGCACTTTCTTCAGTTTTTATTAATTACCATCTCAACTATATATATATATATATATATATATATATATATTTATATATATATATATAGATGATTCTGTATAGCTTTTTCAATCATGTTTAATTATTTTTTCAGTGTCTATGCGTTATACCTTTGCATTGTATTGCCTTCTATAAATCAAAGTATATAACCTCTTATGTTTTTCATATATATTTTTTTTAATTTATTTTATTTATTTATTTATTTATTTTGCTTTTTCGTGAAACAGAATCATTGATCTTTTTCTCGCAACCGCTTTACGTCTTTCACGAAAACGCTGGCACGGTTGAAGTCGACGTGCTTCGGTCTGGTTCAGAACAGCTTCATACGTCAATTGTCTGGTGCGCCACGAGGTTAAGTTCGCCCTTGTCCGCCATGCCCCGCCAGGACTATACTCCTGTGTCCAACCGACTCGTGTTTAGACCGGGACAAACAACTCAGGTAAGGACATATGATAAAATCGTGCAATTGTACTGGATAACACGAAACGATGCCGAAGTTTGAATATCTCTCGTCTAGATTCTTTCTTTCTTCTTTTACATCAACAGTCAGGACGAATGTGCTTTCTTTTGACATCATCCTATTTTACAGGTTATTTAGACCTAAAAAGATGTAAGATTTAACACGTACTAGAGAGCTTAGTATTTTTATCCATTCTATCAAAACAATAGTCTTCATACGGTCTACACTGTCTGCGCGCGTTATTGTTGTCACTGCTTGATTCCAGTGGCAAGAGGAGTCCAGGACGACTGGAAACAATGTTGATATAAGCGGAGAGCAACTACAACGCCTGATATTCCCTGATGGTCAGTTAGTACTGACCATGCTTAACGATGCTTAACTTCCGTATTTTAACGGGAACCGGTGTGTCAGTGTGATTATGCCGTATATCCATTCTATCAATCAACGCTCCCTATATATCCATTATTTACACGGATACACACACATCATCATCATCATCATCATCCACAGATTTGTACAAATTTATTTCTACTCAAATACCTTCTAAATAAAAAAAAACGATGTAATGTTTTCATTGATGAGTAATCAATAAACAAAAGTAACTTCATCAGACTTGGACAGAAGTGGTTATTATGATTTGAAAAGGTGATATTAGAAGAAGACGATTAAAAAAAACAAAAAAAAAAAGGCGGGGAATTTCCATTTAGATCCCTTTCCCCGCCCCCTTTTTTTTCTTTCTTTTTTCTTTCTCTTCTTTAATTATTAAATCTTAAAAAATCAAATATTGTCGGATTTAAACGGAGATTCCCCCCCTCTATTTTTTTTTTAAATCGTCTTCTTCTAATATCGCATTTTCAAATCATAATAACCACTTCTGTCCAAGTCTGATGAAGTTACTGGATCGCTAATACGATTCAGTAGCGGAAACATATGTAACTAAACAGATAAAACGGTAATAAAATATAAAATATATATTTGCTCTGCAATAGTATTGAGCACCTTCTTCAAGTTTTCATTATTTACCAGTTCTGCTATATACATATATATATATATATATATATATATTATTTTTAAAATATAATTATCCACTGACACGTGTTTCGTCGTCTATGACTCCTCAGAGTGGCTGAATCTAGCGAGATTCGAAATCGGGACCCCACGATTTCGAATTTCGAATCTCGCTAGATTCAGCCACTTTGATGAGTCGTAGACGACGAAACACGTGTCAGTGGATAATTATATTTAAAAAATAATATATATATATACTGCTCCCCATGTGGGAGTATCAAATTGGTTAAAGGGGAAATTATTCCCAACTCGCATTTAGGTAAAAATGCACTTTCGTAAATAATTGAATTCATTCAAAGCATATCGCTAAAACCAAAACAAATAGCATATATATATATATATATATATATATATATATATATATATATATATATATAAACACCCTTGAACTTTTTGTTATTGAACAGACATGTGTTTCTATTTTCAGAAATGCCAGCTGACAATTCTCAACGATGATGCTAGCCCGAAATTGGAAGGCAAGGAAACATTCGAAATATTCCTGAGTTCTCCTGTGGGCAGCACCCTCCAACAACCTTTCTCAGCTGTGGTAGTCATCACAGACCTCCATGAAGATGGTAAGAATTCGTTTCTCCTTATTGTTATTGTTGATGTGAAAATAAAACTCAAGATGGCAAAAGTGATTCGAAGAATATAAATAAGACGAATATTTATTCCCTGGAAAATACTTCTTACCACATAGGCAGTTTGCTTTTCATCGAATTTTTTGAATTTGAATAACAAAATATGAATGAAAATAAAAACACTCGAAATTATATAATTTTTAAAACATTATTTTCACTTTTTTCATTTTTATTTTTTATTTCAGTAAATATTTGATTAAGATTAAATTATAAAAATAATTCCATGTATATTTATCAAAGTTATGTGTTGTTGTTGTTGTCGTCGTCGTCGTCGTCGTCGTTGTTGTTGTTGTTGTTGTTGTTGTTGTTGTTGTTGTTGTTGTTGTTGTTGAGGAAGAGCATCATCCATTTATACATGAATCAGATGATTTCTGTTTGTATTCGTTTCTCCGATATCTTTCTAGTTAGAATTATTTATAGAAAGACATCAGATATTTGTGTAAGGGATCACATGAAGGTTGCCAACATCTCTAAGTGTAAGTTTTTCTGTGGAACAATGTTGAACTGGATTCGAACGATAAATACAAAGCCGTAATTGTTTTATATAGTGGTCTATATAACCAGCGTGTATGTATATTTACGTATATCTCGTGTAGCTATACTGTATATAACGCGGTTTTATATACGCTTACGTGTCGAGCGGATCCTGTCGTCTACTCTATAATGTTCGTTTGTGTGTGCGTGGGTGGGTCCATGTTTTAGAGATTCAAATGACAGTAACAGGCGACATTCATTGTATGTTACAAACGCAGTTCTTTACACGGACGAAACACATTTTTCTGTGGATGGGACAGCAACCCAAAAGGAGGACATACCTTCTTCCAGCGGTTTGTCTTTACTGACTCGTCTGTAAAAGTTGTAATCTTCCATCCGAAGGAGCGACAATCGATACTCGGGATTATATTTTATGCGACTTTATTTCCTGGTGTTCTCCGTCTCGGAGTTGCAAACACTTCTTTGTATTCTACGTTTCCTTTAGTCTTGTCCACTGAACCGCTTCCATGGACTTTAACAGATCAAATCTCTCCTGAGCCAAAGCTTCCATCCGCTCTCTCTCTCTCTCTCTCTCTCTCTCTCTCTCTCTCTCTCTCTCTCTCTCTCTCTCTCTCTGATTGACTTCTTTATGTATTAAAACCTTTCTTTGTTTGATTCTCTGACATCACCAATCAGGTCAGCTGTGTGGTTAACTTTTGTGTATGTAAAATATTATTGTTTATGAAACTAAAATTACAAATCCATTCTATTACATAAATATCTAATTGTAATATTTTAGTGTTTATGAAATTAAATTCCAAACTTTTTACATTACGATTTAAAATCTATTTGAAAACATTCTTTTTCTTAGTGAACACTCCAAATTTTAAAACACAATTAACAACCACAGTGTCATTTTCCGCTTCACTTTCATGGCAACCCTGCGTTACCAGGGAGTCCCTTTATTCAACACTTGGTCTAGTAAACCACGTGTTAATTTTCTAATTTCTTTTGTTTACTAATGAGTCATTGTTTTGACCTTATCACAAGGAAAACAGAAGACAGGACTAGAGTAACAAAATGTATTAATAAAAAACATACAAAAGTAATGGTTGTTCGTCCAGCAGACGAACAACCATTACTTTTGTATGTTTTTGTTAATACATTTTGTTACTCTTACAACTCTAAGAACTGGTAAATAATGAAAATTTGAAGAAGGTACTCAATACTATTGCAGAGCAATTGGTTTGTCCAACAGATATCGATTCACTATTTATTCACATAATAAAAAAAACAAAACATATGAAACGTGAAACAAGGCCAAAAAGGGGAGGGGTGAGTCTGGACCTACCGAACGTATATTTTAACTTAACTAGTTAATCACCAAAACAAAATCTCTCTATGACCTACTTAAAATAAAAAATTACAATATATACATGATGTGGGGAGCTGGGTAAATTAAATTTTTATACAAAACGAACATGAAATATTTACAATGAGAAAAAGTTGTAAGTATAAGTACCCTCCGCTAGTGACAGATAAGTAGTTTTGTCAGAATAGATGCGTGCCCCACAAAATTTAAAAATTTTTAAAAAAGAAAAATCTTTATTTAAAAACATCTCTTTAGAAGATAAGCCTGTGACCACACATCTCTGATAATCTGTAACCTAATTGGGGGCAGGTGTTGATTATCTACCAGAAGAGGGGGCAAAAAGGGGGAACTTATGGCATCGTCCATACACTGGCTAAATTAAAAATGTGAAAAATCAGGAAATAACTTACACTAGTCCTAACTGGACCAAAAGAATGTAAAGAGTAAGGGAAATTGTTGACAGTAAACGAGGGTGTGTTGAGAATGTGTTACAGAGAGAGAGAGAGGGGGGGGCATAGATTGAAGCTCAGTCGAGCACCTGCTATAAAAATAACGATAGAACAGAGATAGACTCCCAACATGCTTTCTGTGAGAAAGAGTTAGAACCCACTAGATTTTGAAACCAATTTTGTATCCTGTTTGCTTGCACAAGAGTATTCCGGACTTCTGGCTGGATCAAAGTTAGTATCTGTTTTGGTCAATCCCAGGAGACCATCTCCAGGCATTACCTCCTTATTTGATAGAAGCGTTGGTTTATTGCTGATTGTCTGAAACACTTTTGCCTGAGAATGGATAATTTGTTTTAATATTATTTCGATTAGTTCATTTTGGCTAACCAATATCCTCTAAGTTACGTCCAATCAAACGATACAGACACAAAACTTTCACCTACCTTTCGTTGAAATTATCCGAGAAGAGTTTCACCTCCTCCAGTCTGATACGCGTTTTAAAGCGGTGAAAATATGCACAAGCTGGAGAGTAGTGAAGATCTCATCTCCGTAAACTTCCTTCTATCATGTTGACCATATCACGCCTCTCATAAGCAAAGAAACACATAGTGTTCCTCCTTTTTCATGGTTAGTTCCCAACTGCAGATGACCGAAAAAGCCTCGAGGACAAAGAACTGTCCGTTCAATATACGAACCGCGTAGCCTTCAAATAACGGGCGCACAATAGTGCAGTAAAAGAAGGCGTGGCTAATATCTTCCTCCCAGTCTCCGCATCGGACACAACTCGGTGTCTCTTTTAAGCCTGCTGCGCGAATCTTTTTGCCAACCCAGAGAGCATTTCTTATCAAGCAGAAGAGTGATGCCTCGTAATTGTCCAAACAGCTCATCCCGGCGCACTTGTTATGAAAATTTTAAGTTAAGAAAATACAGAAAAGTCACGGATTGAAGATGGCATATTCCAAAATTCATACAATTTGATTAAATAGTTTTGTTTTTTTTTTGTTTGTTTATTTTTTTTTCAATCAAATTTTATGACGTTGTAGGGGATTTTGTCTACATTCACTAATGCCTGGTATTACAGCTGTGGCGTGAGCATAGGTAAATGTCTCCCAACCTTAACAAAAAAATAAATAAATAAATAAAATAAAAGGTGTCAGAATCAGCATAATGGCGAAAACGAATTTTAACATTTATAATAAAGGTTTATTTAATAAAAAGATAAATCATTTTGTCTTGTTGTGTTTTGATATACGTGTGCGGTGTCGACACGTAAGAGAAAGATTAAATCATTAAATGTATTATTATATGTATTTCTTACATAGAGTCAGATAGAACTTGAGTAAAACTGCAACAACAGATGAAAATAAAGAACCTTCCCCGACTGAGGAAATCATGAATTCTTTAGAGAAAAACGTTTCTTCTTTTTTAAAACACAAGGAAATAAAATTAGCTACATTTGTTAGTTCAGTAATGTGATAACTTTGCTCCATAAATGTGTCTGGTGTGACAAAAGGTTATTTTGGGGGGAATTAATCCAGTGGAATTAGAACGTTAATATTAGCTGCAAAAACATATTTTTCGTTTTGTGTTTGCACCATGTGCTTAGTCTAGAAAAAGAGGAAAAGAGTTAATTCTCCTTTGATATGGTACCTTCATGCTGAGAATTTAGGTGCATGGCGCGCGAAGTCCTGTTGGTGGTTTTACGTCTCACAAGTCGGAGTCAGCCGGCGAGTTGCTTACTGCATCCTAAACTTCACTGAACCGAACTGGTTTGGATTTCGGGCGCAGTGCCTTTTATACGATTTGGCCGGCTCCAGCGAAGGCTGTCAGAAAAAGATTCTAGAAAAGTTGTTTTCTTTGAGCGTTGATTGGATAGAAAGTGGATATCCTGTCACGTGGTATAGTCCTAAACTATGTCCGCGCTCAGAAGCACAGATTTACGTTTTACTTCGAATTTACGTGGGTGGATACGACAAATGTATGCGTAATTGAAATGTTCATTATCCATCCATTTTAATGTCTCTAACGTGTCGCTACAACGTGCTCGATGCGACAGAAACCAGCCATATATGATTGAATTCCAAATTCCTCACTGGTTATCTCCCCTTTGATAACCTCTACAGAAGCACGGACTAATTAATGGTTGCTAAAAATACTTAACCGGTAAAAATCGTAAAATTTTATATGTTAGCACTTAAATTTCATTGTGAAAGGATTCTAAACATGGTCATAAAATATTATAAAATTGTAGGCATGACAAATAAATATTTCCATCTGGTTACAGTGGCCGTCCTGCAGTTTGAAAACATGGAGTACAGAGTTGACGAGAAAACTTCCTCAATAAGTGTCCCCATTGTAAGAAGCGGGGACATCGGTTACGAGTCATCCGCAGTTTGTTATACGCAACAAAGAACGGCAATATCGGGATTAGATTACAAAGAAAGAAGACACAATCGAAATTCTACAATCACTTTTCAACCTGGGGAAATGGTAAGATTTTTTTTTTTTTTTTTTTTTTTTAGGGAATAGATATTGTTTTACGGCATATCAATCCGTTGGGAGGTATTTTATGCTGTGACGTACACGGTGCTTTTAATAAGCTTCCAGGCTTTTTTTTTTGTACAGGCATTTAAAATTGTCGTAGACTCTTGAAAATTCAGTATGCTATTGCTATACGTCTTGAGATGGCTGACCAATTTTTATGACTTTAGGTTCAATTGAACAATTACAGCAGGAACTGGAATATACCATACCAAAGCCTGATTGTCACAGCTGGTGAATTTCAAAATTGCAACCTGGACGTGAGGACACTTTAGAAGAACTATACACAACAAAAACATGTTTTAAACATGGAAAAAATACAACAGAAACGTATGGAATACTTCAGACTGCTTCTGGACCATCTTGCATGAATCGAGCATCAGTTTTTGAGTGGCATAAGAAATTCAAGGAAGGCAGGGAGTCTGTGAGGGATGATGAGAGGTGTGGAAGAAGTAAGGAAGTCAGAACACCAGAGTTGATTAGCCAAATAAAGAATTCCATGTATAAGTACCGTCATGTGTCTATAGAGACAATAAGTGCACAGTTTGATGTCAGTGTGGGAACTGTACACACAATTTTTGCGAGGAACTGAAGATGCAGAAGATTTGCGTGAATGCACCAACCCACAATCCCGTTTTTGTCACAGACATTTCGACCAAGATGGGCATCAGGACAGTTCCTCATCCTCCCTATAGTCCAGATCTTGCACCATGTGACTTTTGGTTATTCCCTAAGCTGAAGGAAAACCTTAGAGGTTGTTGTTGTTATGAGACAATAAGGAAGATGAAAGAGGCTATAATGAAGGGCATTGACAAGCTTACACAAGAGGATTTCCACAGAGCCTTCCAGAAATTATTGGAATGGTACAACAAGTGCACTGCAGCCGGAGGAAATTACTTTGAAAGGACAAGAGTTTTATGTGTGTACTATCAATAAAAGTGCCCATACGCAAAAAGTCTGGAAACTGGTTGAAAGAATCTCGTAAAATATTTTGTAAATGATTTATTGGTCAGATTGTTTGTTTGTTTGTTGTTGTTTTTTTTTTTGCAGATTTTATAGAATTATGGAAGACTAAAAGTGACAAAAAACAAAAGGTTTAAAGCATGTTTGTAAAAATGTTATTATTTATATTCTAAATATATAAAATAAGAAAATTCGGTGCTTCCATGGAACAGTGTGATTTGAAACAAATACATTTCCGGTAAAAACATTATTACGTACTTACTTGTCATGTCGAAATTAGTATAACTTCTAAAAATTACAACAAAAATGATACAGTGGAAAAGTAATTACAAGTAAATGTAAAATTTATCAAATTATAGAGTTTTTTCTATGTTTTTAATGCGGAACAATTTTTTTGCGACCAACTCTGTATGAAAAACTGACTTGCATTCAATTAAAATCCACCATTTCGAAATAGAAAATGTCGAACCAGTAGTATGCATGATTTTTTTTTTAATTTTGTAAAAATTAAATCTAGCGCATTATCTACAGGATCATTTTTCGTAATTTTTGGAGTATGTACTAATTTTAACATGGCACGTAAGTACGTAATAGTGTTCTTACTTTGAATGCATTTGTTCAAAATTCTATAATACTGCAGAAGCACCGAAAATTCTGTTGAAGAAAAGAAATAAGGGTGATATAATTATGTCACTTCTAAATATTTCTAATTGCTCACGTTCTAGATCGCCGAAATCATTTTCGCAGCACAAAGTTGCTAATTTTGTGTCTCACTTTAATTTCTCTCAAAGTGCTCGATATCGACGGAGCTAAATAATTATCCTGATAAATAATGTCTATGGATTTAAAACAGTATTTAAATAAAGTTTCATGCGTGATTTTTTTTCTGTGGTATCATTACGAAATATCTGCTATTAAAGACTTCTACAAAAACATTCAGTTTTTTCTTGGTCTCGTCGAGACGGAAAGGTACTTTTCGTAAGAAAGCTATAGAAAAAAAAACAACACATGCGGTGCGAATATTGCAATAGACAGAGCCAAACAAAGACAAGCAGGTGGAGAGAATAATAAGATTACAGTTGTTTTATTTATCGTTGAATATTAAAATTTGAAATTTAATAAAACCAAAAAAGATATGTTATTTATTCTTTAAAATCAATATTTTTTAGCTTAAAGATATGAAGCAAGTTTTCAGGTCAACGGGTCCTTGTTAAGCAACTTTTTTTATTATTTCTTTTTTGTGCGTGCATTGGAGATATAAACATTTCTCATAAAAAAATAGTCTGTTAAGATGGTAGTGCCGCTCCTGGTTTCAGATAGTGTATTATTTGGTAATAGTAACGTCTTTGGTTTCAAAGGTTGTCACAACCGAGGGTGGTAGTGGCGATAAGCTCCCTCTCCCTAAAAAATGCCCTCATGGTGTACGTCTCGAATAACTTCTGGCCTTTTTGTGTAGTTTAGCGACTAAGCCCGACGAAACTGTTTATACTAACTGGGAGAAGGGGAAAATGCGGTCCACTGGCGCCTTAAAACCAGTCAGTACGAACAGGTGGGGCTCGTCAACTTCGGTTGGTAGCTCACCTGGGAGAAGGCAACTCTGATTCAAAACCTCTGCTGCCTTGCGGAAGTACCCTATCAGGAGAAAGGCTAAGGGAGTAAATCCCGACAAAAAATCCGGATGCGGGGTCCCTAAGGCGGCCTGACTTTATAATGTCATCACCGGCAGTTTTTTTTCCTGGCAACAATGATACCGTGAAAAAATCTAGAAGAAATCATAAATTAGAATCAATTTTCTGAATTTCACCGCTAATTGTTTTCCTTCTCCAGCGTTTTTTTTTTTTTTTTAACGATTTCCCTCAATTGGGCGTCATTTGATCTACGTACAGATTAACATTTTATAATCCTAGTATCGCTAACGCTTTTGCGATAGACAAATTGATGAGACGCTATCTTATTACGGTTGATTTCGGGTTCGATTCCCGTCTGATGACGCAAAATCTTTTGTTAAGTTTATTCTTATTTTTTAATGTAGTCAATTTTTTTTTCTTTTAACAGAATGAAGGAGGGGGGGGGAAATAAGTGGTTGACATTTTATTTTTATTTTTTAAAGATTAAAGAAAGTGTGTATTTTTTTTTTTTTTTTACATTTATTCATAATCCAAGCAACTTTCATTTACAGGTGAAGAAATCATATTTCAATCACGTAAATTATTAATTAAAATATTTTAAATAAAAAAGACTATCGGGCAACGTCGCATGGGGATAGTAGAATGCGATATAGTGCAGAGGAGTAACGATAGGTGTATCAGAATTTTTGTAGGAATTTTTGACACCCCCCTAATACGAAATTGCGAATAAAATATAAAAAACTCTTAATTTCTCTTTTAAAAGTGGGTTGTTTATTTTCTTTATGGATTATACTTCCAAAATAAACTATTAAAGTTGTATAAAAAGTAATAGAAATATTGTTTTATTTATTTATTTAAAAAAAAAACAGTAATGAAATTAATTGAATTTTACGAGTTCAGTATTTTTCAATTTTTAAACTTTAAAAATTTATCAAAATTTTTCTATTGATTCTATTCTTACGATATTTTCAGGGTCAATGTGAAATTTTATGCTCTTTCCAATAAACCAAATATAATATTTTTAGGCAAAAGTTTTTTTTTTAATCCACGCCCCCCCCCCCATTTTGAAATGTCTATTAAAAAGTAAATAATTAATTTACTCACCAAAGTGTTATATATCACAAATTGAAGATAAAAGGTCAATAAATAATATATTCAAATTTAAAACAAAAAAGTAGTGTTTTTTAGAAATTTACCTGTAAAGTCCGAAGTTTAAAAACTTTTTTTTTTTAATCATGTTTTTTTTTTTCCAATGAAACCTTGGTCCTTGCTCCTTTAATTGAAAACAAAATTAGGGCTTGAATTATAAACTTGGAAAGACAGGGGGTCGAATTATTCAATATTTTTCACGCAGTTTCTGACACACCTAGTGTAACGGATAAACACGAACTGAATCAAATCAAGACATATACCAGTGGAATGAGTTTTGAAGTTTTCACATTTTTATTCATTTTATGTATTAGATTGAAATAATACTTTTCTTTTCTCCTCTCATGACTGTCGTCATCTTCGGCTTCTGTCAACATTTGTTGTAGGCTGTTAAGCGCACAAAATCAAATTGGTAAACATTCCTTCGTTTTAAAAGGGTTGTGTAATGTTTTCAGTCACAAACAAACCAAATAAACGTCTTCGTGCATACATGTGCGGAGTGTTTATACGTGCTAGGTCTTTTTAAACGCAACAACTTTCGGCGCTTCTACACTATTAGGACGAAATTTCGGAAATCATAATACTGAATTTTATATGAAAACAATGGTATCCACGTCATCTTAGTATTTTTAAGATGATTATATCCAAAAATTACGAAAATCGATAAGGTAGAAAAATATTTATTAAAAAAATAAAAAAATATAATTTGATGAAAACGATCGTAAGACACAGGAGAGTTCAAAAATGGGGGGGGGGTGATTTTTCGTTTAGATTTAAACAAGATGGCCGCAATTTTTCACCTGCTAACACGATTAAAATTGTGTTGTTAATAATTCAGTAATTTTCAGGTAATTTTGGCTGCATAATTTGGAAGCTACCATTGTAACTTATTAGAATTGACAAAAAAAAAATCAGTAGAAACCATTGTATTTTATCTGAAAACTCCATTTATCGACTACAAAATTTCATCCTAATAGTGTAGAAGCGCCTTTCTTGTCAACCTGATAGCATAATATAATGTTGAACGCATCCATAATCCAAGATTTATTGTAAAAATTCATGTAATGCTTCTTCTTTTCGTTTGATTTCAGACTAAGAATTGTACGGTTTTCATCGAAGATGACGCCAACTTTGAAAAGAATGAAAGTTTTGTGTTGTTCCTCGGTTTGGCGTCTGGAGACAGAAAATTCCCGACGGTTTCGATTGGAGAGAAAAACAATGCCACAATTTTTATCACCAATTCTGACGACGGTATATCGTTTAATTTTTGATATTGCTAGATTACGCATTAAATTTCAATTATACTCTTATATAACATGCTATAAGTGGAACCGAAGCTCGGTAAAAAAAAGGATACAAATAAAAATGACACAGACAAAAATGACACCGGTAAAAATGACACATGTATGTAAAATGGCACCGGTAAAAATGGCACCGGTAAAGTGGCACATGTAAAAAATGAAACATGTAAAAATGGCACAGGTAAAGATGATACAGGTAAAATGACGCTAGAAAAATGACGCAGGAAAAATGACACTAGTAAAACTGGCACAGGTAAAAATGGCACATATAAAAATGACACAGTTAAAAATGACACAAATATAAATGACACAGGTCCAAATTGCATAAGTAAAAATTGAAGAGATACAAATGACACAGGAAATATGACACAAATAATATCTCAGGTTTCTATGTACGTATGCTTTACGGGGGGCGTGCAATAATTAATGCCCTTGACCCACTTTCAGTTGTCTGATCTAGCTGAAATTTTGCATCTGCAATGATTTATATCTCTACGGGTTATGTGGTAAATTACAGCTCTGAACTAATTGTGCTTTCTGTTTTGCAGCTGTTTGAACTGAGTCATGTGTGAAATGGGGTCTGTTGAATGTCGAGCAGTGATCCGGTTTTTGTATTTGAAAGGACGCACACCACAGGAGACTTTTGATGAAATGAAAGAAACTTATGATGATAATGCCCCATCATATGACCTTGTAAAACGCTGGCATCGTGAATTCAAACATGGCCGGAAGTCTGTGGAAATAGCTCCCAGACCTGGTTGCCCCCTTCTGCCATAGATGAAGCATCTGTCCGTCAAGTTGAGGCTGCCATTTTGGAAGATCGGCGCATTACTATTCGCCAAATAGCCCAAGATGTCAAGATTAGTACAGGGTCTGTGGAAACTATCATTCATGACCATTTGCATATGCATAAGGTGTCTGCCAGATGAATTCCCAAGTTGCTCACACCATTTCAGAAGCGAGAACGCGTCGAGTGTTCGAGGATGAATTTGGAGATGTGCCAAGAAGATGAGTCAAAGTTTTTTCAAAAGACTGATTACACAGGATGAAACCTGGGTGCATCACTATGATCCAGAGACCAAAGCCCAGTCAATGCAGTGGAAGCACTTGGACTCACCACCTCCAAAGAAGGCAAGGGTGCAGCCCTCTGCTGACAAGGTCATGCTCACAGTCTTTTGGGACCAGGACGGAGTAGTTATGACAGATTTGCTGGCAAAGGGTACCACAATTACAAGAGCCTATTATGCTTCACTTTTGAGGAAATTAAGGGAAGCTATCAAAATCAAGAGGCAGGGCAAGATTAGCAAAGATACCCTCCTCCTGCAGGACAACGCTCTGGTCCACAACTCGCATATCACCAGATCAGAAGCACGGGCGTGTGGTTATGAAATCCTCCCCCATCCTCCCTACTCTCCTGACCTTGTACCCTCTGACTTTCACCTCTTCCCAGCCATGAAGTTGTTTTTGAAAGAAAAGCGTTTCACAGATGATGCAGCCTTGATTTCTGAAGTCACGTCGTGGTTGGAGGACTAATCTGAGGTGTTCTACAAAAACGGTATCCAGAGCTGCATCAAACGATGGGAAAAATGCATAACTCTGGGTGGTTCCTATGTAGAGAAAGACTAATAACTGTGCCAAGTTTCGTTGCTCTACTGCTATGGGAAGTGGGTCAGGAGCATTACTTATTGCACGCCCCTCGTAGTTTCTCGTTTTTTTTTTTTATCTTTTTGACAACTACTAAAATGACTTTTTTTTTACTTTATTTTTCAGTTCCGCGTGTGCAGTTTAAACACGCTGCTTATAGCGTTTCTGAACCAAAGGCAGATAATCAAGTCAACACGGTCGTTGTACAAGTCGTACGGACAGGCGACATTCGTCGGGCGTCGAGAGTGCGCTGCGTTACTCGCGATGCTTCTGCAGAGTCAGGACTTGATTATTTCGAGAAAAGTTCCATTCTTCATTTTAAACCAGGTATTGTATTTGAGTAGATACTTTCCCAAGCGTATTATACATTAGCATACATTTTATCAAGCGTATTATACATGAGTATATACTTTCTTAAGAGTTACATAGAAAAAATATAAGTTCGCGTGAAAGTGTACTTTAGGGACGCCATCACATTATGAAGAGAAAACTGATTTCTATGTATTGTTATTATTATTATTGTTATTATTATTTAGATTGTTGGACAAGTGTTCTCATCTTGGTTGGTATACTCAAAATATTTCGACCGATGTAACCTTCAACCTTTTCAGGACAATGGCGTGAACACTGGCAAGAATATTTTTGTCCTTTCTTTTTTCAAAAAACCATAGTTGTTAGAAATCAAAATTTGCAGGCGACACTCAAAATACAATTGCAAATTACGTAAGACATCCACCCTGTTATGGCTGGCTGAACGAGAACATGCTACCTCCGTGGAAGAAATAAATGATTCCGTTCTGAATTCCATGCAGATTACAGAGTTCAACAGAAACATTCGCGAGTTCGACAAGATACACTTGAAGACAATCAGAAGATTATACATTAATTGAATTAAATTGTGCAGATAAAAACATGAATAATAGAATCGTTGATACACAATTTTTTCTATAGTACAAATAAACTTTATTGCATTTTCGATTATGAGTGATTATTGAGAACCCCCATATGACCGTCTAATATTGGCCATTTTTCCTTGTTCTAACGTTAGACTCAACACTACTACGTACATTGTTATTACATATGTGTAAATAAGATAAACGCTTTGAAATAAGTTAATACCCACACAGACAACTTACCCAGATAGATAGAAGAGTACATTATATGGCCGAGTGGTCCTAGACGTTGTATCAAAGTTTACAGGTGCTGAGTTCAATCCTGAACGAAGGCAGTGAAAAGTAAAATTCAAAACAGAGAATCAGTAACTATGCCCCAGAGCCTAGCTGGAGTCCTAACACGGTACCCCCGTAATAATAATAAAGGGTTGGGTTCGAGACTCATAACAAACGGTTCCCCAGTTCGATACAAAACACCTGATGAAGGCCGGAGGGCAAAACGGCCGAAACGTTATGACTATAACAACCAAGGTGAAGAAGTCAGTCCGACAATCTCAATAAATGTTTTTCCTGGTTCTACCAAATCAGGCTGTTTGAAGATATCGTTTTTCTAACTTAAATATACCAAACGTTGATATTATTGTCCCCCCCCCTTCCATTTGCATTATTGGATTGTTTGGAAAACTGTTATCATCTCGGGTATTATTCTTACGATGTTTAGATCGATGTAATCTCCGACCTTCTTCATGTGTATCTTGACAACTACACTGATTAGTGAATGTTAAAATGAATGTTTTTGTTTCTTTTTTTCCTAAGGATACGTAGTCTTTAGCGTTGGAAATTTGTGATGCGAAAAGCCTTAGTAACATTTTTTTTTTTTTTTTTTTTACTACAAACCAAATTGAATTTGTTCCACAAGTCCAAATCCCTTATCTATCAAGTTTCAAGTCTGTCGACGAAAAATTAACAGAGTAGTTTGATAGAGGCTGTTCCGCACATAAACATACAAGGTCGTATATATATATATGCGTTTCACGAAGTCATAGTAAATCGAAGGACAAAATTACATAGTACTGTTTCGGAATTTAGATTGAATTGTGCAGATAAAAACAGGAATAATGGAATCGTTAATAAATTCACAATTCTTTCTATAATCCAAATAAACTTTAATCCCTGTTTGTCCTGGTGCTAAAAATCTTGTTGTTTGGAGATATTGTTTTCCTGACTTAAATACAACAAACGTTTATGTTATTGCTCCCCACCCCCACTTTCATTTGCTAATTCTATCATGTTCTGCAAAGTCAAAGTCAAAAACAATAATTTTTTTTTCTACAAAACAAGAAAGCCAAACAATATATCATTTGAAGTTATAAAGAACTTGAAACATAAAAACTATTACCAAAATAACTGAACCCTAAAAGAGTTGGCATGCCATAAAACGAAACCACCAAACCAAACCAATCATGAATAAATATTTGAAAATACAAAGAACTTGGAGCATAAAACCTTTTTCCTTTTCAAAATTACTACATTCTACATAAATAACCCGAAAAGGAAAGCAAAGAGCTCCCCCCCCACAAAAAAAACAATCTTTCCCTTTACAAAACTCGATAATACTCTGCAAAATCAAAAAAAAAAGGAACACCGTGTCGCTGTCCTGTTTTCCGATTAAATCCAACATGGTAGCCTTCAAATCCAATGTAAACAAGTTCTTAATCAGCCATCCTCATAAATAATCAAATTCTACCCAATTTACACCATTAAGGATTACTACACTTACATTCAGTAACCCTTATCCTCGAGTAGCCTTCAGGCCTTGACAAGTGATGACTCCCACGTAAAAAAACAATATTTTTTTATATACAAAGCAACCAAGCCAAACATTATGAATAAATATTTGAAATTATAAAAACCTTGAAGCATAAAAACGTTTACCAAAATAACTGAACCTTAAAAAAGTTAATATGCCGTAAAACAAAACATCCAAACCAAACACTATGAATAAATATTTGAAAATATATAAAGAACTTGAAACATAAACACTTCTTTTTTTTTTTTTTTTTTTTTTTTGGTCAAAATTACTAGATTCGCCATAAATAACCCGAAAATAGTTGATATGCTGGAAAACACACAGGCAAACAACCAATCAATCTATGCTTGGCTTTTTCACCAAGTTTCAATCCTAAATATACAATGGTGTTATGAGATTTCGAAATTTCCTCTTCACGACTAGTCCATTGCTACAGAATTTCAATCGCGAAAAAAAAGAAAAAAAAAAGAAAAAAAAAGAAAAGAGAGTAGATAAACAAAAACAAAAGAACAATTTTTTTTTTTTTTAATAAGAAAAAAAAAGTACAAATATACAAGGAAAAAAGATGAGCTGAGTTAATTTTGAATTGTGGGTTTTCTCCAAGACAAGTCCCCTGGCGGTTCCTGACGCCCCTATTTCGAATTTGTCTTTATAGAACGTTTATCACTGGTATAAGTGATTGTACACTAAAGATAATTAATTTTTTTAAATTGTTTTAAAAAATCCAGTCTTTCTTCAAACAAAGTCCTTCGACAGTTACTGCAGGCGTGTCGTACTAAGCGCTAAAAACCTCATTTCATAAACATAGTTTTATTTACTTTAATTTCAGTAAATCGTTTCTTGATCTGATAGGCCCTCAGCAACCCTCGGGGGGGGGCTTTGTTAGAGAAAGGTCTGACTTTTATTAATCATTCAAACACTACCGTGTTTGAATATATGCTTAAGTGACAGTTTTAGTCATTTAGAACTGCTTTAAAACGTCACTTTTTCGACCAAATTTCAAACAATTATTACAGTTTTTAGATCACCTTCTCAGCTATATTGCGAAAAAAATTTCAATTTTCGTTCAGTAAAACAAAACGTTATGATGAATTTAATGGTGTTCAAAATTATAAAAAGCATAAGGAGGTGAGCGATGTTTTTATGACTGATTTCCATAGCAACCACGTCGCTTCAGCGACTACCGTTGCTACCAATTCACCGCTCTCGCGTAAAGAGAAGTAACGTGAAACAGAGAGAATGAAAGAATGAAAGGGAGATAATTGGAAGGATTTTATTGAAAGCAGACAAGTGCCGTACATTGTTATTACATATGTGTATGTTATGTTTATGGAAGCAAAAAAATAAGACTAAAATTAAACAAAGAACAAGTGAATTTACTGGAAGCCTGGAAAAATCATGGATTACAATAGAAAAATGCGAATATGAAAAGTTATATGGTTAAACTTAAACATGGAAAAGTAAAGGACTGGTTGTTAAAACTGGAAAAGAAAAGGACAGGATATCTACTAAACAATATAATAAATTTATAACTTAAAATATTGCAGCATTAAGATTTTTTTAATTCAATTTATAACTATATAATCAATTCTTAATCATATTACTTTTCATACTCGCATTTTTCTATTGCAATTTAATTATTTTATTTTATTTTTATTTTATTTTTTTACCGTGCAATTATTTATAGCAGTGAGAACCAGTTCACCGGTGACGTCCAATGGACACAAGTTCGGAATAGGGGCGTCAGCAAACGCCGGGAATTATGCTTGAAGAAAGCTGAATTATGTTCAAGGGTGCTCAGAGCGGCACCTCCACATATGTGGCCATAATGCTCCATCTTAGGACGTCTTTCATTCTTATAGAGGTGGAGGGGAGCATCGGGAGTTAGGTACTTCCAGGAGCAGTAAATTCTTTCTTTTTTTTTCTTTCAGGGATGAAGAACATTGAATTTGCGGTCGACATTCTCTATAATCGTGAAATTGAAGGACATGAAACCTTTACGATAATTCTTGAACCAGAAGAACTCTTCGGTGCCAAACTTGGGAAGATTCGTTATACCACCGTTACCATTTTAGACAATAAGATTTCTAAAAGAAGTGTCTTCCCAGCACCCCCACTCGTAAGTTCTTTATTTCGAAAATAAAATGTTTTATTATGTACTGGCGGGACGTGTGGAAATCCCACAGCGGCATCCTTTGTATGTCATAAATTGATACTGGCCATTCTGTGGATGTTCAGCGTGAATAGAGAAGTAACTGCAATATAAAAAAAAAACATGTCGCTTTTGGGCCGTCTGGACAGGAGCTGCTAGAAGCAGCTTATCCTGTCTTGACAGAGTTAAAAATAGACTTCGTAGTTTAGTGGGGGTTCCCTTTTCACTTCCCTGCAACCTCTTTCCCACAGAAGAGGCATCACGAGCGTGTCTCTGTTTTATCGTTATTTTCATGGCAAGTGCTCAGCTGAGCTTTAATCTATCGCCCCCCCTCGCCAAACTTTCACGAAAAACATTCGTCTAACCAAAACCACTATATCAATAATTTCCCACACTCTTATCTGTGCCCAAACCTAAATGTAGATTCCATGAACAAAACTTTCTTAGAACTGTGCGCCTGTGGAACTCTCTTCCGATTGCCTGCTTTCCAGCTGAATACAATCTGATTGTCTTCGAGTCCAATGTAAACAAGTTCTTGATGAACCGTCCCCCTAAGTAATCCAATTTACAAAATTCCCACTATTTATGTTTAAAGCGCTATAATCACATTGACTAATGTATACCCATTAACCCTTGTCCTCGAGTGGCCTCCGGACCTTGATAAGTGGTGATTCCTGTGTAAAAAAAAAAGTAAAACTAAAATATATCTTCTAGGATCCAAGAGTAGTATCTGTTCTATCCAAAGATGGTATAATAATATGGTGGGGTTTCTGTTCGCGTCAGGAGTCCATTCAGTGGAAATATGTCACAGACTGCTGTAATGATATTGGGAGATAAACCGTAATAACCAGATATATTTTGACGCTACATCAGAAGTGGGTCTGATATAGTGTCTATTCACGCGGAAGATCCACAATCATGAGTCTCCGTTCCATTACACTGTAGCTGTGTATATAACGTTAAACACACACACACACACACGTACGTATATATATCAATATATATATATATATATATATATATATATATATATATATTTAACGAGTTATAAACGGTACTATAACCAGCATATATTTATTTATATATTTACAGGTGTATTTGAACGAGTTTCTTAATATGTGTTACTTGTCTCTAGTACGTGTTCAACGTGTGTACATGTAACGTAGTTTGTCGTGTGTGATTTGCTGTGATCGTCTCTAAAATATAGAGTGCATATCACATTTATAACAGCAAGGGATCGATAAAGGATCTCTGGGGTTTTACATCGGCCAATAGAGAAAACATACCTGGTCCATCTTGATCATGTTTTGACGGAAAGCTGCAAAGAAGGTTCATCCCCAAGGAACCAACAAGTCTTGGGTTGTATTTCAGCAACTTTATTCCAGACGTTTCCCCCATTGGAGTGTTGGACGGTGTCTTCAGCCAATATTCGTATTCGTAGACGAATATTGGCTGAAGAGAGCTTGATAAGGATACCTTAAACGGGCCTTATTATCGGGCTTGAAACCGACGGTACCAATGATCTGTCTCAACTAACAACTTTCTGTACACAATATATATATATATATATATATATATATATATATATATATATATATATATATATATATTGCCCGACAGCTTCTTCGGGTGTTATCGACCGGTTGCCAGCTCATCCGCTTTTGACTGTCTTTCTCAAACTCTAATTCCCAACTGATTAAACTCTACGTGTACAAAAACATCTCCCTTTTAGTGACGTAATCAAAATGTATCACTCGTGATTATCATGTGGTGTTTGTCATGTATTCTTGTTATCTACCAACTTATCAATACTAAAATTCTTCACTTGTTTCTAAATTCCACTTTATCAACTTAATATTCCTGGTATATTCCAATGTTAACATTCTATTTTATAAACGTACGTTCAGGTTACTCAATGTTGTCCCGGAACCAAAAACCCATAAGCGATCGAAAAGCCAATAAAAAAATATATAAAACTTTTTTATACATATATGTTAGTGTTTATAGCAGGTCTTTTCATTCTCTTCATAGCCACGAGCTTAGATTATTTCTACATTTTTGGACGCGTCCCACTCGCAATGCTTCCAACGGAGAGACTGATTGCAATCCTTAATTTTCTTTCGCTTGAAAACGTGACTCATTCGTCATATTCTAACATCGCTGGACTGTTTTATCTCTGGACCTTGACCCCTGCCCCGGCTTTAATTCACGCCACCCATCTCTAGGTACAATTCTGTTTGCAGATAAGTTGTCGTGATATGCACTAAAAGTGACCTTCGTCAAAATTCAAACCAGCTAGTTTAATCACTATTTACTATGTAACAGTCATACTTGACCTTTTGATCTTTATATACTTTTTGGTGCTTCTACATTATTGGGACGAGATTTTGTAGTCGATAAATGGAGTTTTCAGAAAAAAAATGGTTCCAACTGCTGCCATCTTTGTTTAATTCGAATGGAAAATTACGTTCCTTTTGAACTCTCCTGTATTTTATGATCGTTTTCATCTAATTCTATTTTTTTTATTTTCTTTAATAAATAATTTTCTACCTTATCGATTTTCGTAATTTTTGGATATAATCATCTTAAAAATACGAGGAATTCATAGATGTCCTTGTTTTCATTTGAAATTCAGTTTTATGATTTTCGAAAAATTTTTCCCAATTCTGTAGAAGCGCCTATTTATTTTTTTATTTTATTTTATTTTTATTTATTTATTTTTCAGGTTGTTTCTTTACTATATTATGATGAAGTGGAAAAAGGTTTGGACATAAATCCAAGTCCCGGTTATCCACTTGTTTGTGTCACAGTAAGTAGACTATTTTCTTTCTGCTGTCAAAGGAAAAGTAAGACGCCTCCTTCCCCCCGCTAGTCTGTGGGAGACCTTTGGGAATAGTCAAGAATCCACTGCCCTCATATCAGAAGAACGTGAAACCATGGAAAGCAGATGACTGATGGAAATTATATATATATATATATATATATATATATATATATATATATATATATATATATATATATATATATATAATCATCCCTCATTTCCGTCGTCTTACACACCGCAACTCATGACATCTCCAGTTCTCTCAATCTCACGTGACAGTTTGCAAGTTCCAAACACTTTCCAATCCTGTGTCCTGCAACAGGCTGTCAATGTAGGTCATTCTTCTTCTACGACAGTTTGGGTGTCCATCTGTAGGTATCCAGAGAACTAGCTTGCTAGGTTCCTCTGCGCTGTGTCTCATGCAGACACCGGCTACTCTCATCCTTCTCTGCTGTACTTTCAGTGATACTGGTTGTAGGTCACCATAAAGCTGTTGGTTTGTTGCGTGGCTCCTCTATGATGTATTGAGGGCCATCCTGAGCATCTGTGTGTAACAAACATCCAGTCTCTTCTTCAGCGTATTTATGAGAGCCCATGCCTCAGCTATATATATATATATATGTGTGTGTGTGTGTGTGTGTGTGTGTGTGTGTGTGTGTGTGTGTGTGTGTGTGTGTGTGTGTCCGCGCTGAGTCATAAAAATCTTCAGATTGGTATGGGATGGGGGGGCATGAATTCACTGGGAGAGATGCACACCAAATTTTCGTTAAGACATGAATTTGGGAGAAAGAAACTCTGATGTAAAAACATACGGTCTACTGTATATTCTTTCCTGTGGCAGTTATCTGCACCGACAAAGATTAGCAGTAATACCACAAAGTGTGGTTGGTTCTACACAAAACCTCCATCACTATAATCAAAGTATCTGTATGGATTTCCGAGCAACTTGGTTGTTGTGACGGAAGCTCATGCGTCAAAATCGGCTGTAGAGTCCATTAAATATATATATATATATATATATATATATATATATATATATATATATAATGTGTATATATATAATGTGTATATATATAATGTGTATATATATAATGTATATATAATATGGATATATATAATGTATATATATAATGTGTGTATATATATACTATATATATAATATGTCTATATATATAATATATATAATATATATAATATATATATAATATATACTGCCTATATATATATAATGTATATATGTATATGTATAATGTGTATATATATATAATATATATATATAATGTATATATAATGTATATATATAATGTGTATATATAATATATATATAACGTATATATATGATATATATATATAATGTATATATATAATGTATATATAATATATATAATGTGTATATATATAATGTATATATATATAATGTATATAATATATATAATGTATATATATAATATATATAATGTATATATATAATGTATATATATAATGTATATATATATAATATATATAATATATATATAATGTATATATATATAATGTATATATATACATTATATATATAATGTATATATATAATGTATATATATAATATATAATGTATATATATAATATGTAGATATATAATGTGTAGATATATAATGTGTAGATATAATATATATATATATATATATATATATATATATATATATATATATATATATATATATATATATTAGCAAACGTACCCGTCCTTGGTTGGGTTCAAAAACAGTCTACAGAAAATGGACTCTGATTTATGAAAGTCTGATAGGTTATGAAAAGGAAGGGTTGTAAAGGGATAGCTTCGAATTTAGAGGTATCAAAACCAAAGCAAAATATGATGAAGGTAAAAATAAAATAGATAAAGCCCATAATTTATTATACCATACCTGTTCACACTGAAACACTTATCACAATATTCTGTGGTTCTATATTAAAAAAACCTTGTTAAACTTTGTGACATATTTCCATTCTATGGAGGTCAGGTGCGAACGAACACCCCATAATTTTATTATACCATATTTCTTCAAACTGAAACATAATTATCAAAATGTACTTACGCAGATAGATATGAAAAGTCTTTATTAAAGTTTTTGCCTATTTCCAATCTATTGTAAACAGGCGCGAACGCAGACTCCAAAATTTTATTACACCATCTCCATTTAAGTTAAAGCATACTTATCAAAATATTCTTATGTACATCTATATCAAAAACACTTATAAACATTTTTTTTTAATTTTTACATTTTTTATTAACATACTTTGTGGACCAGGCGCGAACGCACACCCCACAATGAACCACCGTTCTGCCAGATCAAACATACACATTCCTGTGTCTGGATATATCTATCATTATATGTAATCAGTTTTTTAAAATAGTCAACAATATAGGAGCCTATTCGTGACCAAACACACACAGACATACAGCTTTATATCATAGAAGATATATATATATATATATATATATATATATATATATATATATATATACATAATGTGTGTATATATATGTGTGTGTGTATATATATAATGTATGTATATATATATACAATGTATGTATATATGTATAAAGTATATATATAAAATGTATATATATATAATAATGTATGTATATATATGTGTGTGTATATATATAATGTATGTATATATATATATACAATGTATGTACATATGTATAAAGTATATATATAAAATGTATATATATACAATGTATATATATAATGTATATATAAGTATATATATGTGTGTGTATGTATATAATGTGTATATGTATAATGTGCATATATATAATGTGTATATATATGTGTATATATAATGTATATATATATATATAATGTTTATATATATAATGATTATATATAATGCATATATATAATGTATATATATAATGTGTATATATATGTATATATATATAATGTATATATATAATGTATATATATAATGTATATATATAATGTATATATATAATGTATATATATAACGTATATATAACGTATATATATAATGTATATATAATGTATATATAATGTATATATATAATGCATATATATAATGTATGTATATATATGTATATACATACATACAATATATATAATGTATATATATATTGTATCTATGTATATATATAATGTATATATATAATATATGTATATATAATGTATGTACATATAATGTATGTATATATAATGTATATATATAATGTCTGTATATATATATATATATATATTTATAATGTATATATATAATGTATGTGTATATATAATGTATATATAATGTATATATATAATGTATGTATATATAATGTATGTATATATAATGTATGTATATATATAATGTATATATATATATATAGGTAGCTGGACAGCACAACTGTCAAAGCAAAAGTAAGGCGCTTCCTTCCCTGGTCTGTGGAAGACCCTTATGCGTGATCGAGAACTTACTTAATTCCCTGATCAGGGTAGCGTGAGGTTATGGAAAGCAAGTGACTGATGTAATACGAAAGCAAGCAGAAATTATTACCGTATTTTGTTGTGCTGAGCAGAACATTCCTCTGGGTACAGTGGTCAGGACAATCGTCTAGTAGGGACACTGCTCGGACAGAAAGAAACTGTAACCTACTGTCTGTACAAATGCAAAGAAAACTATGGTAATACATCAGACTCTTTATTCGAGAAACAGTGTGAATACGGTTCTGAATCAGAACACCTTGCTCGTTAAGGATTACCATGATAGACAGATGACACCTGATCGTTATCAAACTGCTCTCCGACAACCAGCAAAGAATAATGGGAAAGGTCGTGGGTAGAAAAAGCATAGGACGACAGCGAGAAACATACTGACAGTCTGAGTACCTGGGCAACATCAAAAATGATGAGCAACAATGAATTCATGAATGTCTCAAGGGGGAGATATGAATGGAAAGCCATTAGCGTTAATGCCTGTACCAGGCAAAACTCCACTTGAATGAATATGTTCAAATATTTATTCATAAAATTGTTTGGGGTTTTTTTTTGTTTTGTTTTGTTTTGTTTTTGTTTTTTGTAGAGGAAGTTATTTTTGTTTTTTACTTTGCGGAACATGATTGAGTTTTGTACCAGGTAAGATACCACTTGAATGGCACAAGTACACCATGTATGGAACTGAGAAGCAAGATGTCCGTTTACATTAAATTTTAATTTCTGCATGTTAGTACAGTCAGGGAAGCAAGAAACCGGGAAGGAATTCCAAAGTCTCATAGTCAAAGAGAAGAAACTATTACAACAGAAGGCTTTCCAGCATCTAAAGACCTTCAAAGTGAAGGGGTGAGATTTTGCCGCTTGTCGGGTTAATTAGGAATATTTACGTCGAGGGGGGGCACAATTGCTACGAGTTCGTTAAACTACATTCCACTGGAATTCTTTGCTTTTTATCTTTACGAGTAACCTTTATTTTTCTCAGGCTTTTCCTTTATACTTCAAGAAGACAAAATGAATGCTAACATGCATTTTAGTTCTGGGATTGAGTTCTGTTTATATAAAATTCTGTTTTAGTTATAATAAGGTCTACTTTTCTCGAATGCAAATTATCTCCCATGCATTAAACTTTAAGATTAATAATAATTGCAATTAACAAATGAGCGGGTGATAAGATCAACATAGGCACATCAAATATCATCAAGAAGGCCAGAGAGTACATCGGCCGAAACGCAGACAAAAAAAAGTACAATAATCCGAAGAAAAGTTATGCAAATACTGATTTAAATATTTATTTGGATTATTCGGACTATTATTCTCATCTGGTTTGGTTTTTCTTTCACAACGTTGCAGCCGATGTAACCTCCGATCTTATTTAGTCGCATCTTTTCAAACTCGCGAATCTTCACATTGGACTCGGTAACTATACAGAATTTCGAACTGAACTTTTTATTTGATCAATACAGTCAGATTATCCACACCCTGTTTATAATCACATATGGATCCGTGGCGTAACTGTTAATGCTGTTGATTAACAATGACAGTCTTCTGGAGGTTGAAGGTTTAATATTCATTACAGGCGATAATAATTAAGAATAATCACGAAATTAACACTTTCGCTTTGTCATGGCTGACGGAACAAGAGCAATCTATCCCTCATGGATTAAATAAAGGATTCAGTACAAAATTTCGTATTGGTTTTTAAGTCCAGCATAAAGTTTGAAAAGATGCATCTAAAGAAGGTCGGTGATTACTTCGGCCAGAACGTTGTGAACAGAACAACGAAGATAAGAAAAAAATGTTATAATATCACTTTTTGTAGTATTCGCCCAGCGTCGGACATTTGGCCCTCCATTAAAGTTTATGGGGAATGCAAATTCACATATGATTCCCAGTCGGTATGTGTATCCCAATTAAGATGACATACAGCGCCTAATGTTTCCAAATGGTCACCCGTCTTGTATTGATCAGGCTCAGTGTTGCTTAACTTTGGTGATCGAAGGGGAACCGGTGTGTCAATATAACTATGCTTTTTGACACTAATAGTTTTAAAAATTCCAAAATTTATTATAAAATAATTTTCATCTCTCTTTTTTTTTAATTTCCAGCCGTGTGATTCGAATTATCCAGCCTATAAGACAACACGTGATTTTTGTCGAGAGTCAGGATTCAATTCTTCGCGTATATCCTTCAGGTGGGAAGTCGCTTTTCCAAGCCATGGCGAAGATAACACCTACGAAACATTCATGGAGTTGACAGAGGACACGCTTTTCACCAAAGTGACCGGCTCTATATTAGACAGCATCTATTTCAGGTCTCAATTTCGACTGCGATGTTCGATTACCCCTATCAACAAACAAGGGAACCTCGGGATTCGCCTCAACAGCAACGTGGTTGATATTGGTGAGAGCAATGGCATCTGCCGTTCTCTGATCTACCCCGGCAACCCTTTTAGTTATGAAGCCCAGTCGTTCACTGCCACTTTGAAGTATACGCCAGTCAGCGACCCAGAACACCCAAACACGATTCAAATATCAGTGGCCATTCCACACCGGGACGGATTGCTTCCATTGATTTCAACGATGCCATTGAGCAACGTAAAATTCTTGCTGTCGGATGCGGCATATCAACAGCACCACGTGTGTTCGAATCTAATTACGTCTGCATTCGTTAATCCGGGAAGCAAGAAAGGATTTCTTAATTTTAATTCGGAAATTGATGATCTTGGTTCAGGTAAATCTTTTGAATTTTTCTTCTAAAAAAAGTTTTCGGACGCAACTGTAAACCCCTGTCTTCTTTATTGGGCCCTTGAGGGGGCTTATCTTTTGGTTAGCTAGTTTGGAGTCCAGGAGATTAAACGCTGGTGGTGGGATTTCTTTTAAGCTTTGTTTGCCTATTAATTGACCGATAATGAAAGTAGTTAAGTATCTTTGGTAGGCAGCGAGGTCAAAGTGTTTTTCTGATTAGCAATCTCCCATTGATATCTGGAGCAATATATTCGGGATAATTTATCCCGAATATATTGCTCCAGATATCAGATTAAATGATGGTCGGTCAACACGTTGTAGTAGTAGTAGTAGTAGTAGTAGTAGTAGTAGTAGTAGTAGTAGTAGTATCGTATAGGTTAGACCTCTATACTGCTATTTTTTAGCCAGTCTGAGAAATTGTCTTCAGATAGATGAGCTATCACATAGTCTCCTTCTAGTTGGGTGACTGGACAGTGTAGACTCAGGTGATCTGTGTCCTGGGGGGGGCGCTTCCTTGCACTTTGGGCAGATTGGGAGTCTATTTGTCTCCATCTGTGTTTGTTTACTGCAGTTCTGTAGTGTCTTGTTCTGATCCAGTTTGTGGCTACCCACTGCTTCCTACTATTTATAGCAAAACCTGGGAGGCACAAAGTTGATGATGATGTCCCCTCCTTTGGAAGTATTGATTCTTCATTACTTCTTCCATATCTCAACACACAGAGAAAATACAACAAGTTTATTGTACAAAAGGTATAATGTAACAAATAAGATATTTACACTCGAATGATATCGCGAACGTCGTAATATCAAGATTTCCATACTCCCTGCTGGCTTGGCCCTGTCGGTGGGGCATTAGAATACGCCGACTGCCTCCCTGCAGAGGGTAAAAGTCCCTCAATGGGGGTCCTAGATATGACCTTAAACTATATCCAGTGGTGAGGCCCCAGCTTGTGGGCTTTGGGGAGTGTGGAACCACCCTTTAATTACCATTGCTCCCAGGTCCACTCTGACCCAGAGTGGTAGTACCTGTTAGGGTCCCAACTATGGGTTAAATAGAAACCGACGTGAAAACAACAATATATTCTATTAAAAAGATTTTTCTTCAAAATCTTTGGATTCGGCATTAAATAACCCGAAAAGGGTTAACATGCCGTAAAACAAAAACAACCAACCAACCCTGCTGGCTTTTATAGACTGAGTAATCCATTCTAAGGAAGTGTCAGGATCTTCCACTATATCAATATCAATGCTATTACAGAGATCTTCTACTTTTTTTTTTGTTATTTACGCAACCTTTCTCTTCACTATTGGATTCTGATCACGTGAACACATTAGAAAGAGCTTATAAACATATCATTTGTGTAAAAAAAAGATGTACAAGGTTCCTTCAATAAGTTTCCAGATTTTTTTCGTATGGACACATGAAACTCTAGTCCCTTTCGAAGTAACCTTCTCCCGCTGCAACTTTTGGAATGTCCTAAGGTTTGTTGGCTTTGGTCACAAGGGGAAATCACCATAGAGAACTATTAATGTTAATTTGTTTATTTTAATACGAATACCGTGAGCAACGCAATGAATTCATCCTAACTTTCCTCCTACAAATATAGATAAGTTAATACAGGGTGGAACGAACGATAAAATCGTCGCCCTAGAAAAGACGACACGATTCCATTTCCGTTTGATGAATACTGGTTTTCTTTTCTTTTTTTTTTTTTTTTGCAGACCATCTACTAGTTTTTTTGTTATTGTTGCAGACCATCTACTAGTTGGCCAGTTGTGTAAAAATCCCAAGAGCGATAGCAGCCTTCTATCATGTCTGAAAGTGACTCAATGTTCAATGAGCGAGATAAGAAATACGCCACTTTACAACTCCAACTCATGCTTTCTACCGACAACAAAATGCAAATCCGGATGGTTTAACGCTTGAGGGCGTGCTGAGGAAGTTTACTGCCACGATTATTGTCTTTGGTGTGGTTTCAAGGGAGGGCCACATAGTGCCACATCACATCTTCGAAGTCGGCCTAAAAGTCATCACCAAAGTGTATTTAGATGAGCGTGGTGATTCCCTGGTGCAATCAGATGGCTGATGGTAAACCCTGGATGTGGCAGCAATACTCCAAAGAGACTCAGGCTTGGCTTGAGAAGTGAGTGCTACAACTTTGCACCCTTCTCTCACTGGCCCTCCTCCTCCCCCGACCTGAACCCGCTGGACTACTTCGTTTGGTCATACGTTGAGACTATCACCAACATGACCTCCCACCATACCAAACCCAGCCTGATCGTCACCATCCGCCAATTAATCGCACAGCTTCTGCTGGCACTTGTGGAAAAAACATGCTCCCAGTTCAGGATCCGTATCAAGACGATGATTGAGGCTGAAGGCGGTAACATTTAATAGATGTCAACTCTATTACATAATAAGTTACCTGAATTGATTTTTATCAATAAATGTTTTAAAATAAATCTGTAATGTTGTTTTCTTTGGGGCGACAATTTTATCGTTCCACCACATGTTTGGTTAGATAACAGATATCGTTCTACGAAAAACGAACATCTCTCACTAGATTTTAGAGTTGATTTTGTCTATGCAGGAAAGAGTACTGTGAGCTGTACTTTCTCAGTTGTACTCCATCTAAACATACAGGGTGTTTCAAAAGTCTTGGACACATTTATACATCTCGAGCAATATTAAGGATATAAAAACGCATCTGGTATATTCAGAAAGCTTGTAGTCTCAAGTTTTACATGGAATATTCAAAGATGTTCAGTGTGAGCACCATTGGTCACATGACACACATAAGGGTATACCATTATTCAAATTGAAAATTATAGCCGATAGCTTTGGTTATTGTTAATCGTACATATATATACAGAGAGAGAGAGATAGAGATAGAGATAGACACAAAGAGAGATAAATAGAGAGAGAGAAAGGGATAAATATATAGATATACCTTATTACATATATATATATATATAGATAGATATATGTATACGTAAATATATCTATAGCGGTCTCACAGTCTCTCTCACTCTCTCGCTCGCTCTCTCTCTCTCTCTCTCTCTCTCTATATATATATATATATATATATATATATATATATATATATATATATGATGAAGGCTGTGTGACCACTATTGGTCACACAGCCTTCATCAAGCCGATAGTCCAATTCTTGCCAAACTTGTCCCAACATTGCATTGTCAATAGTTGCAAAAGCTTCTGTTATCCGGTCCTTCAGCTCTCACACATCCCTTGGAATATGAGGTACATAGACCAATCCTTTCATAAATCCCCGCAAAAACAATCGCGTGGTGTGATATCTGAAGATCTGGGAAACCAGGGCATGAGATCATGATCATCTTGCCCAGATCGTCCAATCCATCTGTCTGGCAGTGTTGTGTTCAGAAACTGTCCAACCCTAAGGCTCCAGTGTGGTGACACTTTTTTTTTTTTTTTACATAGGCATCACCACATTATCAAGGCCAAGAGGCCACTCAAGGATAAGGGTTAAAGAGTGTACAGTAGAAATTGGACAATATAGTAATCATTAGTAATGAAAATTCGGTAAATTTGATAACTTATATGGAACGGCTCATCAAGAACTTATTTATGTTAGACTTGAACACAACCATATTGTAGTCAGCCGGAAAGCAGGAAAACGGAGGACAATTCCACAGGCGTGCAGTTCTAAGAAAGAAGCTTTGTTCATGGAATCTACGTTTAGGTTTAGGCACAGATAACGAGTGGGGGGAATTATTGATAGTGTTTTCAGCTAGACAAGTGTTTCTTGTGAAAGTTTAGTGAAGGGGGCTATAGACTGAAGCTCAGTCGAACACTTTCCATCAAAATAACGATACATCAGAGACAAACTTGCTACATCTCTTCTGTAAGATAGAGGTTGCAGGGAAGAGAAAAGGATAACTCCTACGAGGCTACGAAGTCTATTTTGAACTCTATCAAGGCAGGACAAGTCCTTTCTAGCAGCTCCTGCCCAGATGTGGCAACAGTATTCCATCCTTGGACGTACCTGGCTCTTATATAAATAGAGAATTGCATCAGCAGTGAGATATCTACCGGATCGATAGAAAGATCCCACCATTTTTCCAGTGGCCTTGGCAACAGATTTGATGTACGTGTTCCACCAGTTGAAAAATGAAGTAATCAGACTCTTTTTCACTCAAGCAGATATGAAGATTTGAAAGGTGCTCAAGACTTTTAGAACATCCTGTATATCTAGCTCCTAGCCTGTTTGAAGTCCAGGGGATTAATTTGTCTGATAACTGGCAAATAATGAAAGTAGCTAAATATACTTGGGCCACGTCATAGTGTTTTACTGATCGGCACTGACATCTTTCTTCTAAAAATGTTGTTTTTTTTCCTAATGCAACTGTGACTCACTCTCTTCTATATTAAGCTTTTGAAGCGCTTGCCTTTTGGATAGCCTGTTTGGGGCCCAGGGTATTTAATCCTGGTGGTGGTATATCTTTTAGGTTTGGTTTATCTGATAATTGACAAAAAAAAAATAAGATATTGAGTTATTCTTGTTCAGAATTTGATGTGTCCGGGTCCATATAAATTAGTTTCAATATAAAACATGATAACTGCCATCTTTTTTATGTTTTATTTTTTTATTTTTAAGTTAAGTAAAATAGGCCAACCATAGGTTTCTGTTGTTGGGAAAGGTAATCTACCCATTTCAGGAATAATGGACTTACCCAGAGACTACAAATATAACTACATTTAACACGTTATAGGGGTTGTAATTCATACCATTCATTTGGCCAATCACTCCAACCGCTGAAACATGCCAACTGAGATTCTAATCTCAACAATCTGCCTGGCAAAAACTGGGTTATTTCGGTGGCCTTTTATCTGGCAGGATGAGGCATTTGTTCATAGTAGTCCTAAGAGACCGCTCACTCAGACCTTGATTCCCGTCTTTCAGGCAGAGTAAGTTTATTGCTTTCTACCTGAGGTATCCCTACTAGGGAATACCGACGAGACTGCCCGGGAAATTTTTAATAGGCTAGTGTGTTCCTCCTTTTGGACTTTACTTTCTCCACCTTCTGACCTTGTGTCACATCTTTCTATGGTGGGAAGCAAGTGAATACTGGTAGCAATTTGTGGCAGTTATGGCTTCAGAATCATGATGCATGTTTCTCTAACATATTTTTGCTAATGCACTTTTTGTTAACTATACCACTGTGTTTGTTTTTTTTTTTTTTCCTTTTAATCTTTTTCACCTCAAATTTGGACGTAATAGTTTATATTTGAGATCATGTCTAATAGAGCAATCTGAGAAATTTAGCAACGAAGTGTCTGTTCACATTACATTTACACTTCTGCATTTCAGTACAGTCAAGGAAGCTATAAACAGGGAGGGGATTTCCATAGCAGAAAGTATTAAAGTAGAAGGCTTTACTGCATCTTGGCACTTTTGCTTCTTCTCGGGAGTATGTACGTCGAAAGGGCACAAGTGTTATGAGTTCATTAGAGCACATCACTCCACTTACCCTTGATTCTTACCATATAATGCTGAGTGTTTACAAAGGTGGCGTCAAGTACCATATTTTTAGGCTTTAGTATGACTTTACCGAGGATGTAAACTAGTGTTGGGACGATTATTCGGAATCCGGAATCGAAAAATCGGAACTTTGTTATAGGAATCTGTATCGGAATCGGAAAAAATTGTACGTATTTTCCGATGCCAAAAACGATTCCTTTAATTATCTTTTTTATTTGATTTTGTTTAAAATAAAATCTTCCACTGTTGGCAGGAATAATAAAATGATAAATATTTCTTTTTCTTAATTTCTTAATCAGTAAAATTAAAATCTATGGATCACCTCCTCCAACAAGTGTGTTTTTATGTTTGATGAAATATATGCATATTTAACATTTTTTTTTACGGTAATCAGTCAAATAACCAATTTATAAGTTAAATATTTAGAGATTTATAAAGAATCGGAATCGGAATCAGTAATTGTATTAGAATCGGTAATTTAGTACAGAATCGGTAATAGTATCAGAATCGGAGAAAATATTGGAATAATCCCATCACTAATTGAAACTCAGTCTCCCGACCCATTAGCAAAAATACAAACTCCTGTGCCAAATGGGCTTGAATCTTAAGTTATCGCTGCTGAAACCTTTGAATTTCATTTCTACCACGCTCCATGATAACGTTTTATGGCCCAATATTTTATTTTTACTTTTCATGTATTACTGTTTCGTATTAGAGATTAGTCTCACGCCAAATGTTTTTCAAAGCCAGGATTATCCGGGAACGATTTAGAGATAAAACAACAGTTTCATTTTAATTCTCAACGATATAAAAATAAATATCAAATTTCCAAAATCATCATCGGATAAGATCCACACACACACACACACACACACACACACACACACACACACACACACACACACATATACATATACATATACATATACATATATATATATATATATATATATATATATATACACTTCAGAATAATATAATGCAATAAATATACTGGTATGCAAATCCAGTGATTATCGGTCTTACAAAATATTATTGGCTGTAATATTTTATAAAAAACAATCCCAGCTAAATAAAAATTGCTCAATATACTAGATAGAGCAAATAAATCATACTTTAGTAATTTAATTTAATGATGTGAAATGGTTAAATTTCAAATCTAGAATGTTTATTATATGCAAGACAAAGAATACATTTCAATAAGTATATCTCCTTAACCTATAGGTTTTCAATGTTTACCCATCTCCTCAGAGGAGAAAATATTAGCAAATATTATAAATGGTTTTTACTTAGTTTGCTAAATGCAATAAACATAGAAAATCATAATTAAAAATTTTTAAAGTTTGTAAATCAGAGAGTAAGAGAAATTATATATCATATATATCGCTACCAAAAACTCACTTCGGAATTTACCATTCCATTTGGATATGACGTTCAATATACTTTTCATTCTGAACCAATATATAATTTCCCTTACTCTGATTTAAAAACTTTAAAAACTTTTAATTATGTTTTTTATGTTTATTGTATTTAGCAAATTAGATATAAACCATTTATAATATTTGCTAATATTTTCTCCTTTGAGGAGATCGGTAAACATTGAAAACCTATAGGTTAAGAAGATATACTTATTGAAATGTATTCTTTGTCTTGCATATAATAAAAATTCTAGATTTTAAATTTAACCCTTTCACATCATTAAATTTAAATTACTAAGGTATGATATATATATATATATATACAGTAGCGTCCAAAAGTTAAGGGCTAGTAAAACCTTAGCAAGTTTAACCATATATTTGAAACAAATACACACGAACAACAAAAAATTACTTCACAATTATATAGATAACATGTATATCTTCAATGGGTCATAATTTCGTTAGCCTACACTAAGTATTTTTTGAATAACTACCATTTTAAATAAAATTGTTTAAAATTTGTGTGTCCAAAAGTTAAGGGCTAACACGATTGCGGCTTTTGTCCTTGCTGTGAATGGCTGAAATTACCAACTAACTAGTATTTGGTAAACAAACCCTTGCTATTTATGACTTATTGACACCTCTTGGCACAGGAATCCACCAACTTCTTGCAAAACGCTGGCGTTATCGCACTCCATTCAGCATGTAAGCACTGCCAGAGTTCTTCTTGATTTTTTGGGCACTGAAATTGAGCACGTTCACCAACTATTTTCCAGATATTCTCAATAGGATTAAGATCTGGACTCTGAGGGGGCCAACGCATCGTTTCAACTTCTTCCTCGTCTAAAAATGTTTTTACTTTCTTTGCAGTGTGACAAGGAGCGTTATCTTGCATGAAAATTGCAGGTTGATAGAGCGACGACCGAAGACTAGGAACTGCATGCTGCCGTAGAATCTGCTTATAAACTTCTGCATTTATTCCACCTTGCAGACGAATCAGTAGTCCACAGCCTGCAGCTGACATAACGCCCCAAACCATTACACTTCCTCCTCCAAATTTCAGTTTTTTTCACGCACTTAACCTCCAATCTCTCACCAGTTCTTCGCCGGACATACGTGTTGCCATCAGATCCGATAACGTTAAACTTCGATTCATCACTAAAGTGCACACGGGACCAGTTTTCGGTTGTCCACACAACGTGTTCTTGGACAAAAGCGAGGCGGAGTTTCTGATTCTTTTTGGAGATAAGAGGCTTCCTTGCTGGCACTCAAGATTGCAATCCAGAAGCGTGCAACCGGCGTGTAACAGTTTGCCGAGATGCTTGAACAATAGACCTTTGCTTTAGTTCTCGAGATATTTTAGCAGCAGTGTTAAATCTGTCTTTAAGTGACATTTTGACAATAAGACGATCCTGTTGAGCAGTTGTGATTCGAGGTCTACCAGATTTTGGGGCAGCTGCCACTGATCCTGACTGCTTGAAATGTGCCACAATACGCTTTACTACACTAGGAGACCTTCCTACGGTGTCAACAATCTCAGAAGTTTTCTTGCCATTACTATGAAGATGAATAATGAGCTGTTTTTCTTCGACAGAAACGGGACGACGTTGTTTTGCTGCCATGTTGTACTAGTGCGATACAAACACTCATTTCTTTTACTCAATTACAATAATTTTAATGTTCATTAGTAAAAATTTGAAGTAGGATTATTCATAGTACCTGTCTGACACCTATACAGTACCTTACTGTTATAATAATTAAAGATTATACCGCCTAGCCCTTAACTTTTGGACCACGAGAATTTGGACAAACTTTTGTGTTATTGGTCATAACTTTAAAAATATCCAACGGACGCTTATTAAATTTAGGCGAGACATGAGTGATGAGTATATCTATAAGTATATATGCATATTAAGTATTTTAAATGAACGGTTTTTCTTAAAAAGTACTTAAACTTGTCTTGAAACTACTAGCCCTTAACTTTTGGACGCTACTGTATATATATATATATATATATATATATATATATATATATATATATATATATATATATATATATATATATTTCTGGTCTAAATATTTGAAATTTTACATAAAGGGTATTCAGAGATAGGGCAAGCTTTTTCAGCAGTTTGGGTCGAAAATATTTAGTTACCAATATATAAATGTATGTATGTATGTCTGTTTACATGTCTGCCTTAAACTTTCAATAGAGGCAACGGATTTTACCAAGATCAGTATCGTTTTAAAGTTCGACCTTTCATACGACAAATATCGAAAAATTGGCTAAAAAGATTAATATCTTCCCCTTCAACTAGGCACTTTTCTACAGGGGGGATCACTTTTTTCGCCGATATTTTTTAAAGTTATCCTCTCCTTTAGATTGTCTAGCCTTAATTTAAAAAAAATGTCGTTTCCGGTTTGGCGGTGGTCGTAACAGCATAAGCGTTAGGTTTTACCCCGTTTTTTTCCTTCTTTGCGGTACGAGTCCGAGCCTGCCTTCCTACTACCACCTTTTTTTTTTTTGCTCAACATACACATGCAAACACCCGGGCAACGCCGGGCTGAAATGCTAGTATATACATATATATATATATATATATATATATATGTATATATATATATATATATATATATATATATATATATATATATATATATATATATATTCTCTTTTTAAAAGATGGAATCGCCTAATCTTCAAAGATGCAGACAAGCGAGCAAGGTTCACAGTTTCATAATTATATAGATAGATATACATACTTTCCCCCTTTTTGTTTGTTTGTTTGTTTGTTTGTTTGTTTGTTTGCCTTTCAAATAGCCCTCAATACAGCTCTTGTTGAGTGAAGACGAAATCGGTTGGATATCTTTATTATTATTGTTCTTCTTCTTATTATTATTATTATTATTATAGTTCTTCTTCTTCTTCTTCTTCTTCTTCTTATTATTATTATTATTATTATTATTGTTGTTATTATTATTATTATTATTAATATTATTATTATTATTATTATTATTATTATTATTATTTTTACTTTTAATCATGAATAATGATAAAAAAATAAGTATTATAAATCTTGATTTTTTTTTTTTTTCAGATTTCACCTTTCCTCACCAATATGATGAAAAGCTCCGTACCAAGCCGACCGTTCAACTCTACCGCCACCTGGACTTGAAAAGCTGCACGTGGATATTTCGCACTTGGTACCACATGGCCGACCTTGTTGATCAATGCGGTGGCAAGATTCTTACCGACCTCCGACTCACTGACACTGATCAGTCATTTTTGACCATTCGGGTACCACTGTATGTCTCGTACCTCTACGCTTCCACCCTGGTTGGTTGGAGCTCTTTGGAACACCACACGGAAATGCAGTTCTCATTTTATTATCAGAACGTCCTCTGGAAGGCTGGACGTGAAGGTGAAGGTCAGTTGCAAGTGCTGAGAATCGCCATCGAAGAGGACGGTCATCTGATCATCGACTTCCGGACTCAAGCGAAATTCAGAGGTAAATTAATTGGATCTTCTTCTACTCTTTTTAAACTAAAAGAAAGCGTATTGCCACTTGGTCCTGGCTAATGCGGGATTGTAGAGAGTTGAGTAGCAAGATATCTGTCTCCATTACATTTAAACTTCAGCATGTCAGTACAGCAGGAAACAGATAGGGAATTCCAAAGTCTGGCAAGCTGAGGGAATACATTATTAGAGTAGAAGGCTTTTCAGCATCTAAGGATCTCAACAGAGAAAGGGTGGAATTTTGCTGCTTGTCGGGTTAGTCAGAAGTATGTACGTCAAGAGGGAATAAATGCCAGGAGTTCATCAGAGCATATTTCATTAAAGTATTCGTAAAACAGGCACGGGGATGCAATATTGCAGTGATGGGACAGAGGTTGGAGCTTGGCTGATTGTGCAGGACCTATTAGATTAGAGACTTTTTTGTATCGTGTCTACGAGGAAGAGACTAGAAGCACCGCTCCAGATGTGGCAACGATACTCCATGAATGGACGAATGGTGGCTCTGCAGAGGTGTAGTATAATCTCAGGTAGGAGTAGTTTCCAGCATGGTAGAGATAACCCACCTTCTATGCAGCAGCTTTGGCAATGTCCACAATATATTTGTTCCAACTCATGTTGTCTGCGAATGTCAAGCAGAGGAGTTTGAATGATGATCTTTCAGGTGGGGTATTATTTTGTCATGGTAAACGGTTATTGAGAAGGGTTTTTTTTTGTAGTTGTTAAAGGAAAGAAGATTTGTCTTAGTAGCATCGAATGTTACCATTCATTTACGGACTCGTTCCACTAAAGGTAGTTTTCTAGGGTTTCCGCCATTGCATTGGATATGTGTACAATCGTTTTTCTGTCATGTCTATTCTAGAAGTGTAAGCCATGTTTAGTTTCAGAAACGTTTCAGATGGTTCGTTGTTCTAAACAAGTCTTGAGAGGTGACTGGTTTGCAGTAGACAGAACAGTTTCCGATGGTTCGTTGTTCTAAACAAGTCTTGAGAGGTGACTGGTTTGCAGTAGACAGAACAGTTTCCGATGATTCGTTGTTACACACAAGTCCTGAGAGGTGACTTGTTTGCAGTAAACAGAACAGTTTCCGATGGTTCGTTGTTACACACAAGTCCTGAGAGGTGACTAGTTTGCAGTAGACAGTTCCACAGAGCAAAATATTCTTACCGTGTCAAGACGGTAAAAACATGTGAAATTGCTACAGAAAAGGTTTAATATTTATGAAGCAATTCTGGTTTCTGATTGGTTGGTAGCAGAACGTGAATTAATTCGATTTGTCAGTTCCTAGAAGCATCGTTTATAAATAGAATCGTCCAACTGTGTGGGATCATACCTCATCCTTCTTCCAAAATATTGCAACATCATGTAAAGCATGGTACCAACAGCAGATATACCTGTTGTGTTGTCACTAAACAGATATGTCATGTAATGGTACTAATGTAATATTACATAATCGGTACCAACAGACATACGTTACGTTGTGGGAGTTCTATGTGACCTTGACGGGTGTATATAAAATGTCGTGTGATTGTGTGTGACATGTTACTAAATGTCTATTGTGCTTTTCCACTTTCTGGATCATATATTATGTTATGTCCTACAGTCTTACGACCTGTGATAATTTCATCTAGGGGTTGATGTTTGTGTGTATCTCAATATAATTACATAAATATACATTTGACGACATACCTGTTTTTCTGCTGTCAGCCACTTGTCTTTTTGAGCTTACTTTACTTACCTAAGGAAATTTGCCATCCGTTCTTTTGGGTGGAGCTTGAAATCTGTTGTAACAAGACGTTTCAACAACCCAAGACGAATAATTGGTTTTATACATAATATTTTTCACTCCCAGGCATTACGTTCAGCAGAGGAGTGATTGACAATCTTTGTTTGGGTGGTTAGTTCTTAAATATACATCCCACGTTTGAGACTCTCCCCCCCCTGGGGAGGAGACATCTTTCAGATCATCTTCTTCCTTTGACGTCCTCAATCCAACTCAATCAACATGTCCAGCAAACTGGAACATGTGACAATTACCTGTCACTTCCGCTCAGCTGGTCAAATATCTTCCGGTGCAACTTGATCGATCACTGAGTTTGATGTGTATTGACATGTTTTGATAATATATCAAAACATACTTTCACACTTCTTCCTTACTTTGCCAGTTAGATAGATAGGCAGATAGCAGCTAATTTCTTTTCTGTTCCACATCTCAGGCAATATTTTTTCAGAGAGATTGTTTATGAATATCAGGAATAGTAAAGATCCAAGAATCAAGCAGCAAAATGTTTAGACCAAAAAAAATGATTAAAAAGCTTTCTCTATGTTTGAATACATTTTGTGTAAAATTTCAAATGTTTAGACCAGAAATTGGCTGAGTAATTTGGTAGAGACTGCAGAGGTCAATTTTTTTTTTAACTTTGCCCCATAATTTTCACCCCCCCTTAACATTTATTATTTTGGGCTCAAATCGAATTAAAAAGTTTGATCCATGCCCAAGTAGCCTACATCTAAAATTTCAAGTGTTTAGACCCAAAATTGGCAGAAGAGTTTAGTAGAGTTTTCAAAGGTCAAATCGTTGAACTTTGACCCCTTGACAGCCAAATTTATTCCCAAATCTTAATACCCTTTATGTCAAATCTCGAGTCTATAGAATGAAAATTGACAGAGTAGTTTTATAGAGAAATGCACACATACACACACACACACACACACACACACAATTTCACTTTTTTAGATATATAGATTGGTCTCTTTTAGAGCCGAGAATAGAGAATCAGCAGCAACTAGTGGTCATGCCTTGCTGCGTCGTAATATGTTGTATTTAATTATTAAAATATATACGTAATATATACGTAATATGTCGTACATAATTATTAAAACCTCTTGTGATTTTTTTTCTTTTTCAATTCTGCCAGGTTTGTATGTTTTGAAGGATAATTCTCAGCCTTTGATGAAAAGTCGGTTGCTTCCACCATATGGAATGTCAATTTCATTTGATTTGGTTTTGCTCTGGTCAGAACAAACTTACGACGCGCCCAAACAACTATGGAGAGCAACAAGCAAGAGCAACCGCAAGGTAAGTACCAACATGTTTTTTTTTTTCTATTTGTGTCTTGTGAAACTTTCGGTGATGTTTCTTTTTTTTTTTTTTTTTTCAATCTATTTTCCTATCAATTATGGTTTTGCTCAGAGTTCTATTTAAGGCTCAAAACTGTTTCTTTTTTCTATATCAATCGTCTTTTTTTCTTCTTTTTTTTTCAATCTCTTTTCCTATCAATTATGGTTTTTCTCAGAGTTCTATTCAAGGCTCAAAACTGTTTCTTTTTTTCTGTATCAATCGTCTTTTTTTTTTTTCAATCTCTTTTCCTATCAATTATGGTTTTGCTCAGAGTTCTATTCAAGGCTCAAAACTGTTTCTTTTTTCTATATCAATCGTTTTTCAGAAAATATTATTCAAAAAGTTAACATCTATCTGATGATATCATTCTTTATTGATATCATTCTTTATCAAGGCTCAAAACTGTTTCTTTTTTCTATATCAATCGTCTTTCAGAAAATATTATTCAAAAAGTTAACATCTATTTGATGATATTCTTTATTGTGCTGTTGCTTTTCGCTTTTCGCTCATCTCCCTTGAAGCAATTCAACTATACAATTAATCCAGAAGTAAACTTGGGTTCAGTTTTAGATTGGAGAGCTAAATGTTTTGGTTTCAATTCTAGCTGATGGCACCAAAGTCGTTTTTTTATTTATTTAGTTTTTTTTAACTTTTGGTTTGATCTTAACTGTCCATCAACCACTGTAAGGTCATTTCAGGGCCAAACATTATTTCTGATCGTATTTGTCTTAGTCAAAGTTAATTTTTTGGTTAAGATTTATTTCTTGGACAAGGTCCATTTTTAACTACGAAATCCTTATTTTGTTTAATCCTGCCTTCTGCTCATGTCTTTCAATTATAGGTGTGTCCCTTTCTGAGATAGACCCCGCCATGTGCAACGTCCCCAACAGTCCTGGTCTGTTAACGTGCCACACCAAGAACCATTGTGAATCGACTTAGTTTTATAAGCGCTTCTCCATCACAACTATTCGCAGATCGGTTGAAATATACAGCTAATCTAGAAGTTGATCTGGGTTCAGCTATAAATTGAGGCACGAAATGACTTGTTTTGTTTAATTCTGTTAAGACTCGGCTTAATTACAATTCAAAACTTCAAACAAATATACTCCTTTCTGGGACATACCAAGAATACACAGTGAATATTAGCAACATTGAAAGATAAAAAGTTCTCAATAAAGTCCAGAAACGTATGTGTAATTTGATTGGCTCCCACCCTTTCTTCTTCACTGCAACCTCTCTCTCTCTCTCTCTCTCTCTCTCTCTCTCTCTCTCTCTCTCTCTCTCTCTCTCTCTCTCTCACACACACACAGACGTGATGTGGCTAGTCTCAATCTTTTTTATATTCTCTATCTCTACAAATCCACTGCCAGGCCAACGACAACAATGTACATGCTAAATAACTTTTGCTTACAACATGTGATCTCCTCATTTAGGTCAACAGTTCCCATTTACTTGCCTCCCCACAAGGGAAAAGTTAGGCACAAGATCGGTTTTAATGGGGAGCAATCTAGATTGGTACAAAAATAAGAATTGGATTTCTCTTTCGCTGACCGAGGACAATAATGATAGCGTGTAGTATCAGGACAGATACTACACTTTGCAATATTTATTTGCAGAAAATATTTTTAAAATACATTTTAAACAAATTAGGTATAAGATGAAATAAGTGCGAAAATGGGTGTCATTGGTCATCCTTGGTCACAATAACTAAAAAAAAAAGATCTATTCTACTCTGGACTAGAGTCATTAGTCACCATAATACCACATTCACTCCGGAGGGGTCGTCTTGCTTAAACTTTTCCACATCATTCAAATAATTTTTTGTGAAAATAAATAAATACGTTTATATACAATCATTTTATTCGTGAAGTAAAGAAAAAAACAAAGAATAAAAAATGTGGTTAGTAAGATCCTCCGACCATTTCTAAATAATAAACTGCCCACTGTTTTCCGGTTTGTTTTGAACCGAAAACAAGTAGGTCAATCTCTAAGTGGGGGTGAGACCTAAACGAGAGTTTGGAGAGTGGCTGATGTGCTTCCAAGATGAATGCAATTTGGGAGAGGTCGTGGAGGGAAAAGTTTAAAATGGGGTGTGGGAAACTTGGGGGCTTTCTTTTGGCAGGGTAGTTCAATCATTCGGCTCGCTAAGAGGTTAGAAACTCACCCGAAGGGCTGGGATCCGACAGGATCAGGAAGTGCATGCATAGGGAACACGTACTCATACCTGACTCTTTTTTGTACACGCAAGCTCGCTACTTGTACCCCCATTCTTACAAAAAGCGTGGAATGTAAACAGATACAGCATTTTGCTCCAAAATTAAAAGGCCCAGGAATAGGTGACAAGATTCCAATTCGAACATTACAATTCCAAACTTCAAACAAATATACTCCTTTCTGGACATACCAGGAATACACAGTGAATTTTAGCAAATATTAACATTCAACATGCTCATAGAATTAATTTAAATTTCTTACCTACGCGTTGCTATATATGAGTTGTATTGTCGGAAGGTATATATTATGTATACGTATGTCTTGTATATCTGTGTCTAAACTTGTGTATCGTATAGTGGTATAAAATGTTTTTCTAATAGATGTGTGTATACAAGGCTTCCTTCAGTCTTGACAGACTATGTATACCCACTGTAAGGGTGTCTGTGTGTGAAATTTTTGTGGCAAGAGTTGTACAATCTCCAACCACCCCTCTTCTTAGTCGATATTGTTGAATACCAGTGGTAAGTGGAGGTTCAGGACGATTGGAAACAATGTTGAGATAAGCGGAAAGCACATACAGCGCCTAGCCTTCCCAAATGGTCACCCATCTGGTACTGGCCAGGCTCAGCGGCACAATCACGTCGACACACCAGTTCTCGTCAGATCACCGAAATTAAGCAACAGTGTGTATATACATGTCACATTCATCTACATGACGTGTGTGTATATATGTGTGTTCGTCTATGACCGTTTAGCATTGTGATCGTCTAATCTAGTTTTTCTATTGTTCGTTGAATTGATGCGTGTATAGCAGTTACGGCAGTGTTGATATATTAACAGATACAATTTAACAACGGGCATGTATCAATTACAACAGAAAAGGGACAAATGACAGTCATCGGCCAATGGAGAAACATACCTGCTCCATCTTTGGTCTTTAGTTGACGGAACCTCGGAAAAGCTGAAAATGAAGATTCGTACAACTCGAAGTCTTGATGGTATTTACAGCAGCTTTATTTACCGGATGTTCCCCCATTGGAATATAACACTGATTCTAGACTTTTAAATTTGTCATTTCTGATCCCCCTTTACTTGGAGCCATCACTGTCCATGGACTGTCGTTCTCCCTCTTTCGACCCCAACTTGATCTGCTCTCTTTGACTCCCGACTCTTGCCTCAATGATACATGTTTTTTCAAGCTCTACCCTAAGATCAACATCACTTTAAGTGACCTCTACGTAATGTTACATCAGATTCTAGAGGTCAGACCTATTTTTAAATTATTGTTTGTGTTCTAAAATTCTTTTCTATTAAAACATTTTAACATAAATAATTTTATCTGTAAATATTTATTTTGCTATAATAATAGAAATTTTTACAAATATTATAACTATCATCGACCAGCACACCTTTCGGTCTTGCCCGGCTAATATCTAACATACGGCATAATCACATTGACACACTGGTTCCCATTAGATTACTGACGTTAGCAACGTTCAACTTGATCAGTACTGAAATGGGTGACCATTTGGGGATTCCAGGTGCTGTATGAGCTCTCTGCTGATCTCGGTATTGTTTTCAGTTGTCTAGCACTTCTCCTTGTTACTGGACTCAAGTAGTGCCGATTTAAGAGAGGTGTGAGTGAGATTGCGCAACCCTTGCCTCACAATTACTTGCGCAGGAGGTATCCATTGTCTCTTTTATACCTGATTTAACTGTTCGCATTTTCCAATGTTTTAAAATAATTTTTGCTTTTGTTTATTGGTAGGATTACACCGGTCTGTACATCATCGAACTCCTGCCGTGTGTGGTAAATGCTAGCCAGGAGTTTTCCATTGCTCATAAACCAATCAGATGCACCGTACACAAAACTCAAAGGTAAAAAATATTTTTTTAGAAACTTTGACCCCCTAAAAATGCCACTAATAGAATCTCTACCCTTATGTAAAAGGAACTTTGTCTTTGTGTGTGTGTATGTGTGTGAGAGAGAGAGAGCCGATTTTTATGAAATCTAACACAAAGGTATTTTATATGTCTGGCCGTGTTCTTGGATAGGTTTTGTATCGGAATGTCTTTGATAAGTGTATCCATAATCAAAATAATCCGATAAAGGAAAGAACAGGCGATTTGGGCCAAAGTTAACACTTTACACAGCCTAACATCACAAGTGCATTTGAGAAGTTTTATTTCCGCACAAGTAGAAAGGCCCGACATATAAAATCAACAGTAGGTTCTTTGGTATGACAGAGGCACATTCGAAATAAATGTTTCTATTTAAAGCACAATTGCACCATGATACGTCACTTTTTCGTTTTAACTTAAATTCAAGCCATTATTGCACAACCAGTAAGGCCAGGTATATAAAATCAACAGTAGATTCTTTGATATGACAGGGGCGCATTTGAAATAAATGTTTTCGTTTAGAGTACAATTTAAGAATGAAACTTGACTTTTGTATTTTATACTTTAATTCAAGCCATCATATATAAAAAATATTTTTTTAAATCAACAGTAGATTCTCTACAGTGCAATATAGGCTACAATGTATTGAGGATTATGTCACTGTGGGGAGGCATGTGAAGATTCCTCTTTGTGCACCATGATGGTTACCCAGCTGGACCAGGCAATCAATCGATTTGATTAAAAAATGGGCGATTTCACCGATTTCGATGATAATAAAAATATGGGAATGTGAAACGTTTCGGTCGATGTAACCGCCGACCTTCTTCAGGTGTATCTTGTCGAAATCGGGAATGTCTCTGTCGAACTCGGGAATTTGGACGGAATTTTGAGCGGAACCTCTAATTTATTTTACGGGAGTAGCGTGCTTTTGTTCCGTCAGATAGAGGTCCTAAGTAATTTGCAAATGTATTTTTCCGGTCACCCACGCTGAGGATTGAACCATCAACCTTCAGGAGAAGGTCACTTTTACAATTGATTTTTCCCAGTACTCTAATCACTGCGCCACGGGTCCTTGCGGACAAAGAAGAAGATCGGAGATTACATAGACCGAAACGTTGTGAAAATCACACTCAAGATGAGAACAGTAGTTCGAGGAATAATAACAAGTAGAATTTTTGGAGAAACTTTACTTTGTAGAAATAATAAACAATAATATCCTTCTGTTTTACATTGACCCCTCCCCCCCCAATAAAAGGTCACCTATGGAATCATTCTTAAAATTTTCAAACCCTTTGTGCAATCCAACCATATTTGGTATAAATAACCTTCAGTCTATGTTTGACTTGCTTACCAAGTTTCAGTTATAAACAACAGCCTTTTTTTTTTATTTTATCACCGTTTAATAACATAGGAGAACACTTTTGACTTTCATTTTAAGTACATTAAATAAGTGTCATTACTTGCTCTCTTGCATATCGAAAGTTAAAGAGACTACCGGGCATGCGCATTGAGATACCAGAAATAATAAAGAACGTCCGGTGAAAACTAAGTATTTTTTCCGGCAATCTCGTTGTAGATACTAAAAGACAGAAGAGGGGAGATATTTAGTGTTGTCATTACTTGCCTCCCTTGTATATCGGAAATTAAGAGACTACCGATCATGCGCATTGAGATACCGGAAATTAAAAAGAGCACCTAATGAAAATTAAGGCAGTTTAATTCCAACGCTGATTGAAATTACACGTCTGTGCCTTTGTGTTGTTTCTTCTTTCTTTTTGCCTTTTGTTTCAGCCTCATTAAATAAGTTTAAATATATTGAACTAAAAAACGATATTCTTTTCAAAAGTGCTCAATAAATATGTAAAGCTATTAAAATTAAATTATATAAATTTTGTCGAAACGTTGATTAATGACAGTAGGGTTTATATATATATATATATATATATATATATATATATATATATATATATATATATATATATATAGAGAGAGAGAGAGAGAGAGAGAGAGAGGGGGGGGGATTTTCTGCGGTCTGTGGCTTTCATGGCATGTGTGAACTGCGGTGTTGTTTGATTATGGGAATAATTATATAATATATACAGTGCGTTTTTTTTCGTATTTCTAAAGACATATCAAGTTAATTTGAATGAAATTGACACTCAATCTTTGAACATATATTATTTATTTAAAAATTCAAGGGAAATAAAGATATACTTGGTTGACAAATATTTATTAACGAAATATCAAATTACGCATATGCAAAAGCATTTAGCACACTGTCAAATTTCATTCTTAAACAGTGATTTAATCTTGCTACAATATTTCAACCAATCAAAAGGCACTGCAGGGTTCCGGCTCCTTACAGGTCAGTTGATAACAACTCACAGACACTGCACAGGTTGCCTCTTCTCTTACTGTTTTAAAATGGTTAAAGCAAAGGAATTGACTAATGATATGCGCCAGGAAATCATAGCAAGGCATAAAGATGGAAAAGGATGTAGAAAAATAGCTTCAGGACTAAATTTGATGGTGAGTACAGTTAAGGCTGTCATGAGAAATTGGAAAACAAAGGTTGGTAATACTAAAAATATTTTAAGAAGTGGTCGGCCATGTATATCAAATGATGTTACTGCTCGTTACATTGCTATCAAATGATGTTACTGCTCGTTACATTGCTTGTAACGTGAAAAAAGAACATTTCTGATTCGTTCAGAAATTCAGAAGGATTTGCAGGAAGTAGGTATTGAAGTAAGCGATGACACAATCAAGAGATCATTGAATTAAACAGGCCTGTATTCGAGATCACCGAGAAAGACTCCATTGTTGAGTCCTAGACATGTGAAAGATTGTTTGAAATTTGTAAATATCAATGTGAATCGGATGACTTCTGGAACAAAGTTATTTGGTCAGATGAAAGAAAAAGCTTTTCGGAAGAAAGATGTGCAACTGTTGCAATATTTTGGGATTAATGGGGTAGTTATTTAAATGCTGCCCACCTCAGCATTATTTGGCACAAGGCCTGGAAAGTGGGAACCCCGCAGGCTCCCCTAAAGGAGAGGCACTCCTGCAATTTTAAAAATTGCCTGAGTAACCCCGTCGGCATTCCCCGGTCACGGCGCCTCAGGCAGCAAGCAATAAATTTGCCCCACCGGAAAGCCCGGTGGCAAGGCCTGGGAGGGTGGACCTCCTAGGTATTACCCAGACGGTGTACTTCAGTCCAACAGGTGCTGGGCCGGTTCCCGGCCCCTCACCTATTGGGCTGAGTGTCAAGTGACGAATCCTTGACGTGTACTACCCTGTCTCCATGCAGCCGAAGCCGCTAGGAGACACATCCCATCATCCCAGGGGGTTAATGGGGTATGATTCCACACAGTCGGACGATTCTATTTATAAAGGATGCTGCTAAGAACTGACGAATCAAATTAATTAACGTTCTACAAACCAATCAGAAACCAGAATTGCTTCATAAATATTAAACCTTTTCTGGAGCAATTTCACATGTTCTTTTCCCGGGTTTCGACATGGTAAGAATATTTTGTTCTGTGGAACTGTCTACTACAAACAAGTCACCTCCCAGGACTTGTGTGTAACAGCGAACCATCTGAAACTGTTCTGAAACTCAAAATGGCTTACACTTCTAGAGCAACCGTGTATGGGGGGGGGGAGAACACAGAATTAAAACCATCTACAACCATCCCCACTGTAAAATTTGGAGGTGGAAGTGCGATGATTTGAAGCTGCTTTTCTGCAAATGGAGTTGGAGGAATGGAAATCATAGAAGAGAAAATTGATGCATCAAAATACACAAAGATTTTGTCAACACATCTGTTCAAGAGTGCCGCAGATTTAGAATGGGACCGTGATTTTAACTTTCAATAAAACAATGACTCCAAGCACAATGCTCAAATAACCATGAAATGGTTTAAAGATAATAGGATCAGTGTTCTACAGTGGCCTAGCCAGTTACCCGATCTAAATCCTATTGAAAATCTGTGGAAAACTTTGAAATTAAGAGTGCATGCAAAAGATCCCAGGAATATCAAGAAATTGAAAAAAGTTTGCCAAGAAAAATGGCTGAAACTATCAGCAAGTGCTTTTAAAAAACTAGTAGGCAGTTATGGAAAGAGTTTGGAGACTGTAAGGCAAAACAAAGAATATACAACTAAATATAAATAAATGTGTTAAATACTTTTGCATAATTTGGTCATTTGATATTTCGTTAATAAATATTTTTCAACCAAGTATATTTTCATTTCCCCTGAATTTTTAGATAAATAATATCTGTTCAAAGATTGAGTATCAATTTCATTCAAATTCATTTGATATTTCTGAAGAAATACGAAAAATACCAATGTATCAAATATTTTTGCTACCCACTATATATATATATGTACATATATATATGTACATATATATATATGTGTGTGTGTGTGTGTGTGTGTATACATATGTACATATATATATGTATATATATATACATATGTATATATACATACATATGTATATATATACATATATATATACATATATACATATGTACATATACATATACATATATACATATATATATACATATATACATATATATATACATATGTATATATATATACATTCATATATAGATACATATATATATACATATATATACATATATACATATGTATATATATACATATATATAAATATATATATATATAAATATATATATATTTATATATATATATGTATATATATATATTATTTTTCTACTTAATTAACTTATTTTTTAATTGTAACTCAGATTCCAGCTGCCCATCTCGTTCCGACAAACCAACCGCCCCGTACCAATGAGGTATTCCCTCAACACTCGGTTCCTATTGACAAATAAGGATGAAGTCTTTCGAAATGATCCAAGATCGGCAGAGAATAATGGAAATCCGATTGAAGAGTTAGATTATGACGGAGCATTCTACAAAGGTACGGAAACGGCATCTATCGGATCCAAATCCAAGATTTTCTAATCTTAATGTCATGGACGTTATCATAGAAACAAAATAATTCATTTAAAACTGGTTGTAGCTACTTGACGTTGTCCGGTATACTGTGAAATCATTTTAGTTTTCAATTTTTATTTTTATTTATTTTTTTTTTTTACAAAGGTGTCACCACTTATCAAGGCCTGAAAGTCACTCGAGGATAGGAGTTAATGACTGTAAAATGGTAGTGTAGTAATCGTTAATGGTATACGTTGGGTAGAATTTGATTATTTATGGGGACGGTTCAACGAGAACTTGTTTACTTTAGATTTGAAGGCTACCATGCTGTAGTCGGCCGGGAAGCAGGTCAGTGGAACAGTGTTCCATAGACGGATAGCTCTAAGAAATAAGCTGTGTTCGTGGAGTCTGTGTTTAGATTTAGGCACGGATAGAGAGTGGGTGAAACTATTGATAGTGGTTGCAGCTAGTCGAGTGTTTTTGTGAAAGTTTGGAGAGAAGGTGACCATAGATTTGTTTGCCTTTTTTTCTAGATAACTCCTATTATACCCATTATTTGGATTCTTTAGACTGCTGTTCTAATCTTGAGTGTTATTTTCACAAAGTTTCAGTCGACGTAACCTCCGACCTTCTGTTATATTTCAATTAATTTTAAATGTGTTATTGTAAAATCAAGGCCAAAGTCTTATTCTAACATTTGAAGCAACTTTATTGCGCCATCTTCATTAACAAAGTTTAAAAGAATGAAAAGCGGAAGATTGAACTGGCTGGGGATTTGATAATCCATGCAGATAATGTTGACCAATGCCTTAAATACATGTATCCTTCATTCAGAAGAAATGTTTGCTGATAATTGCATATCCGTATCATTTAATGATGCAGCTAGAACAATAAGTCATAAGTGTATTGAAAAATTTCCCGGACAAGTGAAAGAATATTTGTCATTTAATTCTATTCTTGAAGGAACAGAAGCTACAGATTACGCAACAGAATTTCATGATTCGATAGCTTGCTGAGAGAACCCAAGTAATAAATCATTTTCTGTAACTTAACTATCAGATGCAGTTCGAATAAATTCTTTCTTCTGAACTGAAATGCTGAGAAAATATATCTGGATGGAAAGCTATTATGGTTATTGAGTTGGAGCACAATATGATTGCAAGAATTAGGAGTGAATGGAATACGTTCAGGGGACTTTTTCCATTACTAACCAACAGAGCATTTTCGCAGAGTCTATCATAAACTTGAAATCAAGAAACGAGCTCCAATCACGTAAATGAGGAATATTGATCCACCATCTTGCTGTATAATAATTTGATTGTTGCTAAAATTATTGCATCACAATTTCAAGGAGAAATCGTTCTAATTCCACGATTGAAAATTGTTTTTTTATCTGACGTAGACAATATTCCGTTTGCCAGAGTTCAGTTTCCTATTCAATTAGTATTTTGCTATGACCATTAATAAGTCTCAAGGACAGACTTTACAGCAAGTTTTAGTTTATCTAGACAAATCTCTTTCAACTTGGACAACTATATGTTGCACTTAGTAGAGTCAAGCGAAAGGATAACATAAAAGTGTTTTTAAATAATTCAAATTGTACAAAAAAAAATGTAAATAGAAGAATATTGTCCTAATAGAAGTTTTATTAACCTTATTACTACTAACATAAAAATTGGAAGAGAGCAGCCTTGCCCAGTCGTAAAATGTTATCAAATATATTTTAAATCATGCAGATTTCGTATTTATTCTTACAAAGGGCCAATTCTCTATTGAATATTATATTGTACCTAATATATAATACTGACTATATATATATATATATATATATATATATATATATATATATATATATATATATATATATATATATATATATATATATATATATATAAATAAAAATTACAATTAAATTTACCAAAATGATCCAAGATGGTAAAATTAAAATTCATCATTCAATAAGGTAAAAAGCTATAGCAAACATCTAAATGAGTATTTTAACCATAGTTCCTGATTTCAAAAGGCGAAAAATTAAAAGGTAAATTTCTATATATTTTTATGTATATACCTGTATATCTATGTATATGTATATATGTGTGTCTATTTTGTCATATATATGCATGTATATATTTGTAATGTGGTACTTAAAGCAAACTTATAATTTAAATTCAAATCTATATTTTACTCTATTTCTTTTCTTTCTCTAACCCATATTAATTTTCTTATAAATTTTAAATCCAGACCTTTTATTTCAATTCTTTTCAGATACATCTGCCTTACATTTAATGCTAGTTTTATTTATGGTGTCCTTTAAATTTAATAAAAAACCTTCAAAATTTGCTGACGAGGAGACCTTGCTTATTAAAAAACTATATGTAATAATTATTGTACGTAACTTGATGTCTACCACAATAAAAAGCATTGTTTTCCGAAACGATCGTACAGATAATTGATTTTGTTGTTGTTCCTTCTTATGAAACGGATTTTTAATTTAATTATAATTTGATTTTTAAATTTTAAATTATCAATCACATTACTTAATATATATATATATATATATATATATATATATATATATATATATATATATATATAGGTTAATCATTTACTTGAATCATAATCATGAATAAAGTTTTTTATAATGAAAAAGATCATTTTTATATAAATTTTGTAAATTTAGAAAAAGTCCAAGCTCAGTGAATGCCTTTTTATTGGGTTCCAGAGCATATATAGCGTAATATAATAATTCTCAAAGTTCCAAATATCAGTCACACAGAGTGTGTCGGTTACATGAACAATGTACGTTGCTAAAAACGGTGTTTTATAAGTGTTTTAAGGTAAACATCTGATGAGTACGTGACTAAATATGCAGCAATAACATAATTTAGCAAACTTGTTAGTCGCAATACAAAACAATATTGTAATGGATACCTTTTAAAAAGTAATAAATGACCAATTGAGAAAAGTTGATATTTGGAACTTGGAGAATTATTATACTGTGTGTGTGTGTGTGTGTGTGTGTGTGTGTGTGTGTGTGTGTGTGTGTGTGTGTGTGTGTGTACACCATACATCCATACGTTCAATGTATATATAAAATAATACAAAAAATTGAAAAAATAAAAAAGGTATTACTAAAGAGAAGCTTTTTGTTGGTTTTAACAATGTTTGCCTGAATAAAAAAAATGCTGCCTACATACACGCAATATATATATATATAGAGAGAGAGAGAAAGAGAGAGGGAGGACATAGACAGATAGGTTGTAGCAATTTAATTTTTCTTAAAATAATAAATATTCACTTGTATATTAGCATTTTATTTGACATTGTATAAACCTGTTTATATACTTTAATATTTTGTTTTATTCTTTCAGGTCAAAAAATTTTCGGTCGTGTCCTTTGGAATCCGGATCAAGATCTGAGCTCGGCTTATAAATTATCAATTAAAAAAGTTTATCTCTGCACAGGTGAATAATCTTTACTTTCATACATATATATAGAAAAAAAAATTATGGTGCAATTTCACTGAAGAGCTATGATACAGCCGAACAGTCTGTCTGCGAATGACTATAAATACTCTCTATCTTGGGTTGAGCATATTGGTAAGTGAAATAACAAACTGTTACTAGCATATAATTCAATGCTCTTTGTGTAAACAAATGCAGCTTAAGGTGTTTGGACAATGTTGATCATGGTAATTTCACATACCATACTGTTGCCTAATCAGTTGAGTTTCGATCCTTGCTTGAGCCAGTTGCTAGTCTAGTCTCACGGAAGATCTGTGATACAGCGAATTGGTCCGCCTTTGGATAACATATATATTTAAACAAAAGGGGCGTCCCAAAAGTAATGCTTCCTATTTTTATTCCCCCTGAATGGATCAGAGGGGATTGCAAATTGCATTTTATGATGACTGAACTTGTGCATTCATGACTTGAAAGTTTTATCTCTCTCTTGCAGATATTGACGGTGTGAGATACTAAGAAAGCCATTCTTGTCATGGATGTGTGTCAGAAGCAGAGATGCATCATTTAATTCCTGGCAAAAGTGGATTGCAAATGGTGGTGACTATGTAGAGAAATACATTTTGGAACACAAAAGTTCGCTCGTTTTAATGATAGCACTCCCGTTTTTGTAGCTCTTCAACTTTGTGAGTAAAAAAAATAGGAGGCTTTACTTTTGGAACGACTCCTGCATGACAAAGCATGCTCTAGGCGCCTATGCACAGCCATCATTCATCTCTGGCAAAAGTGCATTGAGAATGGTGGTGACTATATAGAAAAATATCTTCTGGAGCACAAAAGTCGCTCCTTTTAATGATACCACTTCTGTTTTTGTAGCTCTTCAACGTTTTAGATTGTTAGTAAAAGAATAGGCTTTACTTTTTTAATGAACCTCGTGTGTGTGTGTGTGTGTATATATATATATATATATATATATATATATATATATATATATATATATAATGATTATTTACAATAATAATTATTAAATACCTACAGACACTAGTGTTTCATCCTTTTGGGGGTCATCAGTACAGGGTGTCATAATTAACACCAGTCGATAGATTCGAACCCTGCAACAGAAGCCATCCCTGGCTTCATTGGCAAGGACCTAATCCATTTAGCTACCGTTAACCGCAAGAAATGCTGTTGAATTTTTTAAACATTCAATTTTTAAATGCTTTTTAACGTCTGTCAGATGATCCAATCATTATATGATCATCTGCGCATAAGAGCTAAATTGATCGACTTTAATTCAACTGAAAGTGCTCAACAATAAGAAACTCGTTTCTTAAAGGGGCTGACATAATTATTTACTATAATAATTATTAAATACCTACAGACACTTCTGTTTCATCCTTTCGGGAACCATCAGTGCAGGGTGCCATATATATATATATATATATATATATATATATATATATATATATATATATATATATATATGTTAGTGTTGGGAGAATTAATTAGAATCAGTATCGGAATCGGAAAAATTTTGACCGATTTTCCAATGCCAAAATGATTCTTTTAATTGTCTTTTTTATTTGCTTTTATTTAAAGCTAAATCTTCCATTGCTGGTAATAATGATAAAATAATAAATATTTATTGATTTTTTAATCACCAGAGAAGCTAAAATTGATAGATCGTCCCCCTTACTTATATTTTTACGTTTATAAAAATATTAGCACATTTTACATGTGTGTTTTTACAGTAATCAGAAAAATACTGCTACATAGTTAAACATTTAGAGATACATAAAGAATCGGAATCGGTAATTGTATCGGAATCGAGAATTTAGTACGGAATCGGTAATTGTATCGGAATCGTCCCATCACATATATAAATATATATATATATATATATATATATATATATATATATATATATATATATATATATATATTTATATATATATATATATATATATATTTATATATATATATATTTATATATATATATATATATTTATATATATATATTCATATATATATATATTTATATATATATATATATATTTATATATATATATATATTTATATATATATATATTTATATATATATATATATATATATATATATATATTTATATATATATATATATATTTATATATATATATATATATTTATATATATATATATATATTTATTTATATATATATATATATATATTTATATATATATATATATATTTATATATATATATATATATATTTATATATATATATATATTTATATATATATATATATTTATATATATATATATATTTATATATATATATATTTATTTATATATATATATTTATATATATATTTATATATATATATATATATATTTATATATATATATGTATATATTTATATATATATATATATATATATATATATATATATATATATATATATATATATATATATATATATATATATATATATATATATAGTTCCTCTACCAAAGTCAATTAACAGATATTTTCTTAAGCTTATCTTTGTAGGATACAGTATTCAAGGTCTGGAGATTTTTTTTTTACTTGGAAGTTACTTTCTTATCAAGCCCCAAAGGCCACTCGAGGATAGAGTTTAATTAGTGTCAGGTTGCCAGTGTAAGAACACTGTTATGAACAGTAATGGTGGAACATGGCCATGTTTAATTATTTAAGAGGACGACTCAACAAGAATTTATTTAGATTAAACTCGAAAACGACCACGTACTACTGTATTGTGTTCCATAGACGGACAGTTCTGGGAAAGAAACTTTGCTCATGGAATTTTCATTTATTTTTAGGCACAGATAGAGAGTAAGGAAAATTGTCAACAGTTGTTGTAGATAGACGAGGATTTGTTGGAAATGGTTTACGGGGGTGGGGCATAGATTGAATCTCAGTCTAGCATCTGTCACAAAATTAGCGATAAACCAGATGTAGACTCGTAAACTTTTTGATTGATGTTCAGTAAATCTGATATATGCAGCAATGCAGCATTGCAGCTTATTTATGTCATGGATTGTATTTTTCAGGAAACGATGGCTACATCCCAACATATGACCCGACTGGAAAAATATATAAGGAAGGGCGACAGTTTGGCTGCGCACATCCAAACCCAAATTTAAAACATCGATTTTTAATTCTGGTAAGATTATGACCATTTTATCCCTCTTTATCTCGTGTTTTGTTCTTTCAGAATCAATTAATGAAACTGTGAGATCAGCGAGTTATCTCCCTTGGGCTGTATCCAAGTTATCTCCCCTACTAGCTAATGAGAGAATTAGCTCTTTGTAGTGAAATCCTATTTACAATGCTTCCCCACGAGGGCAGAGTGAGAAAGTTTTAATAGAATACTGCTCATTAATTTTTATTTATTGCAGACTATTATCCTCATCTTTTCTTAGTTGTTTCATGACGTTTCGGCCAACTATTCCTCTGGCCTTCCTCAGGTGGTAACCGCGACGGATAGGTACTTTGAATCTCCTGACTGCATTCACTGCAATTACTGCCTTCCATAGTTGTTGTTGTCTCACCACGTTTTGGCCAAGTAAGCCTCTGGCCGGCTTTGGGTGGGATTGAAACCGCTATCTTCAGACAATTCTCATCTGGAACCGAGGCCAGAAGAATAGTTGGCCGAAACGTTGTGAAACAACTAAGAAAAGATTATAATAAATAAAATTAATAAATAATACTCATCTTAATGAATTCCAATTAAATAATAAATACTGCTCATATTCTGATTTTTGGAATTATACTTCGTGAACCATATATAGTTATCCAACTGTGATACTATAGACTGGGGGCTCTTAACCTTGCTTGGCTCATACACCTCTTTTATCATTTGTAGGAATGTCACCCCCCCCCATTTCTTGTCATTTCCAAGAATGCCTGTCTCAAAAAGTGCATTGTACAGGATGGAACGATAAAAATTGTCGCCCTAAATAAAACAACACTACAGTTTTATTTTAAAACTTTTATTGAAAAAATCAATTCAGGTAACTTAATTATGTAGTAGAGCTGACATCTATTCAATGTAGCCGTTTTCAGCCTCAATCAGAACTGGGAGCATGTTTTTTCCACAAGTGCCAGTGGGAGCTTGGCGAATACTCAGCAGATGGCAGCGATCAGGCTGGCTTTGCCGTTATGGGAGGTCATGTTGGTGATGTTCTCAATATATGATCAAAGCAGTCCAGCAGGTTCAGGTCGGGAAAGGAGGGAGATCAGTAAGAGAAGGGTATAAAATCGTAACACTCGTTCTGAGGTCAAGCCTGGGTCTCTTTGGACTTGTGGGCTGGCGCTGAGTCCTGCTACCACATGCAGGGGCTGTTAGCAGCCACCAGATTGCACCAGGGATCACCACACTCTTCAGAACATCCAGGTACACTTTGGTGTTGACTTTCAGACTTCAAAGATGGGAGGTGGGATGATGTGGCCCTCACTTTAAACCACACCAAAAACCATAACTGGAAACTTCATCGAGCTGTGTCCTCAGGTGTTGAACTGTCCAGATCTGCATTTTCAGGGTGCTGGCAATGGTCCTGTTGCCATAACTTGGATCGATAGAGAGCATGAGTTGTACAGAAACACATCTCCGATCTCGCTCGTAGAAAATGGTGTCACTTTTATACATGATAGAAGGTTCAACTAATAGATGGTCTGTAACAAAAAAAGAAAACTTGTATTCGTCAAAGAGAAATGGAATCATGTCGTTTTTTTTTTCTAGGGCCACATTTTTATCGTTCCACTCTGTACGGTTGGATTGTAGAAAAATTGTCAATTTCATTATCATTAGCTTATAATTCAAATTGTTAATTTTCATTTCGTGAAAGTTTTGGTTAGTATTTAGTTTTTTATTTAGTTTTTTTCTGTTTATATATAAAAATATTTTTTTGTATTGATATTCATATCAAAAAACCCTTTTTTTTTTATTCATTTAAAAAGAAAATACAACTTTGTTATACATGGTTCATAGAATTGCATTCATCTGCAAGAAATCTAGCTAATTTGCATATTCTTTTAAACATTCATTTTAATTAATTCCCTATTAGTTTTTTAGGTTTTCTTATGGGATGATCATCTTTAGTTAACTATTACGTGTAATTATATTCATGCAGATATTCTACATGATTTATACTTGCATAATATTTGTGTAAGCAGATTATAGTAAACACAAACCTTTTTCTATATATATTTATGTATGCGTTTAGTTATATTTGTTTAAAAATTTTGCCTACCAAATTCCTCCGTCAGTTTCTGGTCTACAGACATGAAATTTAGTATATAGGGTATTCAAACCCATGCAAAACTTTATATTTGGGTTTTTAGCTAGGGAAAATCGGTGCAAAAGTGTGAAAATCAAAAAAAATGTTATTTGCCAGGTGAAGGTTGAACAACAGTATTATGAATATGCATGCATAACGTAGTAGCTATTGATTCAGGTTTTAATCTTTAGCCTTGCAGCAAACATGTCTTCATAGCTCAGGCATTAATGTCAACAGAAAAAGTAAATCATGAGCTAAATGTTTTGGTTTCGATTCTCAGTGGTGGGACACGCGTAATTTTTTAAAAACTTTTTAAATCATTAGTATATATTGGGTTCAATATAATATAATAATAAATACGAAATCTGCATTAATCAAAATATCATATTTAAGTGTATTTTACGATCGGGCAATGCCGGGCGGCCTGTTAGTGTATATATATATATATATATATATATATATATATATATATATATATATATATATATATATATATATATATATATATATATATATATATATTTCTGTGGAAATATGATTTTTTTACAATTATATTTCACCTTTTTATGTACTACTTCTTAATTTATGAAGCTCAACGTAATTACAGAGCATATAACAAACAAATGACAAAAGTCTTTATTCCAATTTTCATGATGTTGACCATCTTATAATTTATTCCTTTAATTCAGTTAACACTTACAATTCTTAACAGTAACTGTTTTGTATATCTATAAATTAAATGAATGATTTTGTGTGACAAAACAGTTACTGTCAAGAATCATAATATATATATATATATATATATATATATATATATATATATATATATATATATATATATATATATATATATGTG
>NC_136516.1:35698533-35943533 GCF_053919585.1 Euprymna scolopes
AAAAAATCCTTGTTAAATATGCAGATATTTTCCTAAACATCAAAATATACTTGTGGCGGATGATCTATCGATTTTAGCTTCACTGGTATTTTGAAATCAGTAAATATTTATTTTATCATTATTACCAGCAATGGAAGATTTCACTTTAAATAAAATCAAATAAAAAAGACCATTAAAAGAATAGTTTTGGCATTGGAAAATAGGCATCAATTTTTCTGATTCCGATTAATCGTCACAACACTAATATATATATATATATATATATATATATATATATATATATATATATATATATATATATATATATGCACATAATGTTTATAACAGTATATAGGGCCTGAGCAAAGCCGGGCTGAACTGCTAGTTGACCATATAATTAAGAACGCAGACACAAGGCAAGGAAGGTAACGGCAAAAGAAAAGAGATGCCAATAGATTTTGTGTATTTTATTTACCACAGGAAAAAACAGTAAATCGTAAGGCAATAGAAATCATGTACCTGGATCATTTTGGAGTGAGGACAGGTGTCTCATGGGGTTGAAATTTATGCCTCCCTGAGGTAGAATGACATGCCTTAGGTTCGTCTGGGCTGCATAGATGGGATCTGATGCTGGAAACTGGTAACTAGACATCACTGGGCACTGAAACTGGTAGCCTGAACCACTGGAACTGTTAACTAGAACTGCTGGAGTTGCAGGAAGGTGGAGGAGTGAGTTGGAGCTGCTGGAGTCAGCTGGATTCACTGGAGTTGCAAGAAGCTGCCGGAGTGAGCTGGATTGACTGGAGTTGCAGGAAGCTGCAGAAGTAAGCTGAAGCTGCTGGAGTGAGCTGAAACCACTGAAGTTGGAAGTGCAGTCTGTGGGGGGGGGGGGCAGAAAACAGGCAGTAGCATTCAGTGAGTCGTCCTTACAAGAATAGTTTGAAATTCATTAATAGTTTGTTAGTTTGCCTTGAAAAGAGCTGTTTGACTACTGCTGCTGAATCCCTTGGCTGCTGGGCTCAATAATATGACAATAGCGTGTTAAAGATAGGATTTGGGAGTCTCCATGTTTCCAAGCTGTGCTGTAGGTTATTTATTTTTCTCCTACGGCAAAAATGAGACACAAGCGTCAGAAAGTGGAATTGAAAAAGTCAGGAGGAGCACTTTGACTTTGCATCAGCATTCTAAGCAGGGCATCTCAGGTGAGTAGAAATAAATTAATTCCTTCTCAAAGAGAGAAGACTAAGCCTGGAGAGGTGGACCTCCTAAAACTGTACAGAACCAGCATTATACTGCAATCAACAGGGAATATGTCATTACAGGAATGGTCTATTTACATTTTAGGGGCCGAGAGAAAAAAATCCCAAGCTGTGCTGAAGATTTTTACTGAAAAAATTGCCCACTTTATGAAAAGACGTTCAGGTTACAGAAATGGGTATGTTAAACATACAAATGACTAAAATTAATTCCAGGACGGATGTCTTACAGTTGAAAATGTCTTTGGTGTTTACTGAGTGTGCATATATTAATCTCGGTCCAACATTAAAGTTGGTTGATTTGTTTAATTCGACTAAAATGAAAATTTGAGTTTTTTTCCCTTTGTTATCAAAAAAGTTGTCACTATTTTTAGCATGCATGATCGGATGTGTTCGGGGAGTGTCAGCGAGTATGTTTGTGTTGTAAACAAAAATGAGAACAGTAATTTGACACCTCGACAAGGCTCACTACCTGGATAATTGATCATTATCAATTAGAAATAGACATATGTTTTGTATTTCTTCAGGACCGTAATTTTCCTTCCTAGACAGATCTCCCTGGTTAGAGTGATGGGTGCTTCTGGTAGTGACTCTAACATTAGTTGTGATGGTTGTGATTGTCTGGTTCTTGGGACAGGTTGGGCTTCTGGATGAGTCAAGATCGGTTCTGTCTCCTGTGGCGATTTTCCCAGAAAGCTGATTTGATTGTGTCAATAGAGATGGTGTCCATCTGATTTCCTCAGTCAGTGGTGAGATGCTTTTCTGAGCATTTTAAAACTTTGAAGGGACTCTGACATGTTGGTGTTAGTGGTCTCTTTACCGCATCATTTCAGACAAAAATGAACCCACAGTCCTGTAGCTGTTGAGTGACATAGATGATGGCTACATGGTCTTTACTTCAGTTGGGACATTTTATGGCATACTACCTGAATGAAAGGATATTCAATAGTGACGTTGAGTATGGTGTCATCAAAATATTGGCCGAGTAAAGAGAGTACTGTAATGAAAACTATTTCAGCTTGAGTTGCGGTGAATGAGGTTAATGTTCAACGTTAGTTTCTTGTTCCCATAAGTTTCTATGACAGAACCATTTTCTGCCTGAAATTGAAATGGAGTGGGTTTCACGGCAGATTTGTTAGTGTGATATCACGCAGATGGCTGCAACAGTGTCGACTAAGAATTTAAGACCATTCTTACAGTCCCACATGTAAAGGAAAAAATAATGTGAGTGTGTATTGACAGAGGTTGTCATCATTGCCTGTTGGTTTATTCATTTCCTTGGGTTTTATTATATCTGCAGGGAGAACAACACTTGTGGGTCGCATCACTGAAGCATTGGTAATACCAGCATTCATCAAGGTTGTTTCTTCGTTCTTAACTTGAGCTATGAATATGGTTTTGATTCTGGATGTGTGGTGCTAGGCTTAGGGAGAGTTTAAGGTCTCTCAATTCCTCATGTATTTGGGTTATCTCATCTTTGAGCCATTGTGTGTGGTTTCCGGCACAATTCTTGACTTGGTGAACCTTTTGCTGAGCCTGAAAGTTTATATTGTCAGCTGAATCGGCAACAATGTCTAGGGTTTCTACTGGCATTATGTTCGGTGCTAACCGATCCATCCATGGGCTTCAGGGGATGGTTTCTATCATAGCGTTGTTTCCGAGGCGGCTCTTCATTAGGCGCAAGAGCTCTAATGGGGTTCTATCACCCACAGACACATTAGTGAACAAGTCTCTGATGAGATCTTTATTAGAATATCCCGTTCGCTTGAGGCAAGTGTATGGGAGATGGTTTGGAGTGTCGAGAAGGATGTCTTTCACTTCTTCCACGGTTGATGATGGTAGGGATTGTACCATAGAGACATATTTTTGTTTTGTTGTGTGACTTTTCTAGCTGGAAATATTGCCTCGAGCTGAATGAACTAACTCTTGGTGTTGACTACATTTTATGGTGTCAACTTTATCAAGAAATCTGATGGGTTGATTTATCCAGAACACCTTGTATTTATTAAGTTCTATTTATTTTATTTTATTTATTGTTTGTTAGGACGATCAAATTGCATGGACACACATTAAGGAAAGCCGTTTTTATTAGGGGGTGGGGGCTTTGCCTGAGTGTAAAATACACTTAAATATGATATTTTAATTTGTCAAGATTTCATATATATTATTATAGAGTGATTTCAAAAGTAAAAAAAATAGTTAGGTGCCATCAGTTAGAATCGAAACCGAAACTATAGCATTCAAAGCTGGTGGTGTTACCACTGTAACTGCATCAACATAACATACATATAAAGTGATTAAAAATAAAAATAAACTAAGATGAATGTAAAAAATGTTTAACGACTTCATTTTGACTCGTTTTTGACCCCTTAAAAATAATTTTAGCTCGCTAAAGACCCATGAAAGAACGGCCCATAAAAACCCCAATCATTTGAGGCCCCTAGCGCCACTCTGCAAATTTTAGTTTTGGAGGAGATAGAGTTTGAAAATATGGAGACAGACAGACAGACAAAAAAGATATAGCCTTTTATATATTAGATTTTTCTTGTTTCCTGGAATATTATTATTTCTATTTTCAACAGGATCGTGATCGCACAGAGAGATTCAAGATAGACATAGAAGACTCGAAATTTGGGGCCAAATTTATTGATGACATCCCAAAATACCAAAGCTTAAAACAATTGCCAGGAGTTGACGGATTCGAAATGCCGGTTGACCCATTGTATAAGGTAAGCATAATAATCTATCTAAATTAAAATCAGTTTCATCTCCTCCAATACTTTTGTGATTAATAGATTTTTATTACTACAAGTTACATAAAAAAATCTGTTTTTCTCTTTTTTATATGCAAGGGAGTCACCACTTATCAAGGCCTGGAGGCCACTTGAGGATACGGATTAATGAATGTAAGGCGGTTACAGAGACAACAGTGTAGTGCTTGTTAGTGGTGGAAAATTGGGTAAAATTTGATTATTTAAGAAGAACTTGTTTACATTGGACTTGAAGACGACCATCTTGTAGTTAGCTGGAAAGCAGACCAGTGGAACAGAGTTCCATAGGCGGGCAGTTCTAGCAAAGAAGTTTTGTTCGTGGAATTTGTGTTTAGATTTAGGCACAGATAGAAAGTTGGGGAAATTGTTGATAGTGATTGTAGCTAGTCGAGTGTGAAGGTTTGGCAAGGAGAGGCCATAGATTGAAGCTCGGACGAGCCATTAACATGTAAATAATGATAGAGCAGAGACAGGCTCACAACGTCTCTTCTGCGAAAAAGAGGTTATAGGGAATAGAAAAAGGGCATCACCTATTAGGTTTCAAAGTCAGTTTTGAACTCTGTCACAACTCTGAGCAATTTCTGTTCAGATGTGGCAACAGTGCTCCATTTTAGGATATATTTGGCTCTTATATAGGTAGAGGACTGCGTTGGGAGTAAAATAAGTAAGAGCGATAGAATGATGCAACCAGAAGGTATCTCACTCCCAACGCAATCCTCAGTGATTTTATCAGCCATTTAGGGCAAATATGGGTCAGTGTTGTTAAAAATAAGAATTTCTAAAAGCTGTCCAACACATGCCAGCATGCCAAACTGAATATGATGATCATCTTCAAAAATGCTGATGAGCGCAGAGGAAGATTAAATCTGGACAGTATAGGGAAATATGAGCAGAAAAGTAGACTTTGATGGTATGGTCACATTGAAAGAATGGATGAGAGTTCTTAGGTTAGTAGATGTAACACAGTTGAGGTAGAAGGGTCAGTTGACAGGAGACCAAGGAAAACATGAGAGGAAGTGGTAAGGATGGATAGGAGAGAAAGAGACATAGATAAATACCTGGCCAGAGATAAGTTAATGTGGAAGTCATTTTCTAAAATTCGTTCAACGCATGCTAGCATGTAAAACAGACAATGGTGATGAAGGTTGTTGTTGAAAAGGAGGAGGGGGAGAGCATCATCATCATCATCATTCATGATTTTGTTGGTATTTGCTTCCCAGGCATCCCTCTATTAAGAATTCTTTCAAGAAAGACATTCAGTACTTACAGGAGGGGGGAGGTACACATGAAAGTTGCCAACGTTCCTAAGCGAAAGTGTTTCTGTGGAACGATATGGATTCGAATTTGGTATGGTCCCTCTGGCCTGACTTTCATGAAAACACTCATCTATCTGAAACCACAATCAATAATTTTCCCCACTCTTTATCTGTGCTTAAACCTAAATGTAGATACCATGAACAAAGCTTCTTTCTTAGAACTGCACGCTTGTGGAACTCTGTTCTGTTTTCCTGCTTTCCAACTGACTACAATAAAAGCGTTTATGGATATAATTGGAACATTAGGATGTTTCATCTGATGTTCCTTTTGGCTTCGTAGGCTCGAAGCATTTCCTTGAATAATGGTGATGGTGAGTCTCTCTTAAAACCATTTAATCAGTTTAACGTTTCATCTAGTGCCATTTGGGACATGATGCTGAAAATAGTCATGTAACGCACTCTTGCTATACCAAAGAACAAGAGGACTCAGTTTTCCTTCTCTTAGACCGGCTACTCCTTTCTTTCAATATGGTCGTCTTCAAATCCAACATGAACAAGTTCTTGATGAACCATTCCCTTAAGTAATACAATTTACCCCATTCCCACTACTAACGATATTACGTTCAAGAGGTAACAATTAAAATTATGAACGATATAAAATATGATTTTAAGAAAATGATATTTTCCTTTATTTTCAACAAAAACAAAATAAACAAAAGGAAAACAAACGAAAAAGGTTGGTTAACAAAAGATACAGTTGTTTAGAATTATTACTCTCAGTGCTAAAAAATAAAGACGGCTTGGTGAAACTCAGGTCAAAAAACAGGATGAGGAAGTGGAGGTTATGAGGGAGAAGAAAGGGTAGTCAAATTTTAGAACAGCCGGCAGGCCCAACTTCGAGTGACTCTTCACTCTATTAATAACGAAATTCAATGACAATAAGATTCCTTTTATTTTTTTGTTTTTCTTTTAAACGTTTGGTCAATAAGAAAATTTCAAAAATCTATTTACCACTAGTCCAGAGGGCAATTTCTGCAACTTTCCGTGGGTTGGGGGGGGGGATGTATTTTCCTTTTTTGTGTTTTGGATTCTTTCGGCTGGACTTATCCATGAATCAGGGACCAGAGTTACCTTATCGAGTATAAGCTGATAACTGATCTGTTTCCCTTTCCACATTTATTTATATGGCACCATAACCCATTCTAGGTTATTGCAGAACCCTCTGGAACCTTCTAGATCATTCTAGGTCCTTCTAAACTTTCTATTACTATACTCTGGTTTTTAAACTATTTCATGAATTAAAAACTTTTGAGATTTGATTATTAGGACTGCCTAAAATACTTTAGAACACATTTTAAACTGTTTTATTGATTTTTTATTATTATTTTATAGAAATGCTCCCTCATGAAAATGATTAGATTTTCTCATTAACCCTTATCCTCGATGTGGTGACTCCTTTGTAAAAAAAAAAAAAAACTAGGTTGGCAATCGATGTCGTTAACTACTTACCCACCATCATTTTCCTGCTGATGTTTAGCATCATTCACAATGCTTTTGTTGGCATTCGTTTCCCTGATATCTTTCTATGAAGAATTCTTACTTGAAGGATATCAGCTACTGATGAGAGGGACTATGTAAAAGTTGCCAACATCCCTAAGTCAAAGTGAAATGAACTGGGTTTGAACTTAGCACATCCAAGTTGTCAACCCAGGTCATTAACCACTGAGCCTCCATCATATCCAAGTCGTCATCATCATCGTTGTTATTATTATTATTGCTGTCAATATGATAAAAATAATTTTAAAAGGGTGTTTGAAGGCTTGTCAGTGCAGGTATTATTCAGTTGTTGAAAACAGATACATAATTATAAATAATTCAAAGGGTTCAATAATTTTCAATAAATATTCATTTACCTGACTGTAAATAGTATATTCCCTCATTTTCAAGAGGTAACAAATCTACATCAACTTTCTATGCTTTCTTTTATATAGATCAATTCTGGACATCAGTGGTTCCTACAAGTGTTGTACGTGATTGGTCCATCAAATGGTACCGTTCGCATCCGGCGTTCAGCCATACTGGCAAGCGGAGGGCAGAGTTTGTTGCAAAATGGTACCAACATGAAAATGCTGACGTTGGATGAGGAAGATTTGATCTCTCAGTCGACGGAGATCATCAGTACGATTGTTCCGGGCGTGGCACTTTTTCTTTTGTTCCTCGTTGTTATTGCATCGATTTTCATCTATAGACACTTCAAGCGGAATTAGGGTCAGCGTTAATCGATCATCAATTTCTAAGAATTAGTTGCTTTTTGTGGTTTTAAAAGGAAATATTAATACTTATGCAGAATATGGACTATGTTATCGTTGGCATATTCCAGTAGGTAAACTGTCCGTAGGTGCTAAATGAAAACTTTTGGATTTTTTTTTTTTTTTTTTTCAAAAATGTTGGCCAATGTTAAAACGCTAGCAAAAGTTAAAAATTAAAGAAAACACATAAATACAGAAGAAAACAGTCATCGTATGGTAATTTCAATGAAAAAATGTTGTTACAAAAAAAAAAAACGTACAATGAAAAATTTTAAGAAAATCAAAAGAAAAAAGTTCAAATAAAGTAAAAAATACTTATTGTATAAGTTTCATTAATAAATATTTATTTTCTTGCTAGCAGGCCACCTGGCATTGCCCAGTCGTAAAATGTGTTTAAATATATTTTGATTAATGCAGATTTCGTATTTATTATATGATACTGGACCCAATATATAAGAATGACTAAAAAAGTTAAAAGATTTGTGCACCACCACCGAGAATTGAAACTAAAACATTTAGCTTACAATTTACTTTTTCCTTTGCCATTAATGACGGAGTTATGAAGACATGTTTGTTACAAGGCTAAAAATTAAAACATGAACCAATAGCTATTACGTTATACATGCATACTCAGAATGCCGTCGTTCGACCTTCACCTGGCAAATTTAATTTTTTTTAATTTTCACAATTTTGCACGGATTTTCCTTGGCTAAATCACAAATATAAAGTTTTGCATGGGTTCGAATACTCTATTACTCTATATATTAAGTTTCATGTCTGAAGACCAAAAACTGACAGAGGAGTTTGGTAGGCAAAATTTTTTATACAAATATATATACACATACCTAAATATATATGGAAAGAGGTTTGTTTGCTATAACCTTTTTATGCACATATTACGCAAATATATATTATGTAGAATATCTGCATGAATATAATTACATTTAATAGTTAACTAAAGATGATCACCCCATAAGAAAACTGAAAGAACAATAGGGAATTAAAAGGAATGTTTAAAAGAATATGCAAATTAGCTAGATCTTTTGCAGATGAATGCAATTCCACGACCCATATATAACAAAGTATTTTCTTTTTAAATAGAGAAAAAGGGTTTTAATATGAATATCAATGCACAAAAAATAAAACAAATTTATAGGAATATATATATATATATATATATATAAGCATAAAAAAAAATTAACTATTATATATTGACTACATATCTATATAATTATAAAACTCAAATGACCTTGTAACGGATGTTGTAACCCCACATCTGGTTTACGACTTCCGGTTTCGCATGCATACATAATTGTTAATACTTCCTGCTTTTTTTTTTTTTTTTTTTTTTTTTTTACATCGTTCATTTCTGTATTACGTTTAAGTTATTTTAACAATTTTCTTACAAATAAATCAACTTTAACCCGTTGACAACCATAAGAGCATTTTGCAACAGCGATTTACCCACCGCCTCCCTTTTTTGTTTCATTTTTTTTTTTTTTTACATAGGCATCGCAACTTATCAAGGCCCAGAGACCACTCGAGGATAAGGGTTAAGAATTTATAGGAGTAAAGATGACGAAGGATTATATTGTCTGTTAGGGTTAGTTTGCCTTGCTATTTAGATTCATGCTGACTTTATTCAATTTTCATAAATTTATTTAATTTTCCACAATGTTTTTATCATGTTCCCAATGTCGGTTGCTAAGAAAGATTTCATTGGCTAAGCGTTTCGGTACCTTCCGGAACATACCAATCAAGCATCAGTCTTATCACGGTCCATATTCTGCCCAAGTACCAAAATATTATCGAACCTTGTAACTTTACCTTGAAGTTCCGTCATCTCCATGATGGTTTTGTTTGACCGTCAAGCTGCAAGTAATTTGCAAAGCAAAAGCAATATTGTGCAACTTTTGCGTCTTTTAATAAAATTTTATAAATTGTTTCAAACTTATTTCCTATTTATACATTTTTGAGATGAGGATTGGTTATTTCCATTATTTGGATCCATTGGACTACTATTCTTATTTTGAGTGTCATTTTCACGTTTCGGTTGATGTAACCTCCGACCTTCTTCAGGTGTATGTTTTTTTTTTTTTTTTTTTTTACACAGTGGTCACCACTTATCAAGGACCGGAAGCCACTCAGGGATGAGGGTTATTGCAAGTACATTACGTTAGTGTGGAGATTTGATGAAGTATTTACTTAAGGGGGTGGTTCATTAGGAATTTGTTAACGTTGGACTTGAAGCCATCCAAGTTGTAGTCAGGTGGGAAGCAGGCAGACGGAACAGAGTTCCACAGGTGTGCAGTTCTAAGAAAGTTATTCTCACATTTTGGTTGATGTAACCTCAAACCTTCTTCAGTACACATTGTTGAACTGGGTAATCTGAACAGAATTTTGTTGTTGCTGTACGTCATCCACCCTAGATAGGTTTGAATTAAATTCACAGGCCGTCCCCAGTAACGTGTAACGTTTGGTGCATTTTGGGTAAGAAAGCTAGTATCTTCAGACAACTTGTTGAACCCTGGAACGTTTCTGTTTAACTTGGGAATCTAGATGGAATTTCGAACAGAACCCTTTATTTGCTACCCCTGTGAAATAAATAAAAGGCTTCTGTTCGAAGTTCCGTCCAGATTCCTCGAAACGCTCCCGAGTTCGACAAGATACACCTGAAGATTGGAGATTACAGCGACAAAAACGTTGTGAAAATGACACTCATGATGAGAACAGTAGTTCAAAGATTCCGTATAATAGAAATAATTTATTCCCAATCTGAATGTTTCTTTTGTTTCAGAATTTTCCTAAGATGAGAATTTTTAATTTGGATTATTCGAACTCTTGTCTTCGATGTTATTCTCACGTTTTGGTTGATGTAACCTCAAACCTTCTTCAGGTACACCTTGTTGAACTCGTTAATCTGAACAGAATTTTGTTGTTGCTGTACGGCATCCACCCTAGACAGGTTTGAATTAAATTCACAGGCCGTCCCCAGTAATGTTTGGTGCATTTTGGGTCAGAAAGCTAGTATCTTCAGACAACCTGATCTAGTACCACCAGATGTCCTAAAAGGTATTAACACTCAGGGCCAAAGTCGACCTCGGAGCAATGGTAACTAAGGGACAACTCCACAGCCCTTAAATGGGGTCTTATCAATGGATATCTTTTGCAGTCAATATAAGGTCATAAGACTACACACCTAAAACAAAAATAGGTTTAAGGCTCCTAAAATTCATAGAAAAATTGTCCACAAGGATCTGTGGCGTAACGGATAAAGTGCTAAGTAAATCGGTTCTAAACGACAGTGTTGGAAATACAGTTAAAAATTACGTAAGACTGCTACCAGTCATAGTTGATGGAACAAGAGCAAACTACCCTTGTGGACTAAATAAATGGTTAAACAGATACATTGAGAGCATTGCCAAGGCTACTGCGAAGAAAGTGGGCTCTCTCTACCATGCTAGAAAGCTATTTACACCTGAAAGGATCCTGTATCTCTATAAAGCCACCATTCGCCTATGTATGGAGTATTGTTGCCACATTTGGATTCACGTATCTGCAACTAGTCTCACTCCTGGACAGGATTCAAGAGACTCGCCAACCTGATAGACCCTGAACTATCATCTAGGCTTCAGCCTCTATTCCAGCGATGAAACGTTGCATCCCTCTGCCTGTTCTATAAGTATTTTAATAGCGAATGCTCTGACGAACTACAAGCATTCGTACCCCCCCCCTTGACGTAAATACCCCCGACAATCAGCAAAGTCCCACCTCTTCGCAGTAGAGATCCTTAGGTATAAGAAAGCCTTCTACTCCACTAGTTTCTCTCTCAGAACTGCTAGACTTTGGAACTCTCTTCCGGGATTCTGCTTTCCCAAATGCGCCAACATACTGAAGTTCAAGTGTAATGTGAACAGACATCTTGCTGCTAATCTTTCTTCAACTTATGTCTCCAATAGTAGCCCCCTACTTCGAAGTGGCACTGTGCCTTGTTTGGGATAAAAATTGAATTTAAAAAAGGGGGGGGGTACAAAATAGAATTTGTGTAAAAGAATAAAGTGGGAGCTTAATTGCCAACCCAATATTTATTTACACACTCAATTGTAAGATATGTTTTGAGGTTGATAAACTGGCTTCGCTGCAGGTTTTGTAACCTAAATCATCAGACTCGCTCAATCAGCAACCAAAGTATTTAAAAACAGGCCACCTGGCATTGCTCGCTCGTAAAATATGCTCAAATATATTTTAATTTATGCAGATTTCGTATTTATTATTATAGAGACAATTATATATCGATTATTATATTGTACCCAATATATAGTAGTGATTTCAAAAATTAAAAAAGAAAAAAATTGATTAGAATTGAAACCAAAATATTTAGCTCTCCCATATTTTATTTATTCATTTTTACTTTTTTACATGGTAATCACCACTTACAAAGGCCCAGAAGCCACTCAGGGATAAGGGTTATTGCGTGTACAGTTGTTACACCCAAAAAGTAAATGCCAGGAAGATCAGAAAGGTTCTGATCTTATAAAAAAATAAATAAATAATTGTGAAGTCGGCCGTGAAGGGCTGACTGAAAGAGATATTTTGTGTTTTTTTAGCCTGATCTTTCTAGCCGTGTGGTTGTGTAGATGTAAAAATAAAAAATGTACTAAATTTTAAAATGCATACATTTTTTTTTGTGAAATATGGAAGGGAGGGATGTTACATGATAAGGGCTGTCCCCTTTTCATGTAAGTATAAAAATAGAGAGATTAGTTAAAATGTAAATGAAATAGCATAGGCGAAATTCGAACCTGGTAATTTAGGTTTAGAAATAGATTACGTGTGAGAATTTAAAAATGTAAAAAAAAACATTTGTTTAGAATATAGATAAATATTTCAAGGAAAGAATGTGAACTCTCAAGTTTGTTATGAAATTTTAAATTGAAAGAATGCAGCTTATAAGATAATGTTTTTAACATATTGGAAAAATAGGTTACTGAGAAATAGGAAAAGTTTTGGACACGTATGTCCAGAACACGTGAAAGAAGGCACATGTTTTAACATGTGTATGACGTCACGGAAAATAGAAAGTTCTAGGAATAGAGAAAAAACTTTAGAGTAGTCAGTCAGAGAAAAAACTCAGAGAGAGTCAGTCATCTAGGAGCGAGACGTCACTTCAAGAAAAAAATGTGAAACTTTGAATTCTTGGTGATGGAAACGGCCGGTCGTGACGAAATAAACCATTATGTGTTTTGTAAAGCTTGTCTTGTGTTTATGATTCTTACAAAAAGGTAAAGTTAAATTGTATTATATATGTGTGTTATAAAATGTCTTTTCATACACATCTCGACTTCTCATATCCACAATGTGAATCTATATCATGTCTACACAATGTCTGAACACTATGTCCTCACTCAAAGAGCTTTCTTCTTCTTCCAATCTACATATCTAAGGAATGAACATTTTAATATAAGAATCTCTCTAAGTCTCTTACAACAACATCTTTCTCTCGGAGTCGTTCTAAGCATCACTTCTAATAAGACTCTTTCTAAGAAATTCTCTCTAAGACTCTCTTTTGATGAAACCCCTATATGTAACACAGTAATCAATGGGATAATATCGTAGTAATCGTTAGTAATGGAGATTTGATAAAGTGTCTTACTTAAGGGGACAGTTTATCAGGAATTTGTTTATGTTGGACTTGAAGACACCCAAATTGTAGTCAGGTGGGAAACAGGCAAACGGAAGAGAGTTCCACAGGTGTGCGCTCTTCTAAGAAAGAAGCTTTGTTCATGGAATCTACATTTTGATTTAGGCACAGATAAAGAGTGGGAAAAATTATTGACAGTGGTTTCAGCTAAACGGGTGTTTTTTGTGAATGATTGGAGAGGGGGACCAGAGATTGGAGCTCAGACGAGCACTTGCCATGGAAATAACAATAAAACAAAGACAGACTCGCAACGTCTCTTCTGTGGGAGAGAGGTTGCAGGGAAGAGAAAAGCCACTAAGCCACAAAGTCTATTTTGTACTCTGTCAAGGCAGGATAGGCTGTTTTTAGCAGCTCCTGCCCAGATATGGCAGCAGTACTCCATCCTGTATTATTCACAACCATTTGAGCTAAAGCCACATACTCATCAATTTTACAAATAAGCAGCTTTTTTCCACAATAGTCTGGTGAAGACCGTTCTGCACCTACACACACACACACACACACACAAGTTCACTTTTATATATGTAAAAATAAAACATCTTTTTCGAGTGTGAAGTCATGGTAAGATTGCAAACCAAATAACTTGACAGAAAGATAGACTTCTTTTCTAGAGAAAACAATTATCAAGGTCCCAAAGCCCCTCTAGGGTTAATGATTGTCAGGTGGTCGATGAAACAACATCGTGATGATGATTGGTAGTGGTGCAAATTGGGCAGAATTTGATCATATAAGAGGACGCAACAAGAACTTGTTTAGATTGGGCTTGAAAATGATGTTATAGTCAGCTGGTAAGCAGCCCTACAGCATTATGTTTCATAGATGAGTAGTTCTAGGAAAGAAATTTTGCTCATGGAAGTCTTGCTTTGTTTTAGCCATAGAGAATAAGGGAAATTGTTAACAGTGGTTGTAGCTTGATGAGTTTGTTCCGAGTATTTTACGGGCGGGTGGGGGGAGGGTGCATAGCTTGAAGCTCAGTCAAGCAACTGCCATGAAAACAAGCCAAGCATGCAGGGTCCCTCTCCACGAGTGAAAAAATTTACTTTCACCATGACGAATGTTTGTGCAAAATTTCAATAAAATTCAAAGAGTGGTTATTGAGAAAAGTGCAAACAAACGAACAGACAAACGAGTGAATTACTAGGTCTAATCCCTCTGTTTCTTCGGGGGACTGATAACGATAAAGCAGAAAAAAGATGACAACATCTCTTCTGCAAGAAAGAGGTAGTTGGAAGGGGAAAAAATATCACCTACTAGATTTCAAAGCCACTTTTGTACACAGTCTGAGCAGGGCCTTCCCAGATTTGGTATCAATACTCCATCTTATTTGGCTTTTAATAACATAAAAGATTGTGTTGGAAGTGAAATATCTTTTGGAACGGAACCATCCAATCATTTTTCCAATGACCTTGGCAACAGATCTGATGTAAGTTTGCCATTTCAGGTCAATCCGAAAAGCTTGAGAAAATAAGATATTTCCTCAAGACAAGAGCCATATATATTAAATGAGATCAAATGGAGATCAGAGTTTAGTGGTTGGAAAAAAAAAAAAAAGCTAGAAGTTTGACTTTGGACACATTAAAGGAAATTTGTTCTTTCATAATGAATTGTGTATCAAATGTTTTTATTTTAAACTAGCAGGGCTACCCAGCATTGCTCAGGACAAGAATAACCTATTTTTATGAAAACACTGATCTCCCTGTAAATTCATAATTTTTAAAATAGACCAAGTGTTGTATTTAGAGGCTTGCAAAGAAAATAAAACCGAGATGAACGTTTTAGGTGAAAGAGAAGTTATTTTGTTCGGTTTTACAACATGACACAATATGTCCTCACTTTCTCTTTTCTATCAGTTTTGTTTTTAACGACACTTTGCTGTTGTGTTGCAATAATTCTCTCTAGGACCCACAGGTCAGCCGATTCATTTTCGAAGGAGGAGGAGACTCATGTGCTTGTTAAGCATACCTTCCAAATTGCTACACATCTTTTTCTCCTCTGGAGTAGTCCGGCAAAATTCGCCTATTGCAGCTGGTTGTTTCGCTTAGAGAAAATGTTAATGTGGAAAAAAAAAAAAAAAAAAACGACCATGCAAGTCGTCAATATGCATACGTGTCCTGGCTGAATCATTTAAATAACGGAACTAGTGACCATGTTACATCTCTACCCCTTTCTTATCATTCTCTCTCCAACCTTCTTTTCTTCTAGCCAGACCTCTTTAACTTGGCACACACACACACACACACACAAACATTTCTCCATTATATAATAGATTCCTTGAGGAATAATGGCATTTTCTTATCAAAACAATACATAACACAGAAAAACCCCTCCACACACTGATGATATTTTACCATTTTACCCTAGAGAATATTTTCCTAAATTTTGGATACAATAAAAGGGCAATGCAAATTAGGAATATATCAACTTTGTGGATGCTTGTTTAGTAGTTTTTGGCTTTTAGCTGGACATACAAACACACATACAACTGCCGTTTGTATAATAAATAAAACAATTTTAATTATAAACAAAAAAATAAAAGCTAAATTTGTTTTGTTAAACGTCCTTTATTGAATAGCCCATTCTGCCTGATCCTTCAGAAAAGCTACCCTGAGGAGAAACAAATAGTTTTTCTTTTTAAAAATATACATTTAACGTAAAATAAAAAAAATAAAAATAAAACAAGAATTTCACGACGAATCTGTAGTGGTCGATTTTGATGTGAATTTTCGAACTTTCAATTTTTTAATTTGATTCTGTAAGGAAGATTCCTGGAAAAGAAGAGAAAAGGGTAATTCCTTTAAATATACATTGATATATGGATAGTAGTGTTAGGATGCTTACTAGGCTATAAAAAAAAAAAAAAAAAAAAAAAAAAAAAGATTTTTGGAGATATTAATTAAAATTTAAGAATTAAAAATGTGCCCCTTTTTCAATGTCAAAAACAATTCTTTGGTTTGCTTTTGTTTAAAACTTAATTTTCTATTGCTAGCACTAATGATAAAATAAATATTGATTTTAAACTACCAATAAAATTTAAATGTATTTTAACGTTTGCAAACATACATGCACATATTACATGGGTTTTTACAACAAAAGAATAACAACTATGGCTAAATATTTAGATTTTAAAAGAATCGGAATCTATAATTGTATTGGAATCAGGGAAAATATAGGAATCATCCCATCGTTAATGGTTAGGCTAAATTTTAATGAGAATTTGAATACATGAATGCGAATAGCCAATGGAAAAAAAAAAAAACAAAGTAAAATTGAGATGAATGTCCAAACTAACTAGCATCTTCTACCCCCGTCCCTTTCATCAGCACATGTAAAATTGTATATTTTTTTAATTTTTTTTTTTTTTATTACATTTTCACCCCAAACAAGGCAAATTGCCACTTTAGTGTAGGGGGCTACTATCAGGGGCAACAACTACTGGGGTACTATGTAGGGATTTGGGCAGCAAGGTGTCGGTTCACGTTACACTTGAACTTCTGCACGTCAGTACTGTTGGGGAAGCAGGGACCTGGAATGGAATTCCAGAGTCTAGCGGTTCTGGGGAAGAAACTATTGGAGTAAAAAGATCTTTTACATCTAGGGATCTCTACAGTGTGGGGGTGGGATTTAGCAACCTGTCGGGTTTGTCGAGGGTGCTCACGTCGTGGGGGCACAAGTGATTGCAGTTCGTCAGAGCATTCACCACTAAAATACTTGTAGAAAAGGCAGAGGGATGCCACATTTCGTCGATGGGACAGAGGCTGGAGCTTAGATGCCAGTTCAGGGCCTATCAGGTTTGCGACTCTCTTTTGAACCTTGTCAAGGAGCGAGAGACTAGTAGCAGCCCAGATGTGACAGCAATAGTCCATACATGGGCGAATGGTGGGCTTATAGAGATACAGGATACTTTCGGGTGTTAGTAGTATATAAAATGATCAGTTTAGAGCCATTTAGCTTTTTAAGACAGTTTTTAAAAAAGATAATTGAGCATAACACAGCAGCTAAACTTTCAATCATCAGCGGGCGCTCGTATTGCTCAATTGAGGTATGGAAGAACAAAATAGAAACAATACTTCCGCTTTTCTCTGAAACTGTTTAATTTTTTTTTAATACTTATTTTCTATCACATATTTTCTTCTAAATAACTACGTTTTAGTTAATGTTATACATTTTGGTAAACTGTTTAGATATTAAAAAAAAATATAATATCTATCAACATAAATATAAAAGAAAAAACAATGTGTCGCATTGTGTTCCAGTTTAAAAAAACTTTTTTTTAAAAAGTGTCTGTTTCATTTATCTAGATATTCTGAAAATGTATTTATTTATAGAAACGTGAAATATTGTTTTGAATTCTAATACGATTATTCGTGCAAATATTAAACTATTTTCTTGCACATTCACCATTTTGTAACTGTTAAAACTGTAAAAACATGACACATTCATGGTTTTTGTTTTTGTAAATTAATTCATTTTTAAAACATCGGAGTAGTTTGCCAAAAATAAATAAAAACTGATTAAGTTTACAAATTCAACATTGTTTTTTCATGTTTCTGTTAATAAATATATTTTAAAACATCAATATATCAACACAAAATATCTTTATATTTTGCCCAAATATATAGCAGTTTTGGAGAAAAGCAGAAATATTGTTTACATTTTGGGCTTCTATACTTCAATTGAATGATGCTGTCTTTCTCTCTGAGCAAGAGTGGTATTTTATCTCCTTTCCTCCTAATGCTGCTGCTAATCTCCCCGCAAGCCAGCCACCCTTCACTGAGATCTTCCTACACGCTCTTATGCATTATGTTAGAATTCGACTTTGAATGCAAATCACTGATAAAACCAAATCTTTTGAGAAAACTGGAGTTAGCCCTTAACAGACTAAAATGTTTCAAAATCAGTATATTTATATTTTGCAATTACAGGTGCCATTCAAAATTTCTGGCACTTTTAACAAATTAACAGTTTCCAAACTTTAATTATTGTTATTGCAATATCATTTTCCCAGTTTTGCAAAACACTTATTTACAGCAAATGTATATTCAGGAAGAAAGAAAGAATTTTGACTTACTAATTCTTTGGGGTTGTACTGAATACCGAGTGCTTCAAGTTTAGCCTTTTTCTTGCCGATGCCTTTGAGGACTTTATTCATTGATGCTAACTGTTGGGTTCTGCTTTTTGGTTTGTTGTGCCGTTTGCGAGCAACCTTATGGGAAATAGGACGTCGGAACTCACGATTGCAGCCGATAAACAGTCCAGGTTTTACTTCGTCAGCAGGAATCACTCGACCTAGGTAAAAAAAAATAAATAAATAAAAAAAAAATAATCAAAATTACTAAACCATCTTTATCACTGAATAGAACAAAATTATGTGATGTAAGATATTGACACTAGGGTCGGGAAAGTCCTGCCCCGAATTAGGAGCACTCTGACCTGCAAAAAGTGCCTGGACAGCTCTGTTGGCATTCCCCAGTAGAAAGAAGTGCCTTAGGTTATTAGCAATAAACTAACCTTTTTTCAAAGAGAGAAGATAAAGTCGGACCTAGAACTGCACAGAACCAGTAACATACCGCAGTCAACCAAGAAAAGACCATTTCAGAAATGGTATAGACTTAATTTTGGTGCAGATAGAAAAATCCCCACAGCTGATTCCAAACGGATTTTTTCAAGATATCAAAACATTTTTTAGATATCCATACATAGTGTTGCATAAAAAAAACAAAAAAACAAATCAATAGTCTGAATATCGGAAGTTTTTTTTTTTTTTTTTTTTTTTTTTTGCTTTTTACAAAGGAGTCACCACTCATCAAGTCCAAGAGACTATTTGAGTATAAGGGTTAATGAGTGTACAGTCAATGGGACAATATCGTACTAATCGTTAGTAGTGGAAATTGGGTAAATTGGATTACTCAAGAATTTATGTTGAACTTGAAGACAACATATTGTAGTCAGTTGGAAAGCAGGGAAACGGAAGAGGTCCATAGACATGCAGTTCTAAGAAAGAAACTTTGCTCGTGGAATCAAAGTTTAGGTTTAGGCACAGATAAAAAGTGGGGGGAATTATTGGTAGTGGTTTCAGTAGACAAGTGTTTTTCATGAAAGTTTGGCAACGAGGGACCATAGATTAAGACTCAGACGAGCACTTGTCATAAAAATAATGATAAAGCAGAGACAGGCTTGTAACGTCTCTTCCGTGTGAAAGAGGTTGCAGGGAAGAAAAAAAAAGCATCCCCCCACTAGACTACGAAGTCTATTTTTAACTGTCAAGCCAGGATAAGCTGCTTATAGAAGTGCCTGCCCAGATGTGACAAAAATATTCCAGCCTTAGACGTACTTGGTCCTTATACAGGTAGAGAATTGCATCAGTAGTAAGATATCTACTGGAGCGGTAGAATGATCTCACCATTTTTCCAACGACCTTGGCAACGAATCTGATATATGTGTTCCATTTCAGATTAGGAGTAAAGGTCAGACCTAGAAGCTTGTCAAAATACAGAGCCTTCCTATGACGAGAGCCATTCATTTCAATTGATGCCAGATGAGGGATCAGAGCATTGATGATGTAAAGATAGAAGCTTGGTTTTAGATGCATTAAAATTAACCAGCCACGTCTTTCCCCATTGCACCACGAGCTCAAGATCAGAGGAAAGAGATTCAGAGTTGGAACTCTCTTGCACTTGATTCACTAGGAATATTCATCAGGTACTTTTTGAAACTCTTTTTTCATGAATCGGATAACTCCTATGATTTCTGAAACGATGATCTTAAGAATTCCAGTTTCTTCTTATGTTGTAAATATTTTCTCTCGATTCTTTAAGCTAGTATTATTAGGGACACTGAGTTTTATTAGAATTAATTCTCTCTCCTCTCCATGTCCCATTACAATGTTAAATAAAATTGCCCAGTAATTTATTAAATCTTTGCTTTTAAACAGAAGAGAGAAAAAATGTTTTAGATTCATGATTCTAAGACAAAAAAACAAGCTGCACGTGTGTGGTCCCCCTCTGGTGCTGCATGTGAGATGACACCACAAAAAATAGTGAAAAAATGATGAATGTGACAAGTGTGAAGAGCCAACTTTGCCTTCACATTTTCGCCAAGTTTCAGAAAAATTTAATGGATGGGGCAAAAGTTATGGAATAAAAACTGTCATTTTTTGCAATTTGGGGGTATTTGTGACCCCCTTTTGAACACCTGGGAATTCAAATCCCAGTGAAAATTTGGGAACATTGGGGGAATTTTCTTAAATTTTGTTACAATCAGACAAAATTTTTTTAGAACTTTAATGTTACAGATTTGATGCAAAATTGCCAGTTGAAAAGATTAAGATGGCTGATTCAGTTGAAACATTTTTTATTTGGTGCTATGACCAGGATAAACAATTACACCTGGAGAACTATATCTACACTTCATTTTAAAAGCACATCATTAGCAAACAATGTACAGCATCAGGAATGGTTGCAAATACTTACATTTTAAGAGTTTTTCATACATTAAATAGTTGTTCATGGTTTCCGCTACAATTTTAGCAACATCCTCGCAAGCAAATTCAATGAATGCAAATCCTTTCGAATTACCAGTCTGAAAAATACAAGATGAACAAAAATGAAGTTCTGTAAAAGCATCAAATGTCTCTTAATTGCTAATTTAAATGAACATGGGTGAGAAAATTAAACAGGCAACAATAGTTGAAACTAGCAGGACCTGTGGACATTCCACAGAACTCATAAATATGTAATATAGTGATGCTGGCATTCAGTGTAAATGGAGACGCATTTTTGTTAAAACTGCAAAAGTATTTATCTAAGCTAGCACGAACTCCCGGCAAAGCCCGGTCGTAAAGTATGCTTAAATGATATTTTAATTCTTGCAGATTTTGTATATATTATTATAGAGTTAATGTTCTATTGATTTTTATACATTATAAAGTTGCGATTTCACAAATAAAAAATCTATCCATATGACTTGGGTGCATTAGCTTGAATCGAAATCGAAATAAAAATTTATGAAAAAATATATATATATATATATATATATATATATAGATATATATATATATATATATATATATATGACTTAAGTGCCATCAGTTATAATCGAAATTGAAACCAAAATTATGAAGAATTCTTAGTAAAATTATTTATAAAAAAAATTAAATGACCTGCGTGCCATCAGCTATAATTGAAACCGAAACCAAAACTTATGAAGAATTCTTGGTAAAATTATTAATTACAAGAAATGGAAGTACATAACAATTAAACGACCCAGATGTAAGCGTGATATAGAAAATAACACACATGCTATCGTATTAATATAAAATAAATGTAGCTAGTATTGTCCAAATTGGAACCGTTATCATATAAGTGTATATTTTTAGACTATTCAAACTATTGTTCTCACATTTCGTCCAATGTAATCTCCGACTTTCTTCAGGTGTGTTATTGAACCAAGGGGAATCTTTCTGTCGAACTCAAGAATCTGCACAGAATTTCTAACAGAACACTTTATTTAATACATGGGTGTAGTATGCTCTCGTTCTGTCAGTCATGACCAGGTAGAAGTATCACTTGCATGTACGATTAAACCCTTAGGCTCTCAGAAGAGTGACACAACTAAATTCTATCAAGTATTTTATTCGTGGCACCACCTTACAGGCAATTCTAGTATGGATTTTGGAAGCCTTAAATGTATTTTTGCTAGAATTATTAATACAACCTTATACTTAATTCACAGGAGTAGCAAGGACCTGTGGTGTAACGGATATAAGTGATTATTAATAATCAATTCTAAGTGACAGTTTTCAGGTAATGCTAAAATTTCTTTCCAGTAATGGCTGATGGAAGGAGGACAAGCTATCCCCATAGATTAAATAAAAGGTTCTGTGCAGATCTCACGAGTCGGACAAGATACACCTGAAGAAAATCGCATGTTACATGGTCAGCATTATGAGCATAAAATCTAAGATAAAAATAATAGTCCAAATAATCAAATTCTCAATCCTCATTTCAAAATTCAAAAATATTAAACCTTCAATTTTTGGGATTGCTATATTTATTTCTGTTGATTCTATACTAAAAATACCAATCTGTATTTGTTTGGAAATAATTACCTTTGAAAAAAAACAAAAAAAAAAAACAACTTTTTTTCTGAATGTTTTGAAATAATTATTTTTAGAAAAAAAAAAAATAAAAAAATAATACTTTTTCTGAATGTTGTTTGAGAATTATTATTCACTACCAGAAGGAGGCTACATAGTAACTATGTTCGGAGCTTCATGCTGTATAGAGGTGAATGCTGAGCCAGAAATCCAGTCCTTATCTGTCTGACTTCAACACTGACAGTGCAATTATAAGGCGGATATACAAAGTTGGGTCAGGTGAATATTCAGCATTTTAGCTGATAAACTGCTGGCAACGTTGAATATACAAAAGCTTGATGAGCTCTTGATGGTCAGTCGATTATGTTGGTTTGACCAAGTCAAAATGAGCGTCAAGGTAAAGATCTGTCTTCATGTAAATGACTTCAAAAACTCTTTGCTTGCCGAATGGGTTCACCCTCGAAAGTCAGACTTTTTAATCCACTGCTGATGATCAACATGATACATGATCCATGTTGTTCGGTCGATGTGCAAATGTGTCAAGATAACGCTTCAATGATCGCGGCTTTTGAGCCGTGTCAAAATATTGACTGGTGATTTTGATTTCTCCATCCTCATCGACTCATTGAACAGGGTAAAAGTGTCGGTAATTGATCCGTTAATCTGCAACTTTTTTTGTGCAATCCAATTGTTTTGTCTTACACAAAATACAAACATCCCTCAAGCTTGAAACGTGTTTATTTGAATTTCAGATCCTTCAGCGTATTGTGTACAATAACATTGACCCCCACCCTCCCCAGTGTTAGGGATAAAAAAAAAAAAAGTATAACAAAAAAGAGGACATAAGTTTAGCAATAACAAAAGTATACAAAATAGGGTTAGTGGAAAGACAAATGCGTAGGAAGTAGTTTACAAAGGAACACAAAAGAAAGCTAGGATGGGAGTGTTGGTCAGCGTCAATGTAATGGGAATAAAAGGACTGACTATACATTTAGAGTTATTTTACGGACAGTTTTGAACAGTTTTTACAACAGTTGAAGATTGTCTTGGGTTTGTGGCAGTCCAGTTGAGAATTGGACAGAGTCGAAAACAAGTTGTGGCTCACAGCAGATGGAGAAATGAATTGATCAACTAACTGACAAAGAGGCATCGGCAGATGAATACTAAGAAATGGACCATAAACATGTAGAGCAGGGATTGGCAACTCATTCAGATGGTGTTATAATTATGAGTCACACGAAAGTTATTAATCAAAAATTGAGGAAAATTACATATACAGACTCCTGTCAAATATAAAAAACAATTAAAATAAACATTGAGTAATAAGAAAAACAAATGAAAACCTTAAATAAAAAAAATAAAAAAATAGCTGAAAATTAATTTTACTCAAAGAATGTCAAAATACTTCAAAGTGCAAAAAAATCAACCGAAGTGAAATCGGTGAAACTATGACGTGTATATTTAAAAAGCATTATTGAAAATTGTACCACAAATGAACCACACACAAACAAAAACGAAACACATATATAGAAGTACAAATAGCTGCAAGCATCTACACTTATGCATGTACACACGTGGTAACATCCACACATTCGTGAGGCCTGAAAGAGAAAGCTGACTGAGACAACATTGTCCCTTTGAAGCTGTTCTCGCCTAATGCCTGTCGTTGGTCAAATTGACTGTGTTTTACGTTTATTTTTTTTTAATACTTTATGCAGAAATTGAGATAGTTGGGTTGTGATAGTGTTTTTGCAGTCAGAGTATTCAAATTCTGCTGGGCAGATCAGAGGAAGATAACAACAGGTCATTTGTTGAATTCAAAAGTCTCATCTTTCATGTTAAAAATAGGGTCACTAGTAGGCTATCGGGCTAGTCAAAATGCATTTGCAGGCCAGATCTGGCCCATAGGCCATAGTTTGCTAACCTTTGGCATAGAGGATTAATGGTGTCACACACACAGTGTTACTGGTATTTGCAGAATGTGTTGGAGTTTGTTTTGTTTTTTTTTATACTTGTGAACCCGTTCACCCTCCCTCAGCAACTGACAATCTGAGAGATGACAACATGATTAGAAAAGAAGTCAAGGAGAAGAAGACCATAGGAACAGCCTTAGGGTTGTCAGCTGTTATCGAGCAGGGTAGTATACATCCTTTTACTGCCCAATAATATATTTACTTACAATTCGCTTTCGATGTTTTCTTTTTAAACTATGTAGCTGTTTTATTTTTTTGTTGAAATATCAGCAGACCTGTATGAGAGTGCCCATCCCCTAAAAATGCATGTTCTACACATTTTTTTAAACTTTTTTTTCTGACAAGTATCATATTAGCAGAAAAAAATTTGGAAAAAAAAATTTAATGAATTTTAAAAAGGAGGGTTCACTTTGTTTTATTTTTTTTATACTTGTGGATTCCCACCCCCATTCACCCTCAACAGCAACCAATGTGAGAGACAATGACACTGCCAGAAGAGAAGATGAAGGGGAAGACCATGTCACACAATATTGGGGAGCGGTGATGTTGGCAAGCAGGGCAACACACACTATCACAATTTCCTTGCCCATCATTATGTGATGACCTCAATTTTTACTTCTAGGTGTTATATAAACATTTAGAAGATTTTGTTTATTTTTAGTTAATAAATCATCATTATGAGATATTAGTGTCCAGCCATATAACTTTTTATGATACATTAGTAAATTGTGATCTTAGTGCCCAGTCATCCAACTTTTTATGATATATTGATTCTATTGAGGAAAAAAGAAGTTTCAATTTGTTTAAACTAGTTAGCTAGGAAAAAAATGTTGTCTTCATATAAAAATGAACCCGCTACTAGTCACAAAATGCGCCTAGCATATTTAAAATGGGTTGAGCCTTTTTCAAAAGGCTTTTTAGTATATGACTTTTAGCGGTTTTAGAGATATTTGCTGGTCAAGGCCAAAATATTTGGGTTGATTTCATGAAAAAAAAAAAAAAAAAAAAAAAAAAATTTTTTAAATAAATAAATAAAATAAAAAATTTGATCTGAAAATTTTATTTGTTTAATCTTTTCGGCTAAATTTCAACTTTTTTTTCTATTGAGAAGTCAAAACTATGCAACTTTGTCCATCCTGCAATTTCCTTCACATTAGGTGATCCATCAAACTAGAAAAGGTTAATTTTGACGCTGCAGATAATAGGTTTAGATAGTGAAAAAAAAAAAAGGCTTTAGATTACCATAAAAGCAATTCTAGAAATACTAGCTTCTTAAATTTCTTTGTTGTTTCAAAAATTTCAAAAGGGTTCAATTTATGAACAGAATTAACCATAGTGAAGACCAATATTTTTTGCTTATTTCCAAACTGTGTAATGTTACAGACCAGCATGAACCTGGTGAAGAGCCATATTCCAAATTCCAAGATGTTATTTATCTTACCATTCATTTCTTTCAACATGTCAGAATGTCAACTTTCTGACAACACTTGTTTCGTAGCACAGAAACAATCAATTATTATTATGTCAATTTTAAATATTTTCCACTCTTCAGAAAAGTAGGAACTTTTTAACTGTTGCTCGGGATTGAATGTTTCACACTCCAATATTTTTATTGCCATCGAAATCAGTGGAATTGCTTATTTTTCAGTCAAATCGATTGTTAACCCATTGCAGTGCACTGGGAGGAAGCTTTAAATGCCTGCCTGCAGGGACAGTCCACAACACATTGTAGTCTACATTGCACTGTAGAGAACCTGTTAATTTTATAAAAATATTTTTTTATATATAACGACTTGAATTAAAAGGTTAAAATGCAAAAGTCAAATATCATAGCTCGATTGTACTCTACACAGAAACACTCGAATGCATCCCTGTCACATCAAAGAACCTACTGTAGATTTTATATGCTAGGCCTTTCTGCTTGTTTGATAAAAATTTAAAATCAACTTGTGATGTTAGGTTGTACAAGGTGTTAACTTTGGTTCAAATCGCCTGTCTTTTCTTTCAGATTTATTTGATTATTGATACTTATTGAAGATATTCTGATACAAAAGCTATCTAAGAACACTGCCAGATACATGAAGTACATTTGTGTGAAATTCCATTAAAAAAAAAAAATCGACCCAACCATTTCGTAGTCCATAGGGAACAAACACACACAAAGTTCCTTTTATACACACACACACACACACACACACACACACACACACACACATTTCCCAAAAACCTCTGGCCTTGATGAAGGGGAGACTAAAACTTGCTGCTGTGGTTTCAAATGATCTGAAATAACAGCAAGGAGAGACTTCATTTCAAATATTTATCTCCCCTCTTTTGGAAATAGGACACGATTATGAATATCTCCAGTATCAAATAATCTTTATACACTGCGAAATTTACTTTATGTATGAAAACAAAAAGAACGGAAATATAACATATGAGAACTGTTTGAAATCAAGTCTCCCCTTGCTGTTATTTCAGATCATTTGAAACCATAGCAACAAATTTTAGTCTCCCTCCCTCAAGGCCAGAGGTTTTGAGGAAATATTAGATATTTTGTAATTCATAGACAAAACTAGGAAAACAAATGACTGATTGAAACATTTTATGGTTGTAAAAAAGTGCCAAAAATAGGCTCTGGATAATAGATGATCTCCTTAATGTGGGATCTTAAGGGCAAATGTCTCATAGCCCACTAAACAATTCAGGTCATAACCTTTCCAATGAGCCTTCATTTGTTAAATTCTGATCAAAAGTTGCTGGGATTTGGAACTTATAAAATTGCCCAAAAAAGGTAGTATACATATGCGTGTGTGTTTGTGTATATATATATATATATATATATATATATATATATACACACACACACACACACTGATAGCCAAATTGAACATTGAAATGCTCATATCTTTGGTTCTATGGGACGAAACTATATGAAAATTTGCAGGCTTTTTGAAGATTATAATATTATTCTATGGTCAAAATTTTATGACAATTGGTAAAAGAAAAACTATATTTTCAAACCAATAAAAAATGCTCAAATTTGCCTACATTTGTGTATATATATAGTGTCCTGGCAGGCTAGCTTCACTTTTGCTGCTTTAGGATGAATTTTCCTTAGGGTTTTTCTTTGCTTGGTTGTATCCCCTGTGGTCTCGTCAGGCCACTAATATATTTTATTCACTTTTAATGAACCAAATTTACATTTATATACACACACACATACTGGTAGCCAAATTGAACATTGAAATGCTCATATCTTTGGTTCTATATGATGAAACTATTTGAAAATTTGCAGGCTTTTTGAAGATTATAATGCTATTTTTGGTTAAAATTTTATGACAATTGTTATAAAAAAACCTATATTTTCAAACCAATAAAATATGCCCAAATTTGCATACATTTGTATATATAGTGTCCTGCAGACCAGCTTTAGTTTTGCTGCTTCGATTGTCTCCCTTGCCAGGTCACTAATGTGTGTGTGTGTGTATATATATATATATATATATATATATATATATATATACATACATACAAAGAAAAATGAGAGTTAAATTCTGTAAATTCAAATTTTGAGAAGGAATACAAAAATATGTACATAAAATAGAAAGTCAAACCTTTTTACTGCGTGCCAGTCGGAGACGTCTGACCTTTCCAAATTGGGCAAAAAATTCTCTCATCTGGTTTTCGTAAAATCCATGTGGAATTTCTCCAAGGTAAACAACACCTGGTTTTACTGTCTGCAAACAAAAAGAACACACTGTTAGAAATGAGCAGATTCGGAACAAATTCATTGGGTTATGGGTCAGTATGAGATCACAGAAACAGAAGAGAACTTGTCTGTGAAGTAATTCTATTTGGATGGTGAAGTTATTTAGAAGTTTTGTTACCATGGTGATAGGAATTGAGCATAGGGCGATTGCAAGAGTTACGAATGGATGGAGGAAGTTCAACTATTAATAAGCCATACAATGTTACCATTATCAACCAAGAAAGAATCTTGGAAACATAAGTGCTATGATGTATGGAAATGAAACCTAACCAGTGAGGGTCGAGGACATGTGTTGCATGGAGAGAAATGATACAAGAATAACATATATAATAACCAAGCGAGTCTAAAAGTGGAGGATTAAATCTGGACAATCTTTGTCAAAAAATGAATTCTTGCTTTTAGAATGTGTGCTGGCATGTACCCAACAGCAACGGAAACAGGCTCATGCAGTCATGTTGAAAATTCCTCAACTAGTAACGTCAACGCAGATCCGTTAGTTTCTACACAGACTTGACCAGTAACGCCAACCAGTCATCATAGGAGCAACTGGGCTTATGAAAAAGAACTTTAAAAAGTACATAGCAAGCATACCCGGTGAACCAAGTGCAAGTGAAATACAAATGATTGCACTGAAAGGGACGGCTAGAATCCTGAAAAGATCTCTTGGTTGGACTCACTAAAATAGGGGTAAATGTCAGACATCTGGTTGGATGTCCCATCCCCTAGAAGAAAAAGTTTAAGAAAAATGAAAAAAAAAAGAGAGAAACAATAACGTTAACTGACGAATGACTCTAGTGTTGATTTTATATCGCTTCTGGACAAGTGCATTCTTGTATCTAGAGGAACATCCAGTGGGAGCACACAAACCGTTCCCCAATGTTCAAGATTTTTCAAGGCCTTCTCCAGACAAAATTCAAGTTTTCAAAACAAGATTTGGGGTTTGTTTTACAAGCCACAGTAATTCAAAAAAGTGGTCAAAATACAACAAATAAACGTTACCATAACCAATAAAAGTTACTTTGCAACCTATCTGCATCATTTTTTGGTGTTTCTTTTAGTAGTTTTAAATGCTTTTTATTTCATCTCAAATATCAACTCCCTTTATGGCTTTTAAATATCCAACTAAAATGGCTGCTGCCTTGTCCATTTTTATTTTAAATTATCACAACTTTTTGAGGGGGGGGGTATTCGCCATTGGAGTCCCGTCCGCACAAGAAAAGTATTTTTAGAGGGGGAGGAGGCATAATTTTATTTATGGCGGCTTCCCCTACTCCTCCCCCTACAAAATTAAATTATAAATGAGAACATAAATAGACTGAGATTTGAATCTTTATCACAAAACTAGCCAAGTTAGTTTTCTGATAAAGGGACATAACTCTTGTATCCACAATAATACTATGCAATTTTAGAACAATGTATTTCGATTTTATTTTTAATATTTAAAAAAAATATTTTAATGGTATTTTTATTAATACTTAAAAAATAATGTAACATTATTTATTTCGATTTTATTCTTAATATTTTAATACAAATTTTACTAGACATAAAGAATACAATTTTCAAAGCCTTTTCAAGAAATTTTCAAGGTAATTTCAATGTAATAATAGAAATAAAGTCTTTTCAGGGCAAAAGTCAAAATTCAAGGACTTTTCAATTCTGTATGAAACCTGTTCTACATGAGTAAACATAAAATTTCTATATTGCAATGGGGGGGGGGGCAGATTACTTTTAATACGTCTAAAAAAGTTTCTTTCATTTCACTACTAATGCTTGGATCCTCACTTTTCCCCAAATGGATGACCCTACCATTAAGGAAGCTTTCTGCTTTGGTAAGATTCTGGGACTAAATTTCACTTCAGACTTGAAATGGAAAACTTACATCAAATCCATCGCCAATGGATAAATGGTTGGATCATTCTACCGCTCTAGAAGGTATCTCAACCCTGACGCAATGCTCCACCTGTATAAGAGTTAAAGAAGTTACGATGGAGTACTGTTGTTACATCTGAGGGGGGGGGGGCACCATTCAGAACACCTTTTCCCCATCCTGACAGATTATAAAATCAATTTTGAAATCTAGTGAGCAATATCCTTTTTCTCACAGTTGCTAATCTTTCTCTCCTCTCTCATGATTTTCATGGTATGTGCTCAATGGAGCTCCAATCTATGCTTGTTGCCGTAAAACATTCGCAGCAAGAACTTTGGAGATGATGGTGGTCTAATGGTTAATGATATTAACTCGGTATAGTTTGAATACAGTTCGTTCCACAAAAAAAAAAAAAAAAAAAATCACTTTCACTTAGGATGTTGGCAACCTTCATGTGGTCCCTCCTATAATCCCCAAAGTTTTTATAGAAAGAATTCTGACTAGAAAAATATTACGGACATCAATGGCAACAATAGAATCTTCGGATTCATATATGATTAACAAGAAATTTGTCTAGCTACAACCATTGTCAATAATTTCCCTTTCTCCCTCTGTGTACTTGAAGCTAAATTTTCGGCAAGACTGGAGTTTAGGTGGAAAAATAATCGCGAACCCTTTATCACATAAAAGGAACTAATTTCCCTAATCACCAGTACGTTACTATGTCAATAATATAGGTATTTCAGAAGTTGTTTTTGAAAACAACTTAAAGAAGCCCAACTTTTTACTTATTTATTTTAAAATGTTTCACGATATCTTTCTTCTCTCATTTTTTACTTCATTATTTTAAACATTTTTTAATTTTAATCAGAACGTTCCACGATATCTTAAACACCTTTTTTTTTAGCACGGAAACAAAAATACATAAGTACCGAAGGTTTTATAATTAATAAATTTAAATTTGAAATAGAGAAATAATAAATTGCAAGAGATTACGCGTGTTTAATATTAATTTGTATCGTTTATAACTACTCACGTAATTTAATAATAATCACGCGATTCAATTTTTAATTAAAAAAATATTGTTTAAACTTAAACTTTAAAAAGTCTGATAATTTATTATTTCTATTTATGTATGGTTTATCATTAAGGTACTAGTGCATAGAGCGATCCGGACGTAAATAATAACGTTATATTTAAAAAGCCATTCTTAATATGGGGAGGGGAGAGTGTTTTGTACTTCAACCTTACAATTGAATAAAAAACATAAAACTTTAATTAAATTTGGAAATACGATTTAAAAAAGCGCGGATCACTCTCTGCACTAGTACCTTCATTAAAAAAGGTATTCATTAAAAAACACACACACACACACACACACACACAGAACATATAAGACATTTAAATATGAATAGAACTTTTCATAATTGTAACCTACGAAAACTTTTTTTTATTTTAATTAAAAGCAATATAAAAAGAAGTTTTTTTTTTAAAAGTTGTTTTCAAAAACAACTTCTGAAATACCAATATTGTTTATATATTATTGACATAGTAACGTACACCGGTGATTAGGGAAATTAGTTCCTTTTATGTGATAAAGGGTTCGAGATTATTTTTCCACCTAAATTCCAGTCTTGCCAAATTTTTACGAGCAGAGTTTCTTTCCTAGAACTACTCATCTGTGGAACAGAATACCAGAGAGCGGGACATGATCAAAGTGTAGTATCTGTTCTTCAGATGCTGCACTTCTATTTCTTGTTCTCTTTCGGTGGAGGAGAAATCCTTCACGACTGAGACAATTTTTATTTTTGTACCTTTTCTCCACGTTAAAAAACGACCCTGGTGTCTAACTCTGTCCCGTGGGGAGGCATAGTAAATAGGTACAATATAGTCGTTTTTTCAAGTCCAATGTAAACAATTTTTGTTTAGCGTTCCTCTTATATAATCAAATTCTGACGGGTTACGAATCCTCATCATATCTCACAGTTCAGTTGACAAATTCATGTGGCCTTGGTAAGTAGTGATTTTCTAGTATCAAAAACAATTGTTCGGACAGGAAAAGGACACATACCCCTGTCACTTCAACACAAATCTCAAAGGTCCTTTTTCACACACAATAATCAACATTGCCATATTCACATACCAGCCAGAGGCACTGACCCTAGGCGGATTGAACCGATTTCCTACAAGAAGGAAGGGAATATCAAATTCACATACGGTTCGCAGCCGCATGTATATCTCGGTCACAAAAAATGACGTTATATTTTTAGGGTATGGCACTTCACGAGAAACGTGGACCCTGCATAAACGGTTTTTCTTTTTAATGGCTGCTCCCTGAAATGCGCAAAAGGTTTTCTTTCACTTCCTTTGTATATATCTTACAGATTTATTTATTTATTGTATTTAAATCGCGCATGCATTCATTTGGGTTTGCATTACTGTACACATAGATACGAAAAAGTTGTCAAAACAACAAATATATAACAAATAAATATTATCAAAGGCAAGTAAAGTTATTTTTCTACCGAACTGGATACATTTTTTGTGTTTTTATTCAATGTAACATGTTTATTCAGCTCGAAAAACATGCAGTGTTTACCGATCGGCGATGTATTGGAAAATTCAAAATGGCGCCCGACACTCTCTTTAACACGGTAAGTTTGGGAAAAGGTGTTATAAATAATAAACTAGACAAAATACTATTTAAAAAACACCGAATATATGTCAACTTATGTCACGGTAACATATATTGGGCGAATTTCTAACAGTATTTTGTCTAGTTTATTATTTATAACATCTTTTCCTGAACTTAACGTGTTAAAGAGAGACTCGGGCGCCATTTTGAATTTTCCAATACATCGGTAAACACTGTATGCTTTTCGAGCTGAATAAACATGTTACATTGAATAAAAACACTAAAAACATATCCAGTTAGGTAGAAAAGTAACTTGTCTTGCCTTTGATAACATTTATTTGTTATATATTTGTTGTTTTGACAACTTTTTCGAATCTATGTGTACAGTAATACAAACCCTAAATATTTTTATTTTGTTAGTTAGATTTTTTTTTCATACATATTCCACTAATGATTTGGGCCTTTTTTTTTTTTTTTTGCCTCAAATAGTACCTTCAAAAAAGTTTTTGTGATTAAATAAAACAAATGAAAACCTTTTGTGCGTGCGCTTTTAGGGAGCACAGCCTACAGCCATTAAAAAAAAAAAAAACACGTTTACGCAGGGTCAACGTTCCCCGTGAAGTACCTAGGATATTTAGCAGAGAAGACAACGAAGTAAAGGGCCAAAAATTCAAATACATAACAAATAAATGTTACCAAAGGCAAGATAAATTACTCTTCTACATACCCGGATAAGTTTTCTGTATTTTAACAGAATTTTAAACATTTATTCAATTCGAACGACAAGCCGCCGAATATATGTCAACCTATGTCACGGTAACATATTGAGCGAGTTTTTAACAGCATTTTGTCTAGTTTTTTTATTTATAACACCTTTTCCCAAACTTATCGTGTTAAAGGGAGAGTCAGGCGCCATCTTCAATTTTCTAATACATCGGTAAACACTGTATGTTTTTCCAGCTGAATAAACATGTTATATTGAATAAAAACACGAAAAAATATATCCAGTTTGGTAGAAAAGTAACTTATCTGGCCTTGGATAACATTTGTTATATAAACAAATATAACTTGGCACCTTTTTCGAATCTATGTGTACAGTAATACAAACTCCTGCGGTTTTACCTAAATTAATTTGGTCAATTTTTACGACGTGCCCCAGCGTATTATAAGCATCCCGACCTCCGTATGTTAAGAACGGTTTTCGGAATACCCCCAACCTCGAAAGCCGTTCTTAACATGGGGAAGTTGGGGCGCTTATAATACGCTGGAGTACGTCTTAAAAATTGACTATTAATTTTTGTTATTTAAATGTGAAATGATACAAAAAAATTGACAGACATTTGAACAATTTTAAAAACAACATGACACGTGGTGTTGAATATAAAAAAATATAGAAATCTCACATTGATAACTTCATTAAAAAAATACAGTAAATACATACAACTTTTTGTGGTGTGTTCTTTATCTTTTTCACAAAATCCTTCTGTTCGTTTACCTCAAGGGAAGCATTTTCAGGCATTTTTTGTTTTGCCTGTCGTTTACGCATGTTGTTAGGAGCCATTTTGCAAGAACTAAAGAGAATGACTACAGCGCATCCTAGCGGAAGTAAAGCAAACGACAAGCTACTAAGGGAGATAACTTTGTACGCACGCTATTCGATAAAAATTGGTTGAATGAAAATTAAATCAACCAAATTATGTTTTTACATTTAAATTTGTTATCATTATCAATAATTTTTGTTTCTCATTTTGAATTCAATCTAATAAAAAATAAAAAAAATACGGAAAAATCTGTATGATATACGTACTCGTCACAAAACGAAGATGTCTTATTCCAAAAATCACGAAAATGGATCAAGTAGTATAATTTTTAACTAGGAAAATCAGACACAATCTCTAACAATTGCGTTCCCAAAATTAAGACGGCGACACGGAAATCACTAAGCATGAAACGAAATACGAAACCATATAGTAATATTTTATTTCAAAAAATTATTTTAGTTTTAACACTTCTTGTGCTATCATAAAACAAAAGAAAACTTTTATTTTTGCTAAATAATTTTTTCAAAATATTTAAAATTTGGGAAACAATAAAAACTCATTTTTTTTTTTTACATTTCTATAAATAAAGTTTTCTTTAATAGTTTTTAAATTTCTTAGATACAATGTCTTCCATAAGTAGTTTAATTACATAATTTTGCCATAGCGTTTCATGCTTGCTTAGTGACTTCCACTCTGTAGTTACATTATAGATTAAGGGTGTGAGTCGGTGTTCACCAATTCATAATCGGGATCTATCAATTTTTAAGACCGAGGTCGCAGGTGCAGGAATCTCTAGAAGTCGAAAGTAGTAGAGTATCCACGGGACCGTTAAAGGTAAATTTAACCTAACCTCCAATTTGCAAAAGGTTTCCACCAAACCACATCCTCACACATATAAAATAAAAAAAGATATGAATAACTACAGAAAAAATTGACAAAAATTTGACAAGGAACTCCAGATCGCTGTATTGAAATGAAACAACATTTATTTAGGTGTTTAAGAAACATTAATTCAAATCATCCAAACATTAAGATTTTTTTTGCAATGAGTGTTCATTAGGCAGGCTTATCTAAATGAGTTCCTTGTGAAAAGGGCATGCAGTTTAAGATTACTGATTTTTATGAACAGAGGGACACACATGGTTATTTTTTGAGGGGAAAAGAAAGTCATTGAAACATGTAAGCGGGATGTGTGTGTTTGTGTGTTCATCGCATAAGAAAACAATACTTTGAAATAGTATTGGTGGAAAGAAGAATTAATTCTCGTTTGATATGGTAACTTTCCATGATGAGAATAAAGGTACATATTTCACAACATTCACAGCAAAGCTGTTTTATGTCTGAATTAATACAAAATAATGTCAGAGGTGTTGCGGACCAGGATATAAAATACCCTAACTCGCTACAAGAAAAAATAATGAAACGAATTGAATGAATAAAACACAGAACTCAAATGCTGGAATAAAATAAACATGTCGTTTATTTTCTGTTGAGAAATGATGGTCTTCATGTACACGTGGAAGGAATAGAGAAATGCGAAGTGGCAAGCCGGCTGTAGAAAGAAAGGGTTAAACTCAGTAGAAAGTCACGCACATGTCTGTGTCGATGGGCCAAAGCGAAGGGGAGATAGAGAGAGTAAGTCAATCCAGTTCATGGAGAGGGAAAGCATATTAAGTGTGCTTGCGCTTGCCCCACATTACAGTAGCAGGGAAAGTGACGTTAGAACATGCGGTCAGTTCGTCGACTAAGCAGATCGAACGCTGGTCCAGGCGCAAAAAGAGGAAGTTGACAGGTTTTGTTGACTTTTATACTGGGGTCAGTGTTCTGACTGCGCATGTCTGGCTTTCACTCTAAAGGAAGTGACGTTTCGCATGTGTGCATACTTGTGCGTGTATGTGTGCATATATGTGTGTACGTTAGCATGATGTGTGTGTGTGTGTGTGCACGTGAATGTGAGTGTATATGAGGCTGTGTATATGCGTGCGTGTGTGTATATGTGTGGGAAAATATGTTCGAACAAGACTCCCCCTCCTGGGAAGAAAAAAAATATATATATATACAAGAGAAGCATATTTCGTTTTTGTTTTTTATGTATTTTCTTTTTTTTAGTAAGTTATATATTGTTTGAAATGTTTTGGCCAATGAACTTTTTGACCAGTTTTTGTTGTTGTTTGTGGTGTGTTGTTTTTTGTAATTTCTTTGTCCGTTTCTGAGTGTGTATGTTCTTGTATTGGAGTAGGAGAAACGTGTAATTGTTCGTCTGTGTATGCAGGTTTAAGTCTGTCTATTGCTATAGTGTCTTTTTTTTCTTTTTTTAAAATGGTAAACTACTTTTTACTCCTGTCGAGAACTAAATAAGGTCCGGAATAGTTTGGACGTAGTGTTTTTTTTACTGCGTCGTATAGTGGTTTTTTACTGCGTCGTTCCTGATAAAAACGTATTTACATGTGTGAATATCACTTGGGACGAAAATGTTTGTGTCTGGCTTTTTCATCGGAGTAAATTTTAATTTTGACATTTTGTGTTTTAAGTCCGTCACAAAAGTTGTCGTTGGGGAAATGTCTGTATTGTTTTCACAGAATTGTCCTGGTAAAATCAGTGTTGATCCGAAAACTAATTCTGCAAGTGTGCTTTGCAAATCTTCCTTCACAGTGTTACGAATTGCTAAGAGAATGAGTGGCAAATTGTCTGACCAGTCTGATTTATTTTCGTTCATAGCCAAAGATGCTTTTAATTGTCTATGCAATCGTTCCACCATACCGTTTGCACAAGGATGATAGGCAGTAGTCTTAATGTGCCTTGTTCCCAACAAATGGCTGAATTCAGTGAAAAGTGTTGATTGGAACTGTGAGCCCCTGTCCGTTGTGATTACGGAAGGCACTCCGAATATGCTATCCAATCTTGTAAAATCGCTCTGACTATTGTTGCGGCTGATGTATCTTTCACTGGTATTACTGTCGGCCATCTGCTGAATCTATCGACTATAGTAAGGATGTGTGTATGTCCTTTTGAAGTGGGCAAGGGTCCAACCAAGTCGATATGCACATGAGTAAACCTAGCGTCTGGTACATTGAAAGTTCCTGAAAGTGATTTTGTGTGCCTGTGAACTTTGTTTTGTTGGCAAGGAATGCAAGTTTTGGTCCAACTACATATGTCCGTATTCATATTTGGCCAAACAAAACGTTCTGCTATTAATTTCACAGTGGCACGTTTTCCTGGGTGGGACAAATTGTGGAAGTGCTGGAAAACTTGTCGTCTGAGGCTGGGTGAAATATAAGGGCGAGGGTGTTTTTGTGAAACATCGCAATAGAAAGTTGTTGTTCCGAATGGTATCGGCATTTCTTTCAGCTTCAGTGAAGTTTTGTCCATTATAGCTGGGAGTGTGGTATCAGTTAATTGCTCTTGTGCTATTAATTCCATACTTAGTGGAGTGGAATTTACAGAAGCAATTGTTGCGCGAGATAAAGCATCAGCTACAACATTTTCCTGTCCTTTTACGAACCGTATATCGGTAGAATATTGGGCTATAAAGTCCAGGTGTCGAATTTCTTGTGGACCATATTTGTTGACATGTGTGTGTAGAGCAAATGTTAGAGGTTTATGGTCTGTATAAATGGAAAATTTTCTGCCTTCGAGATGTTTAAAGTGCTTAATTGCAAGGTAAATTGCAAGTAACTCTCTCGAGAAAGTGCTATATTTAGTCTGCGCTTTGTGTAACTTGGCAGAGAAGAATGAAATAGGGGTCATTTTGTTGTCAGAAATTTGGTGAATGACAGCTCCTACTGCTATTTCCGATGCGTCCGTCATAAGAGGGAGTTGTGTTGTATCGCTATCTTGGATATAAGTGAGTTTGGTGAAGTTTGCCAAAGCAGTTTTCGATTGTTCGAAGGCCTGTAGTGCAGGTCCTTCCAAAACTAACTGTTGGTTTTTAGTTCGTTTTTTTAACAAGTCCGTTAAAGGTGCGAGTAACGTGGAACAGTTAGGCAAAAAACGTCGGTAATAGTTAATTATGCCTACAAAACGGCGTACTTGTCTGACAGATGTCGGTAGAGGGAAATTCGAAATAGCACTTACTTTTTCAGGCAAAGGGGAGATTCCATCCTTGTCAATTAAATGTCCGAGAAATTGAACTTCTTGGTGGCCAAAAACACATTTATTGGTGTTTAGTTTAAGACCGAAATGTGACAGTCTTTCAAAAGTTTGTTCCAGGTGTAGCCGGTGTTCTTTGAGGTTTCTGCTGACGATTAAAACGTCGTCCATATAAGCAAATATGAACGTCAATCAAATGCTGGAAAGTTTGACAGGCGTTTCTCAACCCGAAAGGCATCCTTAGGAACTCGTAAACCCCAAATGGTGTGGTTAGTGCGGTTTTATGAATGTCTTCTTCCGCGACTGGAATTTGAAAATATGCCTTAACGAGGTCCAGTTTAGAGAAATGGTGGCGCCTTGGAGTCCGTTGGCAAAGTCATGGATATGGGGAATAGGATATCTATCTGGAACAGTTTTTGCATTTAAGCGTCTAAAATCTCCGCACGGTCGCCATGTGGTGTTGTCAGCTTTCTGCACCATGTGGAGTGGTGATGACCAAGCAGTTTTCGAGGGCCGTATTATTCCCATGTGTAGTAGGTTTTGGAACTCGGATTTTGCCAATTTGTATTTATCCGGTTTCAAACGTCTGGGGGTTGAATAGACGGGCGGTCCTGTTGTCTTAATATAGTGTTTAGTGCTGTGTTTGATGAGGTCCGTGTTTTTAAACGGCTGGGAAAGTTGAGGAAATTTTTGAAGTAACTGGCGGATGTGTAAATCTTCGGGTAGGGCAGTGCTGATTCCGGTGGTTAAAAATTTCGAGGTAGTTCCTCTCACCGAAATCTTCGTTTTGTTGTCTGTCAATGTGTGATGAGTCATGTCGACAGACAGGTTGAAGTGGACTAAAAAGTCTGCCCCCAAAATTGGAGTAGTCACGCTGGCTATGGTGAAATTCCATAAACAATTCCTCCGCATTCCAAGGTTCAAATTTAAGTTTTTTTTGCCAAAAGTGGATATCTTTGTACCGTTTGTGGCTTGTAAGTTGAAAAATTGGGTCCCTGTTGGATGGCCATGCGGTGTCTGTATGACGCTGATTTCCGCTCCGGTGTCTATTAAAAAGTTATATCCGTGAATTTTATCTTGGATATAAAATAGACGACCATTTATGTGTGCTCCAGCTACAGTCGTCGTCGTTACTGGCTGGAAGGTTCGTTTCCCTGTGCCGGTTTTTTGAACGTGCAGGGTGTAGTGCATCTTCTCACGTCGACGCCGAATCTCTTGTGGTAGAAACACACATCTTGTCTATCTCGTGACGTGGATCGGTTCCTGCTTGAACTTCTTCGTCTGTAATTTCGCTGCGTGTCGTCGTGATTTCTGTGAGAATGTTGACGCGTTTGAAGTATGTTGGCTAGCTGGTTCGAAAGCTTCTCAACCGCCGACTTTAATTCTGCTACTTCCTCGTCTCGGTTTCGATCAAGTTGCCGTTGGTGGGCGTATACTTGTCGGCTCCAGGAACGTTCGTGTATTCTGTCGGCTATGTCGGCAAGCTTTTCTGTTGCCGTCTCCTCCGACATCGGGGTGAGGATTTGTTTGGTAGTTGGGGGTAATTTACCCAACCATAGACTCTTCATAATGCTGTCCGACATTTTGTTGTCTCCCAGCAAGGCTTTCATGTGACGAAGTAGTTGAGAAGGCGTACGGTCTCCTAACTCCACTTGTGTGAACAAGTTACGAAGCATGGCTTCATTAGAAACACCGGTTCATTGCAGGATTGCTTGCTTCAACATGTCGTACGGTCTTTCCTCCGGTACATTTTCGAGGAAATCCGTGACTTCCTCTACGACCTCCAATGGCAGTTTTTCCACTAAATAACAGTAACGTGCTCGTTGTGACGTTACCCGTTTAGCGTCAAATATGGCTTGTAATTGGATGAACCATATTTTTGTATTTGTCAGGTTGAAGGGTGGAATATTTAATGCCATGGTTTCGTTGGAGTCCGTCTGTTGTAGTTCCATTTTGTCTTTGTTTTTGTGTTTTTTGTTTTTGTTTTTTTTGTGTTGAAATGTTTATATTTCAATGTCGTGTGCGCGGTTTGAAATTGTTCCTCCTTGTGGTCAACAAGTTTTTTTTTTTGTTTGTTAGAGAAAAATTGTTTTTTGTGCGTGCCGTGAATTTGTGTGGAAGGGTTTAGCTTACACTGCGTGTCTCTTTCACTCATTCATTTCATTTTAAATAAAGGAGGATCACCATTTCATGTTGCGGACCAGGATATAAAATACCCTAACTCGCTACAAGAAAAAATAATGAAACGAATTGAATGAATAAAACACAGAACTCAAATGCTGGAATAAAATAAACATGTCGTTTATTTTCTGTTGAGAAATGATGGTCTTCATGTACACGTGTTCATTCAGCCGTTGACGACTACGCGCGTGGAAGGAATAGAGAAATGAGAAGTGGCAAGCCGGCTGTAGAAAGGGTTAAACTCAGTAGAAAGTCGCACACATGTCTGTGTCGATGGGCCACAGCGAAGGGGAGATAGAGAGAGTAAGTCAATCCAGTTCATGGAGAGGGAAAGCGTATTAAGTGTGCTTGCACATGCCCCACATTACAGTAGCAGGGAAAGTGACATTAGAACATGTGGTCAGTTCATCGACTAAGCAGATCGAATGCTGGTCCAGACGCAAAAAGGGGAAGTTGACAGGTTTTGTTGACTTTTATACTGGGGTCAGTGTTCTGACTGCGCATGTCTGGCTTTCACTCTAAAGGAAGTGACGTTTCGCATGTGTGCGTACTTGTGCGCGTATGTGTGCGTATATGTTAACGTGTGTGCACGTGAATGTGAGTGTATATGAGGCTGCGCATATGCGTGTGTGTGTGTATATGTGTGGGAAAACATGTTCGAACAGAGGTAATGCTTCCGCCACCTGTGTCAAAAGTGTTCTCGTGCATGCTGATGAGACTTTGCCTGTTGCAGTTGAGCACATTACCAAACTAACTTGCAATGATCATGTAATGATACGATAGATATGCTCCTCAAAACTTGCTGATAAAACCACTTGATTTCATAGATGAGATCCTACGCTGGAATAGGTTGGGATGGTTTTGCTGCATCCGACGCATGGCAATCAACAAGTGGGCAAGAAAAAGCATTAACTGCGATGTCCCTGGAGCTTGTCCCAGGTGTCGGCCTAGAAAAAGGTGGAGTAATAATATTAAATTATTCGCAATGGATTGAATCAAGTAGAGAGATGCCATTTGACCAAATCGATGACCCAAAGGTCCAATCCTCCTCAAACTCGGAGAGCAAGTGATGATAAACAAGTAATAGTAGTAGTAGTAGTAGTAGTAGTAGTAGTAGTAGCAGTAATGTCAAAAATAATATCAATAAACATAAAATATTTGAATAGAAAAATTAGTGATAGGATGATTCCAATATTTTTCCCAATTCCGATACAATTACCGATTCTGTACTAAATTTCTGATTCCGATACAATTACTGATTCTGATTCCGATTCTTTATAAATCCTTAAATATTTAACAATAGAGTTGTTATTAATTCCCGATTACTGTAAAAACACGTTAAATGTGCAGATATTTTCTCAAACATAAAAATACACCTGTGGGGGCGTGGATGATCTATAGATTTTAGTTTTTGTGTTAATTTAAAATCAATCAATATTTATTACTTAAAATTAAAATTCTATTAACAGCGGAAGATTTTGCTTTAAACAAAATCAAATAAAAAAGACAATGAAAAGAATCGGTTTTGGCATCAGAAAATATGCACAAATTTTTCAGATTCTGATACCGATTCCAATACAGCAAAAAATTAAAAATTTTCTGAATCCCGATTCCGATTAATTATCCCAATACTAGTAAAAATATAATCAATGATTTCTCAAAATTGCAAGTGAATTCCTTAGAGGATCTTTTGCCAAATATAGTTCAATCAAAGAACCTGTCCAGAGCCTCCATCACAGCATTCAGGAGTACGCCCTTTATAAAGGTGTTGGTGTAAGACCAACTTCTACATATGAGGGTCATACTAAAAGAAGTACCTCCTATTTTTTAACTCAAAAACTAGAGCATTGAAGAGCAGACAAGAGTGATACTGTAGCAACTACGCCAGAACCAAACTTGACAAGGAATATTTTTTAGAAGTCATCGTTTGCGGTTCTCAAAAAAATCACGTGACAGGAAATAAGGGACTTTTCCCTTCCTCTTTAGAAGGCTAGAGTTCGACGTGGTAGGACGGGTTTCCCTTCATGGCACTAAGCAAAGCCTTCACCACGTGTGTATAAAATATATAATCCTCCAGGACTAAGACACCCAGAAAAAGGACTCTAAAAAAATGGCAACGCTTACAGCTAAAGTAAGGAAAGCCCCGCAGCATTTTCTTGTTGCAATTCGTAACGAACAAACGTTTAACTACTCCCATGAATTCTTATTTTAAAAAACACGTGTTTTCAACACATGCTCTTACCATGAACTCTAAACCCATGTGGATTTTAACTATTCTATGAGCTCCTCTTTTTAATAACCTTTACTCCTTAAACCAGCTATTAAAAAAAACAATTTCCTCCGTCAGAAGGATTTCTACCCTAACAACTCACTAGATAATAGACTTCTACTCCATGATAAATAAATCTACATCATTATTTTTTTTACGCCAATCTAACGGTATTTTTTAATTTATTTTTCCAAGAAATATTTGTAAGTGACTTGTTGCCACTTTATCTCCATCACCGGTAACAGGTCGCTTCAATACTTTGTGCTCCGGAATTTATTTTTCTACATAGTCACCATCATTCTCAATGCACTTTTGACAGCCTCTTTTAATGCCTCGGTTGTAAAATTCTGGATTATGCTTGGTCATGCACGTCTCTATCACCACTCTGAAATCGATGAACCCGTCTTCTAACTATACTGACATCAACTACACCGGCTTCATAAACATTCAAAATATTGATCGGTTTCATTTTTTGCTGCATAGAAGAATTTAATGATGGGTCCCTGCTTCTGGCACGCATGCATGACAGGAGTTGCTTTGTTAGAGTCTCACACTGTCAATATCTGCAACAGAGAGATGAAACTTTCATGCATGTTCAGTCATCATAACAATGTAATTTGCTATCCCTTCTTATCCATTCAGACAGAATAAAAAAAAATAGGAGGCATTACTTTTGGAACATATTCATTATATCTTAAGTAAGTGATGGAAACTATCACACAGAATGAAAAACAAAACCTTTTCCTTTTTTAGCAATACAAAAAGATTTATTCAATTACCTAAGTGGGGCAGTGTCCGAGTGAGGAAAAAAGTTAATTTGGAGCTGTTGAAAGTCTGAGAGTTAGTTTGGGGCAAAGATGCTCGAGGCTTGGACAGGAGAGTGTAGTGACTTAATCACAAAGCAATTTCAACGAATGCTCGAAAGCAAATTTTTTTTTTTACATAAGTATCACTTTTTATTAAGGCCCACAGGTCACTCGAGGATAAGAGTTAAAGAGTGTACAGTAGTCAATCGGACAATATAGTAATCATTATTAATGGAAATTCCGTAAATTTGTTAACTTAAGCTTATCAAGAACTTGTTTACGTTGGACTTGAAGACAATCATATTGTAGTCAGCTGGAAAGGAGGCAAACGGAAGACAGTTCCACAGGCATGCAGTTCTAAGAAAGAAGCTTTGTCGATCGAATCTATGTTTAGGTTTAGGCACAGATAAAGAGTGGGGGAAATTATTAATAGTGTTTTCAGCCAGACGAGTGTTTTTTGTGAAAGTTTGGGAGGGGGGACCATAGATTTGAGCTCAAATGATTCTAACTGCTTACCCTCTTTCTTTCTCCTCTCTTTCTAATGAAAATCGGTCTAAACCCAAAAAAAGTAACACATATACGTGAAAGTAATAAGCAAGTGAGACCCTAGTATCAGAATATGCCAGGGTTGAACATTGTGTCAAAAGGCAAAGAGGTTAGTTTTCTCAAATGTTTTAGTGATAGTTTTCAGAAAGAAGAGAGTAGAAGCGAGATTAATATAGAAATGAATGCAGCTCCGATTTATTGTCTCCCTATGAGGGCTACATGCGACAGGAGGTCAGTTTCATGCAGGGGGAAGGGTACTAGCTACCTTCAAAGAGGCACTCTGAGTGGAGGACCAAAAATTTGTAAGAGTAAATGTGTCAATGTCTATTTATGGTGGTTTTGATCACCAGTTACAGGAAGGAGGACATTAGCTTGTATGGATGAGATGGGTTCAGAGAAATATTTTCAGGGAAAAGGATTTGCAAGTTTATATGTTGAATTTTGGAAAAAAAAAAAACGTTATTGATAAACAAAGTTTTTTTGTAAAATGTTTTTGACTCCTAATGGGGGTATGAGATAAATGGATTCGCCAATCATTTTTATAACCAACGGCTGTGCTAAACAACCAATGAAAACGTTTCAAAATTATTATAAAAATTGTCGAATTTTGGATTCAATCAGTTCGCCATTTACTATGTCACGGACCGCATTTAATTCTTGGCCGCCATCTTGGTTACTGATCTGAACTACGCCGTCATCTTGGTTACTGGTCTGAACTATGCCGCCATCTTTGTTCAACACAATATCTCAGAACTTAACAGGTTAACTACACCACGGACCGCATTTGATTCTTGGCCGCCATCTTGGTTACTGATCTGAACTACGTCGCCATCTTTGTTCAACACAATGTCTCAAAACTTAACACCAGTTACAGGAAGGAGGACATTAGCTTGTATGGATGAAGGAGGACATTAGCTTGTATGGATGAGACGGATTCAGAGAAATATTTTCAAGGAAAAGGATTTGCAAATTTTATATGTTGAATTTTTGAAAAAAAAAAACAAACGGTTATTGATAAACAAAGTTTTGTTTTTTTTAATGGGTAAACATATGGCGGGGGTGGGGGAAGATAGTCATTGGTTTTTAGGGATGTGTTTCATGCCAATTTTGGTGTTTACTTTAGAGTATTTTGTAATGGAAGAAGTATTTTGGGATGTTCCGGGTTCAGAGAAATATTTTCAGTGAAAAAGATTTCCAAGTTTTATATTCAAACTAGCGAGGGTGTCCGGCAATGCTTGGATGTTTAGGTGGTATAGTAAGGATCTCTGAGCAGGATGGGGGTAGTCGTAAAAGCAACAGTAGCGGGGGTGCCCGGGTGTGTATAGGTGGTGTAGTCAGGAACCTGGAGGGGGGGAGAATAAAAATAAGTGATAGTAGCAGGGCGGGGGAATCAAAACAACAGTAGGCAGAGGTGTTAAAAAAACATGTGATAGTAGGCAGGAAGGCTCTACCCCATAACGCGAAGGAGGAAAAAAACAGACCTGACCTCTTAGTTGATGTCTACATCATGTGACTGGAAGTCAAGAGCGTTGAAATTAAGTGAAGTCAATCCAATGATGACAATGACTTTCTAAAATGTCGGCGAAAAAAATCGACCCCCTCCTTGTACTAAACTGCCCAGTTTAGGGTGAAGGAATTAATGTTTTTGGACAATTTTTCGATATTTGTTGTCCGAGATGTCGAGCTTTAAAGTGATATTGATCTTGTCAAGATCTGTTGCCTCTGTCAAAAGTTTTTGCGAGACATACAAACACACACATTTTGCCTTTTCTCGTATGTAGAAGATGTAAGAAAAACGAGACATTGCCATATGGTAAACAAAACAAAATAATGAGTTTGTGAGGATTCATGAAAACTCCCAACCGGATGTTTACACGTCGACTGTTACAGAGAAAGTGTGCAAACACATCACTATGCATAGGCTCGATACGACCATCTGGTCAAAAAGAGAACAATCTATATATATATAGAAGGCAAAATGTGTGTGTGTGTGTGTGTGTGTGTGTGTGTGTGTGTGTGTGTGTGTGTGTGCACTTTTAGTGTATGTCCGGCAAAGGCTTTTTGGGGGGGCGCTCTTGGTCGGGTGACTCCTTCTTAAAACTTTTTTTGTACTGTCTAAATCATAATATCTACAAGTTACGAACAGAGGGTGATTCTATCTTTAATTTGCCCGACTTTTGTACGTTATTTTCAAGATTTTTTTTCAATCGCTGCACCATCAATTCCCTGGCATTCATGGCAGAGATGTCCACAAAGCAAATCCGCTTGGATCAATGCAGCAAAAACCGTCATATCAGACAATTGCTTTTCAAACGGACACCCACATTTTTTATCTTGAGTAAACAAACAGCCAAAGTTGGGGAAAGAAAAACTGCCTCGCTGCAAAACTTGACTGCCAAATATGTTTGACCTCATTATCATGTAAGTCATGCACTTGTCAACTTTATAAGCCTTAAATTAAAACAGTTTTCACTTTCTATCCCCTCGTGGCCGAGCGGATTAGATGTCACATTTTTTCTCTTTCTTTTCCACCTTTGGGTTTGAGCCTACCTTCCTACTAAAACTTTTTTTTCCTTTTACACCTCCAAACGTAATGTACTTGCAATAACCCTTATCCCTGAGTGGCTTCCGGGCCTTGATAAGTGGTGATCACTGTGTAAAAAAAAAACAACAAAAAAAAACACCAGGGTTTTTTTTTAATCTACCCCTCCCACAACGCACACACCTACAAACACCCGGGCAACGCTGGGCACCCCTGCTAGTAATAAATATAATTAGCCAATGGGAGCAAGGAAGGATAAAAATAAGATTTACCAACCAAAGTGTATGTGGGAGCTGGTGACGTGTTTTGTAGTTGTCATTACCAAAACACGTTTTTTTGGTGTAACAAATATTAAAAAAATTGGGGGGAAAAAAATAAAACAAAATGCTGGAGAATTTTAAGCAAAGTCTCATGAATAAAGACAAAGTGATAATAAACAAAATGGAGGTAAAATATGGAAAAAAAGAAGCAAATGAAAACCAGACCTGAAAAGTATATTAATTTAGTCAAGTTTTATTGAAAGAAATAAATGCTGAATTGCTTTTATTTCCCAAATCAAGGGTTAACAATCAACCTCAAGTACAGTTATAAAGATTAAAAAAATAGAACATACAAAAAGAAGAGGGGTGTCTAGTTGAGAGAGTATTCTAGAATTAATTCTATCGAAAGGAACAACAAAGTTAAATTTATTGTCCAAATGATAGCAAATTAAAAACAGAAAAATATACTTTGTCCCTTTTAAAATAACGATACAGAAAAAGACAGTCTTACTTAATATGGTAAACCTGAATGGAAAGAAACATGCAAAAAGGAGTCTTTTAAAAATGTTCTCTCTCTTTCAGTTTTTTTCTTTGAGAGGCACTCTCTCAATTTTCTAGAATCTTCTGGTTCTAATGCAGTTTTTATTTTCTCTTTTAAAATAAAAATGTCCCGATGAGAAGGAAATTTTGGAAGAATTGCCTTCCAAGACGGCCTTATTACTAAGATCCTTTCATGGAGAATACATGCACCAATGTCTTGTCTCACAGGCTGGAAAATTTAATTTCTCTTCCTTACAGAAAAATATCTCAAAAACCAAACGATTCTTCCATTAGTCCTTTGAGACTAATAGTTTCCCAGTTGATAAGACCTTGTCGCCTTTTAATTAACTGGGAATGAAATAGAAAACGTTTTGCCCTAAAGGAGAAAAATACAGAACATAATATTAAACATCAAAAACTGTTTTTCTTGCTGGAATTACAGTCAGCTCATCCTTCCCAGAGACCTATGAAGCTTGAAACTGAGGAAAACAGGCAAAAGCCCTTCCTTTTTCACCCCCCCTCCCTCTGGTTAGAGCAAGCAGGGGTGACTGCGGGGAAAGTAATGATGATGATGATGATGCCAGGTCAAGAAGTATAGACATTCTACTCAACAAAGGTAAAAAGAGCCGAATCCCTCCTTGCCTCCTGGCACCGCTTGATGGCTGCTAAGATTAAAAAATAAATTTTCAAACCGGCAAAGAGAAATATAAACCCAGGATTTTTGTAAACGTGGAGAGAAAAAGAGACAAGACACCGAGAAAACAAGACACAGGTGCAGTCAAGCAAGAAGTAACACCATGTAGCAGTTAACAAACTATTTACTATAAGCGGGTCAATGCCCGGTGCCAAAGTGATTCGGCCACACTGACCAATCGGTTGGCAGGGCGCATTGATTTGAGCTGTCCCCTTAAGGACTATTTTTAGCCCTTTGGGATCTCAGCTGCGATCGCCAGAGAGTCGGCAGCAAGACCTCTCTCACTGCTACTTGTTGACGATTGCAGTCTGAACAAACTCAAACTATATATATATATATATATATATATATATATAAATATATATATATATATATATATATATATATATATATATATATATATATATATATATATATATAAAAACAAAAAAAAACTGAAGAACTTTGTTCCAAAAATATTTATTCAGTTATTTTTTAATGACCAACTACACTGTAAGTACAGTATTCACTTCATTTTTCACACACACACACACACACACACACACACACACACACACACACACACACACACACACACACACACACACACACAATTCTTAAATCTTTCCTTTTCCCAATCCATACTATTGCTATTATTTATTCTTATCTTACCTGTAATTTTTCTGACTTATTTTCCTTCGTTTTTCTATCTCTCATTCGTGTCTCTTTGAAGAAGTTTTTTTTTTCACTTTTCGACTTTTGATTTTTTAGTCTGTTCATTTTACTTATTAATCTAATGTCTACCACCTTGCCTGCTTATGTGGGTGACGTCCGAGTTTAGTTTGCTCAGCTTGAGTCGTATTTTTCAGCAAATGACGTTAAAGGGCATTGGCAATTGCCGATATTATTTAGTGCATTCCCTACGTCGTTGACGCCAGTGGTCAAAGACTTGATCACTGACACCCCTCCTAACTCCACATATGACTCGATGAAATGGGAGGTTCTGCTCCGGACGTCAGTGTCAGCAGGAAAATGCTTCCAAACGTTAGTCCATGACGAGCTCTTGGGAGACGGTTTGCCTAGTGAGCTACTCCGGCAAATGAGAGAGTTAGCTGAAGACGTCCCCGCTGACAGTGCCCTAATAAAACAGCTTTTCTTTTCGAGGCTGCCGGCACAGGTAAAAGCCATTTTATCTCCTATGTTGGAAAAAAACTCTGTCAACATTGTAGCGGTATCGGTAGATAAAGTTATGGACTTTACCAAGGGTCCTACCACCGCAGCTATCCCCCAGACTTCGGCCTAAGTCTTTACGCTCTCAGCCAAAGTTGGGGACTTCTTTGGCTATACTTGACGCTCTCGAGCGGCTTACCAGAGAGGTGAGGAATCTGAGTGTGGCCAGATCACAATCACCCAGATGCTGCCACAAGAGCCGTTTGCCATCCCTACATCACTGCCGTCACTCTAGCAAGCCAGGAATATGCTTTTATCATAGTCGTTTTGGCAAGGACGCATGGCGCTGTACAATGCCCTGTTCGTATTTGAACCAGGGAAACGATTGTCTGGAGAACTGAGCACGGCACATTCTCCACAGACCTCCCACAACCGTGCCTATTTTATCACTGACTTCTTATCCCAAGCGCATTGCTTGGTTGATACAGGAGCAGCATTTGGCCACTGAAACTCCTCACCGAGAAGCTGCCAGTTTCACCCATCACACTGCAAGGGGTAAATCACTTGTCTATTCCCACGTACGGTCAAATTTCTCGTTCCCTTGACTTGGAATTACGTAGAGACTTTATGTGGGTGTTTACGAAAGCTGATTTGTCCTATCCCGTTATAGGCGTGGACTTTCTGCATCACTTCAACCTATTAGTTGACATATGCAGACAACAGCTGATAGATGCTAATACGGAACTTTCCATCACGGGTTCAAAATCGAACTTCACATCTATGGCCCTGTATTTTTCATCGCTTCTGCCGATGATCCATATCATACATTATTAAACTCCTACCTGGAGTTAACTAACTTAAATTTTGTTGTGAGTGAACCACCTCATTCAACAGCTCACCATATTGAGACCACAGGTGCTCCTGTATTCTCATGATCTCGACGCCTCCCTGCTAACAAACTTAAAGCAGCGAAGGCAGAGTTCAACCATATGCTGCAATTGTGAATCATACGCCCCTCGTCCAGTCCATGGGCTTCCCCTTTGCATATGGTCCTGAAACGTTCCGGAGGTTGGCGTCCGACTGGGGACTACCGACGATTGAATGCCACTACGGTACCCGATCATTACCCAATCCCACACATACAGGACTTCGCTTCTTCACTGCACGGTTGTAAGATCTTCTCCAAACTAGATTTGGTTTAGGCATACCATCAGATTCCAGTGAATCCAGCTGACATCCCGAAAACTGCTGTAACAACTCCGTTTGGAGAATTTGGATTTTTAACTATGCCTTTTGGTTTGCGAAACGCGGCTAGTACCTTTCAACGCTTCATGGACGAGGTAGTGTGTGATTTAGACTTCATCTATAACTACATAGACGACATTCTAGTGGCAAGTGCCTCACCTCCGCCTACTGTTCGAACGGTTTCAACAGTACCAGGTTAGAATTAACCCTGGTAAATGTGTTTTTGGTGCTTCAGAGTTAGTTTTCCGGGGCCACATCATCAGCCCAGAGGGTATATCTCCCTTACCTGAAAAGGTTAAGGCTCTACAAGACCTTAAACCACCCACTTCACTTTGCCAACTAAGGCACTTCCTTGGCCTGCTAAATTACTACAGTAACTTCATCCCACACTGTGCGGATCTCTTGTCTCCTCTTTCTGACTTGTTACGTAACAGGGAGAAGAAAAATGAGCAGATTTCACTGAATGATATTCAGCTGAAAGCCTTTAAAGAAGTGAAGGAGAAACTAGCAACACACACATTACTTGCACATCCTGTGCCTGATGCCCTGTTTTCACTGGTTGTGGATGCATCGGGCACAGCTGTAGTTGCAGTGTTGCAACAACAGCACCAACAACAACTACAACCCCTCGCATATTTTTCGAGGCAGCTGCAACCGGCAGAACAACATTACAGCACATTTGACCGCGAACTTCTGGCTATGTACCTCGCAGTGAAACACTTTCAGCATTCACTCGAGGGCCGACAATTTGTGATCTACACTGATCACCGTCCGCTTACATTCGCACTGCGTGCTAAGCCGGACAAATATTCACCTCGCGAAACTCTCTCACTTGGATTTTCTTTTGCAAATTACCAGCGATATCCAACATATCTCTGGGGGGCAGAACACTGCAGCAGATGCTTTATCCCATCTCCCTATTAATTCTCTGTCCTCACCTTCGGATATCGATTTACAACAAATGGCCTTAGACGAGCAAAGTCTGGATACATTGGATCTGTTGTCACCTGAATTTGCAACTTGCAAATTCGCGTATCTGCCCGTGCCTACTTCGGACACACAGATCATATGTGACACTTCAACAGATTCACCTAGACTATTTGTTCCCATGACTCATCGTAGAGCTGTCTTTGACACACTACACAATCTGGCACACCCTGGATGCAAAGCCACAGTGAAGCTGATTACAGCTAGATTTTTCTGGCCTAATATGAGGCATGAAATCACTGCCTGGACACGTTCCTGCATTTCCTGTCAGAAGTCAAAGGTGCACAACCATATCCGTACACCCTTGGGAACATTCAACACCCCAGATGCTCGGTTCAGCCATGTTCACATCGATCTGGTTGGACCATGGCCAGTCAGCCAGGGATTTACTTATCTCCTGACCTGCATAGACCATTTCACACGGTGGCCTGAAGCTATTCCGCTTAAGGACATTTCGGCTGAATATGTAGCGAGAGCCCTTATATCGGGCTGGATATCGTGCTATGGAGTCCTCACAACAATTACCACAGACCGTGGAGCACAGTTTGAATCCCACCTGTTCCAGGAACTTTCCAGGATTTTAGGGATCGAACGTATTCGAACAACAAGCTATCATCCAGCTTCGAATGGGATGATAGAACGCTTCTATCGACAATTGAAAGCTGCCTTACGTGCTTACCTTGATCAATAGCGATGGAGCGAATACATACCTGTTATCCTTCCTGGCTGTCGTGCAGCTATCAAAGAGAACCTGGGGTACTCTCCAGCCGAACTTGTCTATGGAGTACCTCTATCGCTGCTAGGTCAGATGCTGATCCCGATAGAACTAGGATTGTCAGATCCAGATCTGTTTATAAACAGACTACAAGCTTACTTTAGTAAGCTTCTACCCATGAAACCTAGGAAGCAGACCATAAAATCTTTGGTCCTCAAAGACATTTCTTCATGGACACACGTGTTTTTTAGAAAAGACTGTGTGAAAGCCCCTCTAACACTGCCTTATACGGGTCCTTATCGCGTGTGATCACGCACTTCTACACTTTTCACCCTGGGGCAAAAAAGAAACAGTATCTGTTGACAGAGTTAAAAGAGCTTTTCTTGGCTCAGAAACACAAGACACACATATCCCACCTACATTCACACAGCATACACCTGAAGTGAATACTGAAAATGATAACTATGTCACTACTACACATAGTGGCCGCCATGTACATTGGCCCAAAAAATTATGCAAAACTTTAGATTTAAACCCCTGTAAATTCGGTTTATTTAAAAAAAAAAATTTTTTTAGCTGGAACTTTCTATTCTCATTATCCCTTTATATATTCTTTCTTTGGCAACATAAACTTCCAGACATTACGTTGCCTTGTGTTCTGTATTTTTCTAAAGACTGCTCCCTTGTTATTTTTCTTCATCAGCTTTTCGCCTAAGCAGGGAGTGATGTAGCAGTTAACAAACTATTTACTATAGGCGGATCAATGCCCGGTGCCAAAGTGATTCGGCCACACTGACCAATCGGTTAGCAGGCCGCATTGATTTGAGCTGTCCCCTTAAGGACTATTTTTAGCCCTTTGGGATCTCAGCTGCGATCGTCAGAGAGACGTCAGCTAGCGACCTATACAGACCTCTCTCACTCACCTCTCCCATTGCTACTTGTTGACGACTGCAGTCTGATGGCAGACGACACCTACAAACAGACATTTACACTTTCTTTCTTTCTCTTCAGTTTGAGATACAATCTTGCCTTTTTTAAATAAACCCTTTATTATTGTTTTGTTAAAAGCAATGTCGTTTGGCCTTGTGTTTATTTAAGTAATCATTAGGAGAGAAATGCACAACATTTAAATTTAATGCCCGCAAAGGGAAAAATTTGCATCTAATTTTATTGTGAATAAAATCTCTTCTTCGTTTCAAAGCAAGGCCTTTATATTTTATTCTTTAACCCCCCCCCACACACCTTTTATTTCATGCTGTCATTTTTTTTCATGTTAGTTACTTTAGCGCAGAATTTATCTGGAAGCAAGATAAATTTCCAACACCCTCAAAGATAATTCTTACTTGAGAAAAGAAAAATTTTCTCAGATTTGAAGGATTTGCCTCACACAGAGCAGAAAAGATTAAGTATCAGAACAGATACTACACTCCTATTTATTTTCTTTCCCATGTGACACAAGGTCGTTTTGAATGTGGGGAAATATCCAGCTCCTAATCCAGGGTACTCTGGATTAGGAGCAAAAATTAAAAATTGCCATAGTCTAAAAGGGTTTCTCCTTTACTGACTAAGTACAAAATTAACTGAGTGTATCATCAGAACAGATACTACACTCTGCCTGCAGCTAAATGACGTATCAGTGTGAAAATTAAATATAAATTTCTTGCAATTAAGTTTCAAAATTCTTAAAATGTTATTTAAATAATAAAAAAAATTATTAGACGTCATCGAATAAATTGTTTCGAAGTAATATAAAAAAAAGTAATTTATATATTTTACGGTAATCATTTAATAATTAAAGTTTATGAAATTCCAAAAAACGGAAGTCATCCCGCAGTGAAGGGAACGCAATAAAATTACCCATAATCCTTTGCGTCTTCCTCTTAGATACGGTGCCGAATTAAGGTAAGCCACTTGCATTTCATCGTCTTCTACAAAAAAGTTCAACGATTATTATTTCCAGTTTTAATAAAGCTTAATCGATTTCTTATTAAATTTAATTACCTTAATGCCTATTGATTAGTAAACTGTATATTTGATTAAAAAAGGAATCGATCTTTTGTGATTTTTCTTTTTACTGAACGTTGGACCCTCGAATGGGTCTTGTTTTTGTAACGACTGACTGCTTACGTGGCATTCATTTTACACTTGTGTTTTTGTTTTAAAGGATTTATTTTGATGTCCGGATTTTTAACAATTTTGTGTAGGTTGAAAAAAATATTTCAGTTTTAATAAAAAAAATAAATTTAATTTTTGTTAATAAAAGAAAAGGGTGCTAGTGCACTTACTGATCCGCGCTATTTTTTTTTTTTTAAATCGTATTTCCAAGTTTAATTAAAGTTTTATGATATGTATTTTTATTCAATTGTAAGGTTAAAGTATAGAATAGGTACAAAACACCCTCCCCATGTTAAGAATGGCTTTTTAAATAATAACGTTATTCTTGCAGAGTGCACTACCAAGAAAAGAAAGGTCGTTTCTTCCAATAATGCCATGTGAAATAAATAATGCACGCACGCCTCTTTTGAAACAAAAAACACTTCCATATGAAATTATAATTTTTCGATTTCCGGGTTTATTTTTTTAAAATTCTTTCTTTATTTGTTATGATGATATTCGGTAATTGTGCAGAATACGAACCGTGCCATTTTCTTTAGATAAGATTTTCAAGTTAAATCCAGATTTTACGGTATATTTCTATTAAATTGTTAGGTAAAAGTACAGAATAGTTATCAAAGCCCCTCCTCTCCTCCATGCTAAGAATGGTTTTCTTAATGGGTTCTCATGTAGCTGAGGTCTCTCTGATTCTACTTTCGCTTTTACTTGCTCACATGCTCCTATTCCGAATTTGTAACGGTGGCCGACATTGGTGAACTTTTTTTTTTTTTTTAATGTTTAACATATTTCAAACTGATATAAATTATTGTACAGTAAAAATAAATTAAAACAAAAATAATTTGATGGGTTTGTACACATAGATTCGAAAAAGTTGTCAGAAAACAAATATATAACAAATAAATGTTACCAAAGGCAAGACGTTACTTTTCTACCTAACTGGATAATTTTTTTAGTGTTTTTATTTAATGTAACATGTTTATTCAGCTCGAAAAACATAGTGTTTACCGATGTATCGGAAAATTTAAAATGGCGGCCGACTCTCTCTTTCACACGGTAAGTTTGGGAAAAGGAGTTAAAAATAAAAAAAACTAGACAAAATACTGTTAGAAACTATCTCAATATGTTACCGTGACATAGGCTGACATATATTCGGTGGGTTTCTATGTCACGGTAACATATTGAGATAGTTTCTAACAGTATTTTGTCTAGTTTTTATTTTTAACTCCTTTTCCCAAACTTACTGTGTGAAAGAGAGTCGGCCGTCATTTTTGACTTTCCAATACATCGGTAAACACTGTATGTTTTTCGATCTGAATAATCATTTTACATTAAATAAAAACACTAAAAACATATCCAGTTAGGTAGAAAAGTAACTTATCTTGCCTTTGGTAACATTTATTTGTTATATATTTTTTGATAACTTTTTCGAACCTGTGTACACAGTAATACAAACCTAATTTGATTTCAAATTATTATAATCAAGTAATAATTCCATTTTTACTTGATTGATCTAAAGTTATTTTAGCAAATTACCTAACAATTTAATAAACAAAAATATCGCAAAAATAAAACTGAATTTAACTTAAATACTATGAAAAATAGCTTTTTTAAATTTAGTAAAAAAAGTAAAAAAAAAAATGGAATTTTTACTTGATTAAATAATTCTGTACTTGAGTTTAATCAAAACCTTAAATGAAAATATTGAAAAAAATTAAATTGTACGTACTTGTTATGAATTAATGATTCATTAAAAAAAAAAATCACTTAATTTAATTAAGTAGGTTTTTAGAGGAGAATTAAATTTTAATGAGATCGATCGTATCGCGGACATCTTGCCTATTTAAAAATATTTTTGCTGCTAAGGCAGAGTGATCTGCGCTATTTTTTTAAAATTGTATTTCCACATTTAATTAAAGTTTTTAAAAAAATTTTTTTTTTATTCAATTGTAAGATTAAAGTACAGAAAAGGTACAAGACACCTTCCCCTCCGCATGTTAAGAATGGCTTTTTAAATAACGTGGTGCTAGTGCACTTACTGATCCACGCTATTTTTTAAATCGTATTTCCAAGTTTAATTAAAGTTTTCTGATATGTTTTTTATTCTACTGTATGATTAAAGTATAGAATAGGTACAAAACACCCTCCCCATGTTAAGAATGGCTTTTTAAATAACGTTATTATTTCAACACGGATCAATAAGTGTGCTAGTACCAATAACGTTATTATTCACGCACGGATCACTCTCTGCATGAGTACCAAATTTTTTACAGAAAAAAAAAATGTTAATGAGATCGATGGTGTCACGTCCATCTTGCGTATTTTGTGAACAAGGAGGGGGAGCGCCAGGGGAGATAATTCCATCATCCCTTAAAGTTTGTTAAAATTTGATGAGATGATTTTAAAAGTAAAAAATAAAAAAACTTGTGCACCACCACCGAGAATTGAAACCAAAACGTCCAGCTTATGATTTACTTTTTCCTTTGACATCAATGACTGAGGTATGAAGACATGTTTGCTGCATGGCTAAAAATTAAAACAGGAACCAATAGCTATTACGTTATGCATGCATATCGTAATCCTATCATTCGACCTTCGCCTGCCAAATTTCATTTGTTTTGTTTTTTTAATTTTCACACATTTGAACAGATTTTCCCAGCTAAAACCCAAATATAAAGTTTCACATGGGTTCGAATACCTTATATATTAAGTTTCATGTCTGTAGACCCAAAACTGACAGGAGTTTGGTAGACCAAAGTTTTTTTTTTTTTTTAACAAATGTATATATGCATACATAAATATATAAAGAGGTTTGTGTTTATTATAACCTTTGTACACAAATATTACTCAAGTAAATATGTAGAATATCTGCATGAATATAATTACACGTAATAGTTAACTAAAGATGATCATTCCATAAGAAAACTGAAAAAACTAATAGGAAATTAATTTAAAAAAAAATTAAAATATAGTTAAATTAGCTAGATCTTTTAAAGCTATAGGTAAATTAGCTAGATCTTTTAAAGCTATAGGTAAATTAGCTAGATCTTTTAAAGCTATAGGTAAATTAGCTAGATCTTTTAAAGCTATAGGTAAATTAGCTAGATCTTTTAAAGCTATAGGTAAATTAGCTAGATCTTTTGCAGATGAATGCAATTCCATAACTCAGATAACAAAGCTGTATTTTCTTCTATAATATTAATCTCACCTGTCTGTTTAAATGTATGCATGTATGTCTCGCAGAAACTTTCGACAGTGAAGACTGATTTTCACGAGATCAGTATCATTTTGAAGCTAGACCCTTCAGATGAGAAATATCGAAAAATTGTCCAGAAACATTAATTCCTTTACCCTCAACTAGGCACTTTTCTACAGGGAGGGTCGCTTTTTTTGCCGATACTTTTGAAAGTTATCCCCTCTTTTCGATTGTCTAGCTTTAATTTAAACCTACGTTACTTCTGGTTTGGTAATAGACACAACAGCAAACACGTCACATTTTTTTTTTTTTTTTTTTCACTTTCTTTTCCTCCTTCACGGTACCAGTTCGAGTCTGGCTGCCTACTATCACTTTTTTTTTTGCTCAACACACACCTCCAAGCACCCGGGCACTCAAATAGAAAAGGTTTTTTTTATATGAATATTAATACACACACAAAAAAAAAATTTATAGGAGTACAGATTTCTGAAGAGTTAGTAAAGTCAAAATGTTAGCAGTGTATTTTAATTTTATTTCTGTGCATCTTCAATTTCTTTTTCAGATCATGAATATTTTATTAGTGTGTTTAGTTGGGCTCCTCAGCTTCCATCTGAGTGGCGTGTCGGCAGCTGGGGAGGAGACGGAGAAGACGGCTCGCTTGCTCTCCACGAAAAATGTCATGAACCAATATTTGGTGGAAGGAAAAGATATCGTCATTGAATATAAAATCTACAATGTTGGTGACAGGTAAGAATGAAGGTGTATTCATCTATAAGGAATTATTGTACTACAGCTGAAGGACTCCATGTCTATTTCTAAATGTTCTTTTCTATCGCTATTATAGAAAAGTCACTGATTTTCGGACTGACTTCCTCATCTTGGTTGTTATAGTCACAATGTTTCGGCCGTTTTGCCCTCCGGCCTTCATCAGGTGTTTTGTATCGAACTGGGGAACCGTTTGTTAGGAGTCTCGAACTCAACCCTTTATTATTATTATTACGGGGGTACCGTGTTCGGACTCCAGCTAGGCTCTGGGACATAGTTGCTGATTCTCTGTTTTGAATGTTACTTTTCACTGCCTTTGTTCAGGATTGAACTTGGCACCTTTGGGTAACTGTAAACTTTGATACAACATCTAGGACCACTTGGCCATATGTCACTAGGAAAAATCTCAATCAATGAAAACACCTCATCTCAAAAATACAGACAATTACTATAAAAGTCACTGTGTGAGGGTTTTTATTTTTATTTTTTATACAAGTCATTACTTATCAAGGCCTGGAGGCCACTTGAAGGATAAGGGTTAATGAGTGTACGGTAGTCAGTGGGACAGTATCGTAGTAATCATTAGTAGTGGAAATTCGGTAACTTGGATTACTTAAGGGGATGGCTCCTCAAGAACTTGTTTACGTTGGACTTAAAGACAACCATATTGTAGTCGGTTGGAAAGCAGGGGAGCTGAAGAGAGTTCCGCAGGCGTGCAGTTCTAAGAAAGAAACTCTGTTCATGTAATTTATGTTTAGATTTAGGCTCAGATAAAGAATGGGAAATTATTGATAGTGGTTTTGGTTTCCGAAATTGCTGGGACGATTTTTTAAAAAATTTCACACAAATGTGGCTGGGAGTGTTCTTAGATAGGTTTTGTATAGGAATGTCTCCAATAATAGTGAAATTGATGATTGAAAACATCTGATTTAAAGAAGGAAGTTTGATTTTGACCAAAGTAAACACTTTTAGACAGCCTAACATCACAAGTGCGTTTGAGAAGTTTCATCATTGCAAAAACAGAAAGGCGCAGTGAATAAAATCAACAGTAGGTGTTTTTGATAAGACAGGGGCGTGTTCGAAATGAATGCTTCTGTTTAGAGCCCAATTGAATCATAATACTCGACTTTTACACTTTAAACTTTAATTCAAGCCATTATGTAAAAATAATTTTATAAAATCAACAGTAGGTTCTCTACAGCACAATGTAGACTACAATGTATTGTAGATTGTGTTGGGCTGATCACACCTTCCATTGTCAATGAGGTGATCTCTTTAGAGAAGTCATCGATCTGATTCCTCCTCGAGATTGGAAGAAGTGATGCAGCGACTAGCTAAAATCGTGGCTCAGAATGGTTAAGCAAGATACCAAAGAGATTCTGGGTCCAACAGTTTATAGTGTTCGCTGTTCGAACCGGGACTGGTTGTCGATGTCAGCATTGGCGATGGATCGCTGGGCTTGGTCATTTTTCATGCGAGATGCGATGAATTCATTGGAAGGAGCACATTTAACCAATTCAGGGTGAATGCCGCCCCAAGACAAGAATGTCTTGTAGACTAAGTCACTGCAGGGAGACGTGAAGCTTCTTCCCAGTGCACCGCAATAGACCCATAACTAAAGCAGGCAGTCAATCGAGTTGATTGAAAAATGGGTGATTTTACTGATTTTGATGACAAAGTATGGTAGAATAGAACATTTGTTAATCCTTGTTCCATCCTAGGTAACATCCGGTCTCCTTGCTAGTATACTTTAATGACACAAAATGTCTCTGAATTCATTCATCTTTGATTTTTTTTTTTTTTTCTACTATGCAAGTTGTATAAATATAAGCACAATTTTTGTATAGCTTAATATTTACTGTTCTTTTTTAGTGTGTGTGTTTTTCTGGTTATGTTATATCTCCTGTACTGATTTGATTATTATTTTATTTATTTGTCATTGCAGAACAATACCTGAATCAAAGTATTGTCTATAAGACTTCCTGTTATGGTAAAAAAAAAAAAACTATGTAATGAAATAGGTGTAAAAAAAAAAAAAAATAATCAAATAGGTGTAAAAAAAAAATGTAATGAAATAGGTGTTAAAAAAAAAATGTAATGAAATAGGTGTTAAAAAAAAAATGTAATGAAATAGGTGTTAAAAAAAAAATGTAATGAAATAGGTGTTAAAAAAAAAATGTAATGAAATAAGTGTTAAAAAAATGTAATGAAATAGGTGTTAAAAAAATGTAATGAAATAGGTGTTAAAAAAATATGTAATCAAATAAGTGTTAAAAAAATATGTAATCAAATAGGTGTTTAAAAAAAAATGTAATGAAATAGGTGTTAAAAAAATATGTAATCAAATGGGTGTTAAAAAAATATGTAATCAAATGGGTGTTAAAAAAAATATGTAATCAAATAAGTGTTAAAAAAATATGTAATCAAATAAGTGTTAAAAAAAAATATGTAATCAAATAAGTGTTAAAAAAAAATATGTAATCAAATAAGTGTTAAAAAAAATATGTAATCAAATAAGTGTTAAAAAAAATATGTAATCAAATAAGTGTTAAAAAAAAATATGTAATCAAATAAGTGTTAAAAAAAATATGTAATCAAATAAGTATTAAAAAAATATGTAATCAAATAAGTGTTAAAAAAAATATGTAATCAAATGGGTGTTAAAAAATATGTAATCAAATGGGTGTTAAAAAAAATATGTAATCAAATAAGTGTTAAAAAAATATGTAATCAAATAAGTGTTAAAAAAAAATATGTAATCAAATAAGTGTTAAAAAAAAATATGTAATCAAATAAGTGTTAAAAAAATATGTAATCAAATAAGTGTTAAAAAAAATATGTAATCAAATAAGTGTTAAAAAAAATATGTAATCAAATAAGTGTTAAAAAAATATGTAATCAAATAAGTGTTAAAAAAAAATATGTAATCAAATAAGTATTAAAAAAATATGTAATCAAATAAGTGTTAAAAAAAAATATGTAATCAAATAAGTGTTAAAAAAAATATGTAATCAAATAAGTGTTAAAAAAAAAAATGTAATCAAATAAGTGTTAAAGAAAACCAGGAAAAGTGTTATACAGTTTTTTATTTTAAATTATTTTTACAAAAATGATTATTTACTTAGGTGGTTTGATTTTTAGGATCAAATAGATATTTTACTTTATTTTAGAAATATAAAATGTTGATCAGAAAAATTTTATTTTACAGATTTTTTTTTAACTAAAACAAAGTCTTATATCCAATACTGTTTCTGTCATAATACAATTTTCTGCAAACTTCCAATTGGGTTTTATTAATTCTTTTTAGTATCATACCCAGTTTATTGACCATCTTTTTTACTATCCTCCTGTTGATTTCACCTTTGATTCTTGTCAAGCCAATTTTGAATCGATACAATTTCCTCCTTGAATATTCTCATTTTATTCACAATTGTTTTTTCTTTTCCAGTGCCGCAACTGATGTCAAATTGAAGGAAGAAGGCTTTCCTGAAACTGAGTTCAAAATTGTGCAAGGTTTCTTGGCTGTCCAGTGGGATAGAATTGCACCGTATCCTTTGTGAAGCTAATTTCTCTATTACAGCATTCACTTCTGGTCAAATTGATCCAGCTTCTTCTTTGGTCTACATCACATCTTAGAACCATGGCGACCCATGCACAGCAATCCTAATCAAGGTTGCATGAGATTGTTAACCAATCACGACTCTACAATCAAAGGTTGACCATCTGTGGACGTGAGACCTTGGCTAAGTCCTTGACAGTTGTTGCCTATGTTGTCAGCTGCTAACTGATATGTCTACATCACCTGGGCAGAGAGTGATGAGCCGAGGTGGACATATATTAGATATGGCTTGTGACTTGGTGGCTTTACCTGAATTCCACATGTGAACCAGATCTAAATTATTATCTGGGATTTTACCTTGTCACTGGAATTTGTTCCTAGGACCTTTTTATATCATTCTGTTCGCGTTTACTGGATACTGCAGGAAGTTGAGTGCATCTTTGAATTTGTACAGAATTTTGAACGCAACCTTTTATACAATGTACAGAGGTAGATTGTTCTTATTCGCTGGCTCCATATTCGTAGAGAAAGTTGATTAATAAATTTTAGGTTTTTGTCACAAATTTTTCCATATTAAAAAAAACAGAAAAATCTGTATGATATGTACCCATGATGCAACAAAAATATCATATTCCAAAAATTATGTAAATTGATCAAGTTTTATTTTAAAAGAGAATCAAATTTTAAAAGTAACCAAAGAACGGCTATGTTATCTGCTATTTGGAAAATAAAAACAAAACAAAGGGAGATAACTCAACATAATCCAAACTTGCAAGATTTATGTTGTAATGCCTACAAATTCCCATTAATCACTTAAAAATGATTTTCTTTATAAAAATAAAACTACTTGATCATTTGATATGATTTTTGGAATATATCCTCATTTCATCATGGCTACATCATATTAGTTTTTCCTTATTTTTGTTTTTTTTAATCTAAGAAGAATTCTGCACAAGAACTGTTATTCAGTTAGAAATTCTATATAGATTCCCGAGTTTAACAAAAAGATTCCCATGTTTCTGAATTTTTTTAGATGAAATTTGATAATTTGGGTTATTCGGACTGTTTGAGTTCAACAAGATACGCTGAAAGGTTGGAGTTTATATCTGACAAAACGTTTTGCAAATAACACTTAAGATGAGAACAATACAAAAGACTCCAAAGCTTGACAACCTGAATAAGTTTAGAAGACACATTGGCCAAAATATGAAAATAACTAAAATAAAACGGGTTTTGCCATCAGAACTTTTTTTTTTTTTTTTTTTTTTTTCAAATGATCAGGAAATTCTGAAATTCTGCATGGGTATGAACTTTGTAACAGAAGTAAATGAAATATGATTGACTGTTTTCTTATAGAGCTCATGTTGCACTGTGTGTGATATATGTTTATTATACAAAAATTACAGAACAAACAGAAGTGTTTCAGTGAAATCCTAATTTAGAGAGACCCAACTCATCAGACCGAAGAAAAGAAAAAAAGTGCACTGCCGCATTTTGGTCTGATAAGATGGGTCTCTCTAAATTGAGATTCCACTGAAACATGTATGCACATATGTAACCAATAATGCTGGTATAATAAACATACTATATACCGGTCTCTGTTCTCCGTTGAGCACTTTGTAATAATCACCCGGGTTTCAGTGGATCTACAGGAAACCAAGCTATACAACCATTATATATATATATATATATATATAAAAAATTTTTTTTTTTTTTTAAGGATTTCAACAGTGCTCTGTTATAAGGAAAAATCCGAAAATAGGAAGGTATTATGTTTTATTTACAGAAATTTTAGATGAGATAATTCATCGGTACTGTCGGTTTCAAACCTGATAATTAGGGATCGTTTTAGATATCCATATCGAGCTCTCTTCAGCCGATACTCATCTATCGGCTGAAGAGAGCTTGATATGGGTATCTAAAATGGTCCCTAATTATCAGGTTTGAAACCGACGGTACCGATGACTTCTCATCTAAAATTTTTGTAAATAAAACATTTATTGAAATGTTATACTGATTATGTATGGTTCTTTTTGTCTACACATTATTTGGGCAAGTATTTTTTGCTAGCCAATGAGACGAATGAATACACTGCCCTTCCCAAAGAGGAGATAATGCTTGGGAGGATAGTATCATTACAACAGAACAAATACATTATCCCCCCCCCTTTTGTTCCAGCTCTTTTGACTCTAGTGGTCTCCATCATCAATTCACTGTTGATATCTCAATGAATTTTAATGGAATGTGGTCAAACCAACTCTAAGCCCTTGATCCACGCAACGTAAATACTCCCAACTAACTCGACAAAAATCCCACCCCCTTCACTCTAGAGATCCCTAGATGCCGGAAAACCTACTCTAATAGTTTCTTCCGTTGAATTGCTAGATTTTGGAATTCCCTCCCAGGTCCCTGCTTCCCTGACATGCAGAAATTAAAGTGTAAAGAGGGTCTTGCTGCTCAACTCCCTACGTAGTGTCCGTGCAAATTTTGTCCCAAATACATACAAGTAGCACTGCGCCTGTTTGAAATAAGTAAAAAGAAAAATGTAGCATCTTATTCCAGCAGCTTCTTTCTAAGAATTGCAGGCTTGTGGAACTATTTCTACTATTTTTTCCTATCTTGGTCTTAATACTAGGGCATTTTCTGTTTTTGTGATAATCACCTTTTGTTCTTGTTGGTTTCTTAGATCAAGTGGCTTCATGCCATGTCTGGACCGTTTTTCAAACAAAAATATTTTCATTAAACACTTAGGTCTACATCTGAATCTAAAGTCTGTTTTAAAATTGTGGTTTGTTTTACATTTTTGAAAATTATGCACAAAGCATTTGAATTGGAATGCATTTTGTTTCAGTCTTTTTGAATCCTTAACTGATTTTCTCTCAGAAAAACCAATGTGTCGCATGCCATTGTGATGAAGCCCCTCAAATACGGCTTCGTAAACTTTACAGCTGCCGAACTGACCTATCTGCCCAAAGAAGATGCCACAGAAAGATTGGTAAGTCCAAATTTGTGATTCGTTTCTAAGAATTCATTATTTTGTAAAATTCAAGCTTTATTGCAAAACTAGCAGGCTGTCTAGCATTGCCTGGTCATAACATATGCTTAAATATGATATTTTGATTAATGCAGATTTTGTATTTATTATATTAGACCCAATACACAGTAATGATTTTTTTAAAAAATTTTCTTAAAAATGACTTGTGTGACACCACCGAGAATCAAAACCAAAACGTTTAGCTTACAATTTATTTTTTCCTTTGACATTAATGCCTGAGCTATGAAGACCTGTTTACTGCAAGTCTAAAAATTCAAACATGAACCAATAGCTATTAAGTTATGCATGAATATTCATAATGCTATCATTCGACCTCCATCTGGCAAATTCCATTTTATTTAATTTTCACACTTTTGCATTGATTTTTCCCCTAGTTGAAACCCAAATATAAAATTTCACATGGGTTCGAATACCCTTTATATTAAGTTTCATCTTTGTAGGCCAAAAACTGACAAAGGAGTTTGGTAGGCAAAATTTTAAAACATATATGCATACAAATATATATAGAAAGAGGTTTTCGACTATAACCTTTTTACGCAAATATTACTCAACTATAAATCATGTAGAATATCTGCATGAATATAATTACATAATAGTTAAGTAAAGATGATCATCCCATAAGAAAACTGAAAAAAAAAACTAATAGGGAATTAATTAAAATTAATCTTTAAAAATATGCAAATTAGCTGGATCTTTTGCAGATGAATGCAATTCCATGACCCATATATAACAAAGTTATATTTTCTTTTAGAATAAATGGAAAAAAGGGTTTTTAATATGAATATCAATGAAGGCAAAAAAAACAAACAAATTTATAAGAATATAGATTTGATCTGTAGTTGTTAGAAACTGATTAAGCAAGATTCCTTCAATTTCAATTTTTTAACTCCCTTTTTAAATTTGATACATTTTCTAGAATCAGTTATGTAATGGATTTTGTTCAAAATTAAATTAAGGATTCCAGATATAAGGTTTAGTATCATATTCTGATTAATATTCTAAGGCAGGATTTCCCAAATTTCAGGACACTTTCGAGCCACTGAGCAGAGCAAAGTTTTTTCACAAAGCACTAACAAGATAATTTCTAAAATAAATATAAAAATCATTAATTTCAAATTTTAACTTATACTTGTTCATTAGTTGTTTCTGTTCGTGGTTTTACTTTATTTTCATGTTTGCAACCATTTTTAGTTTTTGATTAATAAGTTGTTGCATTTTTTGTTAATTCAGTTTTTATTTAAGTTTTCATGAACCATCCTGAAACTCTTTACACCTGTAGTTACATATCATCTTTTTCCAGTAAAAAATTAAATGTCTGCAGCCATTTTAATTTTTCCATATAAAGCATTTGGTCCTTTTTAAAAAAAGCCTTACTCATGGAGCCCTGGGGCTCCAACTTTGGGAAACCCTCTAAGGGGGTATGTGGTACAAAATTTGTGTTCATGAATTGATTTTAGTTGTCCTAGGGCAGGTATTCTAGTATCTACGTCCATTTTTTTTAATCTTTTAATATAGTTTTTCAATATTTTATTTTTCCGTTCATACATTCTTTTCGATTTATCTGTTCATCAATTATCTTCCAGCTGACTATGTTTTGAAATTTGCTTTTGATGTTGGTGCTAGTTGGAATGAAAGCACACGCGTTAAAGTTTTAAAAAATTGCAGTCAAATGACTGAGGCTTCATGTGAAAGAATGCTGCCTGAATATAAAATTTCCAATATTTTCAATGTTTTTCATTTTGATTATTTTTACTTATTTCTATTAATTTTTTGACAAAAAAATGGAAGACTTCTCAAAAAAAATTACAAAACTGCCTTTATGCTTCTTACACCATTTATAATTCTGAATATCTATCTGATATCAAATATGTATAATTAGAAAATCTGACCATACTCTCAGAAATTAAAGAGGGTGCATATTTGTGCAGTGCGTATGGTAGAAAAGTTTTTGCCATCCTTTGAGTTAGGAAATGTTAATGGTGGTTTAAAAAAAAAAAAAAAGCTATCAATATCAGAATAGATGAATTTGTTTTCAATTTTTAATCTTTCATTAAAAAATCTCTTGATCGCAGGTTGGCTACACGAGTGCTCCAGGAAAAAGCGGTATTATTAATCAGAAGGATTTTGAAAGAAGATTCTCCCCACATGTGGTAAGTTCCGCAGATGCAGATTTAAAAAAAAAATTTTTTTTGTTTTTTACTCTCAGCTTAGGTGGGGGCTGTGCAAGTGGGCAAATTATAGACTAATATACCAAGGCCAGAAAGAAAAACCATTTATAGATGATTTGTTATTCCAGGGTTTTAGATACTAGCAGGGTAACCTGATACTGCCCGGGAATAGATGAGAATCAACAAATGTTCCATACTTCCAATAATTTTATTGTCATCGAAATTGGTGAAATCGACTATTTTTCAACTAAATCAATTGTCTGCTCTAGTCAAGAACCCACTGTGGTGCACCATGAGGAAGCTTCATGTGTTTCCTCACAATAATTAAGTTTACAATATATTGTAGTCTACATTGAACTAGAGAATCCACTGAGTTTATAAAATTATTTTTATTTAATGGCTTGAATTAGTTTAAAATGCAAAAGTCAAGTATCATGGTTTAATTGTCCTCCAAATAAATAAAATTGAACCTACCTGTCTTATCAAAGAACCTACTGTTGATTTTATAAGCTGGACTCATTTGCTTTGCATGATGAAAATATAATCTCAAATACACTTGTGAGGCTGTATAAGAGTATTAACTTAGGTCAAAATTGAACTGTTTTTTAATCAAATTTTTTTATTATTAATTTCCGATACTTATCAGAGGCATACCAATCTAAGAACACTCCCAGATACAAAGTACATTTGCATGAAATTTAAATATAATTTAAATATTGTAGCTGACCTGGCAAAAATAGCTGCTGTATCTAATTATATGCTGGTGGGTCTCTTAAAATAACAAAATTTCTCATTACCTCATATGCAAATGAGATGCTGCTGACTTGAATAAAGGTTTTTTTTTGTTGTTTTTTTTTTCAGATAGGGTGGGGCAAATTTGAAGTTGTGAGATTGGAAAGCAGTGTGACGAATCTATATATCTATAAAAGTGAAAGTGTCTGTGTATATTTCCCTACACAATAACTCTGTCAATTTTAAGTCTACAGACTCGAAATTTGATATACAGGGTATTGAGATTTGGGAAAATCTTTGTAATCGGTTTTCAGCCAGAAATTTGGCTGTTAAAGGGTCAAAGTTCAACGATTTAACCTTTGAGAACTCTACCAAACTCCTCTGCCAATTTTGGGTCTAAATTTGTGCCCAAAACAAATGTTAAGGGTCATAATAGGGGTCAAAGTTTAAAAAAAAAAAAAAAAAAAATTGACTGCTGCAGTCTCTACCAAATTACTCAGACAATTTCTGGTCCAAACATTTGAAATTTTACATAAAGGGTATTCAGAAATAGGGCAAGCTTTTTTATCGGTTTGGATCGAAAATTTGAGCTACCAATATATAAATGTATGTTTGCATGTCTGCCTAAAACTTTCGATAGGCGACTGATTTTCACAAGATCAGTATCGTTTTAAAGTTTGGCCTTTCAGACAACAAATACTGAAAAATCGGCTAAAAACATTAATTTCTTCACCCTCAACTGGGCACTTTTCTACAGAGAGGGGTCGCTTTTTTTGCCGATATTTTCAAAAGTCATCCCCTCTTTTCGATTGTCTTGCCTTAATTTAAACCTACGCCACTTCCGGTTTGGCAGTGGTCGTAACAGCAAAGACGTCACTTCACCCCCCCCCCCCCCGTTCTTTTCCTCTTTTGCGGTACGGGTTCAAGCTTGCCTTCCTCTTACCACTTTTTTTTTTTTTTGTTTTTTGCTCAACACACACCTCCAAACACCCGGGCAATACCAGGCACCCATGCTAGTTTAACTATAAAAATTGCTAGTTGAAAGTACAAAATAGTTAACAATTTAATATTTAACCACTATTTTAAAATTGTCATTATTTTTGTACCAAAATATTTTTAAAAAATCTCAATTAGGTGCATGTTAGAATTACTTTGAGCCTACTCTTGGCCTGCTAAATGATCAGGACATCTGATGAAAGCATATTGATTTGGAAAAGGGCCTTTTTTCACCACTTATGAAGGCCTGAAGGATATTCTATTAAATAACTATTTATTAAATATAATGTATAAATAAATTTCTTTTTCTTAAATTTCAGCTCGATTGGTTGGTGTTTGCCATCATGACTCTGCCGTCTTTGGGAATTCCTTACATGCTTTGGTACAGCAGTAAACGGAAATACGACACAATCAAGCCAAAACGAAATTAAGGATTTATTTAGTTTAATAAACTCAATTTTTTTTACAATTTTCGTTTTTTTTGTTTTTTTTTTTTTTTTTTTTGTATTTACAATCACTGATTGAAATGAAGAATTTAATTGTTTCATTTCCTCTTCATTAAAATTTAAAACTTTACACTTTCTCTAATATCAGTAGTAAGGGAACATTCATTATAGAAAGTTATGCTGTGTGTGTTTTTTTTTTTTTTTTTTTTTTTTTTTTTTTTTTCACATCTGGTTTGTTTTAGGAGCAAAAATTTGTTCAAGGAAGATAAATTTTTTTATTGTACAGAGATCAAGAGAAGTTTGTTGCTGTGAACGCTTTAATATGGGGGAGGAATTGGAGCTCGGTCGAGCACCTATCATGAATGATATAGTAGTGAATCTAGCAACATTTCTGCTGTATGAAAGATGCTGCAGGGATGGAGAGATGATCCTCCACTAGATTGAAGGAGTGATATTTTTACTGTCAAAACAGGAAAGAATGTTCAGCGTTCTTTGGCATAATCTGGCTCTTATGTAGGTAGAGGATGGTGACAGGAGTGAGATTTTTTGGAACAATAGAATGATTCAATAATTTTTCCAGCAACATTTGATGAAAGTCTATCCTAGAAGCTTCATTAAAGGAGGCTTTCTGGAGGAGTTATTCATTTCGACTGCAAATTAAGAATCAGTCTCAGTGGTGAAAAGTTTAGTTTTAGAGAAATTAAAGCAACTTTTTTTCTTTATTTTTTCTTCACCATACTTTAAAGTGTTGCCATAAATTGTCTATAGATGTCAACGAATGATCTTTTAATATGATTTGGAAGATCGTTAAGTGGGTTGGGCCAAGAATGGATTCTTGATGCACACCAACATGTGCCATCTGCTTTTTCAATTAGGGTCATTTACAAAAATGATTGCCTTTTACTGAGATATAACAAATGTTCAATAAAAAATAAAATTAAAAAAACTCTTATTTAATTATACATCTTCATCTCTAGCGTTAATCACAATCTTTGTAAAATTGAAACATTTCATAGATTTGCTAATCACACATTGTTTTTTTTTTTTGATAGACATAGAAGAGGAGTTAGTGACCGTGTTTGAATAAAAGAGAGGAGATATAGAAAGTGAAATTGACCCTAATCCAACAGCAACGCTGATAAGACCCAATGCAAACTTGAACAATAATGTTGATAATCATGAATGCTAACACAATCCAAGAGCAACCTGTGAAGTTGCTCCTGAATGACTTCAATGTTGTCTTTATATAACTCGAGTCCATTCTGGTATTTCAAGGGGTGGCCAATGAAAACCATACACACTGTTCTTGAGCACTTACATGCATGCCTTTCACAAAATCCGGAAGATAGTTGAGCCCAGACCGGAAAACTTGGACACCAACGTTGATGCTTGTGCTCATTAACTACTTTTATTAACTTGGTGGAGAGAAATAATATTCTGCCTTTTGATTAGTGTCATTAACAAAATAATTTTTTTTTTAATTATCATTTGTATTGTGTTAAATGCAAGCCTTGAAATTTGGATTATTCAAATAAGGTACTTGAAGAGTTTAATCAAGACATTAAAAAAATGGAAATATCGAAAAAAAAGGTTATATTGTACGTATCTGTTTTGGACTGAAGATCTCAAAAAAAAAAAAAAAAAAAAAATTTCACTTAATTTGATCAAGTAGTTTTTTACAGCGGAAAAACATTTTTATGACAGCATGTTGAAGGTAGCCATCTTGAATTTTTTGAACATGCCACGGGGAAATAACTTAATTTAAAGTGCCAACACTCCCTCCCCATCTTGAATACTAGCTTTTCTTTGTAAAAATCAAACCTTTTGCGCAGTATCATAACAAATTGTTTTTTCGCTGTAACAAAAAAAAAAAAAACTACTTGATGAAAGTGAATTTTTTTTTTTTTTTTGAGAACTTCATTCCATAACGGATATGTACAATATAAACTTTCTTTGATGTTTTCATTTTTTAATGTTTTTTAGTAAACTGTACAAGTACCTTCAAATAATTTCTCAATTTGAGTGTCAGTCACAATATCTTGGCTGATGTGATTCAGGAGCCAATGTCGTTGTTGATGGGAATGTGGTTTAGAGTCACTATGATGCTTCATAGATATTCATACGTACATTGCAACTCTAAATGACTTATTTTCCTCAGCAAGCTTTGAAGACAATCATTACAACGAATGGAAATATAGTCTCTCACTTTTCTCTCCATTAGCAATTACCAAATTAACTGAAATATAGGATGATTTTAATTTGGAAAAACAAACTCATTCAAGATGTGACATCTATAATATAAATCTCCCCTGTCTATTTAAATGTATGTATGTCTACCTAAAACTTTCGAGAGAGGCGACCGATTTTCACAAGATCGGTATCCTTTTTTAAGCTAAACCCTTCGGACGACAAATATCGAAAAATTGGCTAAAAACATTAATTCCTTCACTCTCAACTGGGCACTTTTCTACAGGGAGGAGTCGCATTTTTTTTACGATATTTTCAAAAGTCATCCCCTCTTTTCGATTGACTAGCCTTATGTCACTTCCTGTTTCACAATGGTTTTTTTTTTTTTTTTTTTTACTTTTTTGCACATTCTTTTCTTCCTTTGCAGTACAGGTTCGAGCCTGGCTGCCTACTATCACTTTTGTGTTTTTTGCTCAACACACACCTTCAAACACCCGGGCAAGGCCAGGTTCTCAGGCTAGTTTAACATATATGCTGAAAAGGAATTTAGAACCGTGAAAAACTCTTATAGTGTATGCTACTGATAAGATTCCTACCTTAACATCTTTTGGAAAATCTCAAGCGGATCATAATTACAATCTAGAGCCTCGTGTATTGCAACCATGTACATCACTAAACATGCCACAGTGTGCAAGTTTATCAATTTGTAAAAATAAATATAAAAGCACATTCAGGAGGAATCCTTCCAGGAGTTTATTTTTATTTATTCATTTAAAAAAAAAAAAAAAAAATTGTATTCAGTTAACTTGTTTTAAAGCCATCAACAGGATTAGAACACTGTGGAGCCCCTTTTTGTGTTTGTTTCTTGTGGTTGACAACCGGTTCTGGATCAAACCGCATGGAATTTCTTAACCAAACGGAACATTTTTCTGGTAGAAATTAGAAAAAATTAAATTTTAAATGTCATTAATTTATCTGCAGCAATTGAAAAAACAATAAAAACAATGGTGGATTCGAATCAATCTCATACAAATTAAAAATTATTTTCTTAATTCTATTTCTGCAATTTTGACATGAGGATTGGTTATTCATGTCTGGATTCTTTGAACTAATGTTTTCATCTTAAATATTTTCATATTCATAAAAATAAATAAAACAAAATGCAAGAAGAAAAACACAGACTCCAACAGTTTCTGGACTCTAGATGTGTGTGATACTATCGACTCTCTAAATGCTGACGTCCACATCTATACCTACTATAGAGGCTGTATTGGTTAGTCAGTTGAGCAATTCATTTCACCATCTGATCCGAGCCATGAGCTGTCTTCCTTGGAGTCTAACCTCTAATTGCTATCAAGTGTCCAACTGTCCTCCATTGGATTCTGTCATCCACTCCATAAAGTGCTTGCAAACCAAATCTAAATATATCTACGTTCATTATTTCATATTGTTACCAACATTGCTACCATTGTCAACCATATTAAGTTCTTTGGTTAACGATGAACTTGTTTTTCTTTTGTTATATTTCATTTTTCTTTTCTCGCTTGCTTCCTAACACTTGGGGACAGGCGAGTGGGGGAGGGAACAACGTCAATAGCATCTAGTGTTAGGACGATTAATTGGAATTAGGAATCAGAAAAATTGGAACTATTTGGGGTATCGGAATCAGGAAAATTTGTGCATATTTTCCGATGCCAAAATCGATTCCGTTAATTATCTTTTTTATTTGATTTTGTTTAAAACAAAATCTTCCACTGCTGATAATAATAATAAAATAATACACATTTATTGATTTTAAACTACCAGTAAAACTAAAATCTATAGATCACCCCCACTACACAAGTGTGTTTTTACGTTTGAGAAAATATATGCACATTTGGCATCTGATTTTACGGTAATCAGGAAGAATAATAACTCTATAATTAAATATTTAGACATCTATAATATAAAAGCGTAAATGTGTGTGTCCGGCAAAGACTTTTGGAGAGGGGGGCACTCGGTGGGGTTACTCATTCTTAAAACTTTTTATATGCTCCGTAGATTATAATATTTACGAAACGAGTTCGCGTGTATCTTTAATTTGAGCAACTTTTACATGCTATTTTCGAGATATTTCTTGGTCTACATGTGTTTGTTTGGCTTTTAGTATAAAAGCAAAACTGAATCCGTAGCATAAAGCAGCTCCCTGGCACTTGTGACAGGGACGTCCAGAAAAGCAATGAGGTTTGATTAATGCGGGGGAAATCCCTTATATCAGACAATTGCTATTCATGCGTGAGAAACGCAGACACTGGCTTGCAGCCAAAGTTAAGTTTCCCCATATGGCGTGATGTTTGACCTCCCGCACTTGTCATATAACTTTTTAATCGTTACATTAAAACGTTTTTCATTCCTCTCCCTTCGTGACCAAGTGGGTAAGATGTCAGGTTTTTTCCCTTTCTTTTCCACCTTAGCGTCAAGGCTTTGGGTTCAAGCCTACCTTCCTACCAAAACTTTTTTTTTTTCGTTTACACTTCCAAAACACCCGGGCAATGCTGGGCACCCCCACTAGTTTATAAAGAATCGAAATTGGGAATTTAGTACGGAATTGGTAATTGTATCGGAATTGGGAAAAATATTGGAAAAGTCCCATCACTAATAGTATCACAATATAGCGTTAAACTACCAGATCATATCTATTAAAAATATAAGAAGAAATAATACTTTTGCTTGTTTCTCTCTCCCCTACTGGTAGTGTACATCTCAACAAACTAATATCTGTTCCATAACTGTTTAGTGTCATTCTTTTAAACACAGCAGTTATACAACGATTGGGTTTTATGGCCTGTTAAACTATGTTGGGTATTTTTTATACTGAAACTGCATGTATGTTTGCATACATATCATTTGTAAATTAATTTGTTTTGTACTTTTAAAAATTTATAAATAGACAATCTGCAGGTGGGTGAGTTAGCTAGTTTTGATTATCGGGTGATATTTGTAGTGCAGAGTAAAAAAAAAAAAAAAATGCTCAAGGTCGTATGCTGCTTTATATGTTCGAAATGTTGAATGACTAGATTAGATATTTGTTTCATGTTACTTCATTTGAAAACAGATATTCAAACATTCCATTAAAGTTCCCGTTTTACCTCAAACACAGAGTAAAGAAGTTGAGAACAATTTTTCTTTCCTTAATTGACCATTTAAATATGTTATAGCATACCTTTTTTGTGGTGTCTTGTTCTTACTGGATTCTAGGATGAGAATTCATCTTGTCTGGTAGAATTATCTAGGTTCGTGCTATTACTTGCGATAACATCACTTGGAGAAGGTGCATCATTCCTTGTAAAAGCCAGTGTTGGTCAACTATACTAAGGAGATCTTATTTGTGCTTCAAATAGAATGTGATTTTGAATATTTAGTCAGGGTTTACTTGTAGGGGAAAAAGTATCCTCATGCCAGGTTGTCCTGACAAAACCTGCACATGAAAACCTTAGACGTGCGAGGGTAGTGTCTAGTAGGCATTCAAGTTTTCGTTTCATTTTTCTACATTCGAAATTCTCAGAAATCCAGGGGCTCCCTTCTTGAGTCTAACGCTTGACCTCTATATGAGATACGTAAATATTGGAATGTTCCAGTAAAGTTCTTTATCTCTCAAACATAAAGAAGTTGGATTATTATTTTCCTCTCGATAATCGACCATTTAAATATATTAGAGTATATCTTTCTTTTTAGTCTCTTGATCTTACTTGATTTAAAATTTTTTTTTTAAACACCTCTCTCCACCTGGGCTGCCTACTATTGTTTTGACCCCCCCCCCACTTTTTTTGTTTTTACATCCACCGGGGTTCCTGACTACACCACCTCTTAATACTTGGGCAATGCTGGGCATCCCCGCTAGTCATATATGAGATACAATGCATTAAGTAAAAAAAAAAAAAAACGATAAGGACCTTAGTATAGAACGACGTGATAAAAGAACATTCAATGTAACAGGTTATGTGAATGACAAGAAATAAGGAGTTAATAATGAATGCGTTAACAAATTAGTAGAATCAAGCAAGACATACTGAATTTGCATATCCTTTGTATTTATAGAAGTACTAGCAGGGGTGCCCGGCGTTGCTCGGGTGTTTGGAGGTGTATGCTGTGCAAAAAAAGCAAAAAAACAAAAAAAAATGGTTAATTCTTTTAAACTTTGACCCCTATTATGACCCCTTAAAATTTATTGTTTCGGGCTCAAATTACTTTATTAAGTTAGATCCAGGTTCAAGGAACCTATATCTAAAATTTCAAGTGTCTAGACCCAAAATTGTCGGAGGAGTTTGGTAGAGTTCTTAAAGGTCAAATCGTGTAAATTTGACCCCTTAACAGCCAAATTTCTGGCTGACACCCGTCACATCGATTTTCCCAAATCTCAGTACCCGGTATTTCAAATTTCGAGTCTATAGACTAAAAATTGACAGAGTTATTGCATAGGGAAATGTACACAGACAGACACACACACAGACAGACAGACAGACACGTTCACTTTTATAGATATATAGATTTAATAGGAGCCACAGGAGAAAACAGGTTTCGAATTTCCTAGGGAGAAAATTTAGATTTTGTTAACCAAACAGGATAAAGATTTTGAAAAATTCAGAATTTCATTTGACAAATTGGAATGATATACAAGCATATTGATATACCAAAGCTGATAATCTTTTTTTTCTTAAGACGAAGACAAAGTAGAAGATAATGAAGATGAAGACAAAAAAAAAATCGAAGATAAAGAAAAACGATAGATTAGTTTGGTTGTTCTGTTTTACGGTATATCAACCATTTTTGAAGTTGTTTAATGCCAAATCCAGCCATTTTGATGAAAAGATTTTATGCTTCAAGTTCTTTAAATATTTATTTGTAGAGTTTGGTTTGGTGGTTTTGTTTTTTTTAGCATATCAACCGTTTTTGAGGTTGTTTGATTACAAATCTAGTAATTTTGAAAAGAAAAATAGTTTTTATGCTTCAAGTTGTTTTAGATTTTCAAATATTTATTCATGGTGTTTGGTTTGCTTGCTTTGTGGAGAAAAATGTTTTTGTTTTTGGAAAACATGATCGAGTTTTGCAAATGAAAAAAAAAAAACACAACATTAATGTTTAATAAATTTAAGTCAGGAAGCCGATATCTTCAGACACCGGATCTGGTAGCACCAAGATGTAAAGAGGAGGAATCTGCACGCATACCTTTTGCAATGTCATTCGACTAGTGTGACATTATGGTAACGAAGAAAATAAAAGAAAAACAAACTTACCGTTTGTCTGCAACCTGAATGAAAGCAAAAACCGTAAATGCCATATTTATTTGGTTTCAACTTATTAATATCGTTAAAGCTGGGAACTGGAAACCAACAGAGGAGAAGGAAAAAAAAAAATTCAAATTCAAGTATGAAAACCAATGGAGAAGAAGGAAAAAAAAAGAAAAATATATTTAAATTCAAGTATGAGCATCCACATCAAACAGAATTTCCATGAACAGATGTTGCCTGCAGATTGCTTCCCTGAGGGCTACAATGTAGTCATCTTCAAATCCAATGTAAACAAATACTTGCTATAAACCGTCCTCATAAATATTCAAATTTTATTCATACTATTCATCAATTTCAATCAATGATATTCTTCAATATTTAACTGACAATCTATCTTATCAATACTTATACTTGAATTGCTTTTAGTTTTGATAAATAATGAATTTAAAATAAATACTAGCAGGGAGACCTGACATTGTCCGAGATTGAATTACAATCAATGAATGCTCTACACTTCTTATACTTTTAGTGCCATCGAAATCGGTGAAATTGCATATTTTTCATCACCAAGATGCACCAGGACGAACCTTACATGTCTCCTCGCTATGATTTTGTCTACAATACACTGTAGTCTACATTGCACTGTAAAGAACCTACTGCGGATTTTATAAAATTATTTTTATATATGGCTTTAATTAAAGTTTAAAATGCAAAAAGTGTTAAATGTTTTTGACTCCTGATGGGGTTATGACACCAATGATTTCGACGATCATTTTTATAACCACAAGTCATGGTGAGCAACCAATGAAAAACTTCCAAAGTTACTATAAAATTTGCCGAATTTTGGATTCAATCAGTTTTGCTGCCATCTTTGTTATTCGCAATTACACTCAGGATCTGATCTAAACTGCACTGCTTCTTTGCCACCATCTTTGTTACTGGCAACTAAATTCAGGATCGGACTGCACTGCTTCTTCACCGCCATCTTTGTTCAACATAATGTCTCAACACTTAACAGGTTATGGGCCCAGTATACTTCCACTGCGCATTTCTATCATGGTTTCATTGTGTTCTAAACAGAAACATTCATTTCAAATGCACTTCTGTCTTATCAGAGAACTTACTGCTGGTTGTATACGTCAGACTATTCTGCTTGTGCAGTGATAAAACTTCTAAAATGTACTTGTGATGTTAGGCTGTATAACAGAGTTAACATTGATCAAAATTGGTCTGTTCGTTCTTTTATGGGATTTTTTTAATTATTGATTTTTGATACTTATTGGAGAATTCTGATACAAAACCTGTCTTCAGCAGATACAACCCTGCAGAGAAGGAAGGTGTTCTAGTTACCATACCAAATAGTAATGCCGAATCCCTCCTTCCACTAATAAAAAATACATTTTGCCTGGGATAACAGTTGTATCAAATACATACGATGTGCCTTCAGTAAGTTTCCAGACATTTTGTGCAGATATTTAAAATTGTTGTAGATTCTTGAAAATTCAGTATGTTTTTGCTATGTACATTTTATGAGATGGCTGACTAATTTTTATGATTTCAGGTTCAAATGAACAGCTACAGTAAAAATTGAAATACACCCTACTAAAGCCTGATTGTCACAGCTGGTGAATTTCAAAAATGCAATCTAGACGTGAGGACACTTTAGAAGAATGATATGCAATAAAATTCTTTTTTAAATATGGGAAAAAATGCCACAGAAACGTATGGAATGCTTCAGACTGCTTTTAGACCATCTTGCATGAATCGAGCATCAGTTTCTGAGTGGCATAAGAGATTCAAAGAAGGCAGGGAGTCTGTGAGGGATGATGAGAGGTGTGAGAAAAGTAAGGAAGTCAGAATACCAGAGTTGATTGACCAAATGAAGAATTTCATGGATAAGGACCATCATGTGTCTATAGAGACAATAAGTACACACAGTTTGATGTTGGTGCGGGAACTATTACAATTTTCCACAAGGAACTGAAAATTTGGATAAAGTTTGTCTCAAGGGTGCTAAAAGAAGATCAGAAAAAAAGATGTTATCATGAACAAGATGGGCATCAAGACATTTCTCACTCTCTTTATAGTCCAGACTTTGCTACCTGTGACTTTTGTTTATTCCCTAAGCTCAAGGAAAACCTTGGAGGCTGTCGTTAAGAGACGATTGAGGAGATGAAAGAGGCTGTGACAAAGATCATTGACACGCTCACATAAAAGGACTTCCATGGGGCTTTCCAGAAGTTGTTGGAACGGTACAACAAGTGTATTGTAGCCGGAGGAGATTACTTTAAAGGCGGCTACAGTTTCATGTGTATACTATCAATAAAAGTGCCCACATGGAAAAAGTCTGGAAACTTATTTAAGACCCCTCATATATACACTTGTATATTAATGTTAGTTTTTTTTTTTTTAGTTATTTCATATCCGATTGATAATGGCTATGTGGTAACATCTCAGGCTGGAACACTATAAATTTTGTTTTTGGTTTCAGTTTCGATTCTAGCTGATGGCACCTATAATCTTTATTTTTTAACTTTTGAAATCAAGGCTATATATTGGGTACGATATAATATAAAATAATCGATACAAAATTGACTATAATAATATATATATATACAGAATCTGGATAAATTAAAATATCATATTCAAGCATATTTTACGACTGGGCAATGCCGGGTGTGTCTTGCTAGTAAAAAATAAAGCCAAGAATTTATTTCACTCTAATGGACACAAACAAAAAATATTTCCTTGTTCTTAAAATTTTAATGACTAAAATAGAAGTTAATCTACTGGTACACAAAACCTTTATTTACCGATTTAGCAGAGTGGAATAGATTTAGTTTTTATAAAATTTATTCAAGTATTTGTTCTTTAAATATGATTAAATTTGCGTATTTGACAAATGAACCTTGAGTTTATTTTCGGCAGCATTGTAACTCGTTTTCCTTATTTTGTCCTTTAGTTCTCACATTCCATGAATTTTGTTTCTGACAAAGGGGGGGGGATGATTATTTTCTGGGTTGGAATTAATCTATCGAACACTTATTTAATATTTTTTTTTTTTAGCACTGTATATCAAACACATTCATGCCATGTCTGGAGTGATTTTCATTGGAAAAAAAAAATGCAACTTTTACCTCAATTAGTTGTTTAATTTGTTTACAGTAAGATTTGGCTTGCATATGACAACATTAGGAAATTGGCAATATGGGCTTTTGTAGGTTTAATAACTGTACGAGCCTTTTTCAAGTCTCACACAAAACACACATTCATATTTCAAGCTGTCATATACATACGCGCACACAAACATACGCGCCCACGTCCACACATGTACACTTATTCACGTTCGCGTACATACACTCACATTCACGTATATATACACACACACTTACGTATACACATGTACTCACACACGCGAACACGAACACAGCACATGGACGACGTCACTTTCGCTTTCTAAGGAAATACACATGCGCAAAATACACTCTGGAAACGAGTATAAAAACAAGGCGATAAGCTGTTTCTAATTCTCTTTAGAACCAACTCTCAACGAGAGAGGTTGGGCTAACAAGCCGCCGCCGTTTCGGCGCGCGCGCACGCGTACCTCACACCCACTTCCTACTATGTATGGGGCATGAGCTAAAGACTGTATGTCTACATTCTCACTCTTTCTCTTTCCATCTACTACTGGCCACTAAGAACACCTTCGCGTCGCTGACTACTAACTGATGACAACTCTAATATCCTCTTCTTTGTCTACACGCTGGACTACCATTCTCAATTTTCCTACAACATTTATTTCTCTTCCCACACGCGAACAAACAATAGTGACCCGAACTTGAGATGAAAACACATTTCCTATTCTTGCTACAACACCAGTCCTGAAACGGACATTGGTTACATACGCGCGGACATGTTATAACTAAAACGTTCATTTCTTTCAACAGCAAATAAACGACATTTATCTTATCCATTAATTGAGTCTTTGTTTCCTTCAATTCCCATTCGTTTCATTATTCTTTTGTAACGGGATTGGGGTATTTATATATCCTAGTCCCCTACACTGCTGTCAAGTATAAACTTAAAATTGCTAAATGCAGATACAGAAACGAAATGCATTTTGATATTTTTAGATGCAAAAAAAAAAAAATAAAAATAAAGAAAAAAAAAAGAATAAAAAAGACAACCTCTCTTTTTTTTTTTTTTTTTTTTTTTTGCATCTTCTCTTTTTTCAGACAAGTTTTAAATTCGAATTTGTAAATAAAATAGTTATTTGGAAATAATTACACTCCACTTTAGTTTATTTCATTTGATAATGTTCCATAACGGATACGTGCAATATAACCTTTTTTCAATATTTTTATTTTTTAATGTCTTGATTAAACTGTACAAGTACTTTGTTTTTTTTTTTTTGTTTTTTTTTTTTTTTACAGAAGTAAATATTAAACCTTTTGGCAAAATTTAATTTTTATTTAAAAATGATATAATAATATAATTAAAAAGAATTTTTTTTTTTTTTTGGCAAAAATATTTTTTTTTACAAAAGTAAATTCTAAAAGGTAACAAAACTAAAAAGTACATTTTTTTGACAAAACTTATAATTTTTTTTTGGTGATAAATTAACTTTCTAGACATTAAAAAAGTTAAAAAGAAAAATTTACATTTTAAATATGAAAATATCTGAATGACAAGAATTAATAATAAATTATTTTCTCCTTGTCCCATAATGAATTACAAAATTCCAAAAGTATAAAATAAAAATATAAATACTTAAAAATAAAATATACTCAATCATTAAATCATTTCTCTCTGATAGGCTCATAAGAGTAGTGGTTGATGGGCAGAAATTAGAGGCCCACAGTATTAATGCTGGAGTCCCTCAGGGGTCCATCCTGGGGCCAACTCTCTTCCTGATCTACATCAATGATCTCCCAAAACACATACTTAAATCATTTGTTGACATCTATGCTGATGACACGACCATCTATGGCAACACATCTAAGGCCATAAATGACAAAGTTCTCTGATTCTCTCTCCTCTGAACTTGAGCGCATGGTACAGTGGGGGAAAGAGGTGACTGGTTATTTTTAATGCATCTAAAACCAAGCTCCAATCTTTAAATCATCAACGCTCTGATCCCCATCTGGCATCAATTAAAATGGATGGCTCCATGTTTCTGGGCTTGACCTTTACTCCTGACCTGAAATCGAACACGTACATCAAGTCAGTTGCCAAGGTCGCTGGAAAAATGGTAGGATCCTTCTACCGCTCCAGAAGATATCTCACTCTCACTACTGATGCAATTCTCTATCTATATAAAAGCCAAGTACGTCCAAGGATGGAGTACTGCTGCCACATTTGGGCAGGAGCTGCTAAAAACAGCCTATCCTGCCTTGACAGAGTACAAAATAAACTTTGTGGCTTAGTGGGGGATGCTCTTTTCTTTTCCCTGCAACCTCTCTCCCACAGAAGAGACGTTGCGAGTCTGTCTTTGTTTTATCGTTATTTCCATGGCAAGTGCTCGTCTGAGCTCCAATCTCTGGTCCCCCCCTCGCCAAGCTTTCACGATAAACACCCGTCTAGTTGAAACCACTGTCAAAAATTTTCCCCACTCTTTATCTGTGCCAGAACCAAAACGTAGATTCCATGAACAAAGCTTCTTTCTTAGAAGTGCATGTGGAATAATCGGAATTATCTCCCTTGGACTGTTAACCCTCTTTCCTCTTATTTGAACTCTTTTGGAATGGGAGACCAAAGAAATGTAATGTAATCGAGGCCCACGCGGGCTGGAAGAGGAGTCAATAAATCCTGTATTATTTCATATTTCTCTTTTTGTTCTGTTCTTATATTAAACCCTTCAAAACATTACATGATGTCAGAAGTAGGATCGAAAAAAAAAGAAAAAGAAGAATTTTATATATAAAAGGAAAAAAGAAAGACATCAAAACAGCAAACAAACCCGGACAACCGAAGTAAATTACCAAAAAAAAAAAAAAAAAAAAAAAAAAAAGTTTCGTCAGAAAACTAGTAAGTTTGTTTTATTTTTACAAAAAAAAAAAAGAAATAAAGAAAAAAAAAAAGAAAGAAAGAAAATTATGGCTCAAAGAAATTTCAACGCCAATATACCGCCCCCGGCAAAAATGTCTCTGTCAGGAAATGTTGCAAACAATTGGAGGAAATTTAAACGAAATTTTTTGAATTATTCTGTGGCCAGTCGATTGTCAAACGAGGTTGATTCAGTATATCAGACTTCTGTTTTCCTTTCTATAATCGGTGAGGAATGTTTCGATATTTTTGAAGGGTTACATTTTAATTCGGAGGAGGATCGAAATAATCTTCAAAAAGTCTTGCAAAAATTTGAGGACTTCTTTGTTGGAGAAACGCATGAAGCGTACGAGTCATACAAATTTCACCTTCGAAAGCAGGAACCGGAAGAAAATATAGAAACCTATATAGCGGTTCTACGCCAGCTTGCAAAAAGTTGCAATTTTGGACAATTAACGAACAGATTAATTAGGGATCAAGTTGTTGTTGGGGTGAAGGATGATATGTTAAGGGAAAAATTTTTAGCCGATAAAACCTTAACTCTAGATAAATGCCTGCAAATGGGTAGAGCACATGAAACCTCAAAGCAACAGTCACAAGCTATATCCTCGGCAGAACCAGATACACAAATAAACCGTGTATTTAGAAGAAATAATTTTCAGTATAATAATAAAATGACTAAAAGAAAGTGCATACGATGTGGATATTTTACTTCACACGGCAGAGATGACTGCCCAGCGATGCATGCAACATGCAATAAATGTAAAAAACTAGGACATTATGCATCGGAATGTAGAACAAAATCGGTAAGGGGAGTTGCAAAAGAAGAAAATGACTTCCTAGGGTCGATCTCATTGGGAAACATTAAAAACGGTGAAGAGGAAGGAAAAATTGACTGGCAAGCCAATATAAAGGTCACCACCGCGAAGAACAGCAGAATAGTCAACTTCAGATTGGACACAGGCGCTGATGTTACTGTAGTGCCGGACCGGTTCTTTAGGAAAAATTCTCCTATAATAAAGCAGACGGATAAAAGACTATATGGACCAGGTCAGAACAAGATAAAGGTGATTGGAAAAGTAGATGCTACACTTTGTTATAGAGAAAAAAATTCACTGCAAGAGTTGTACATCGTTAAGGACTTGATGGAACCATTGTTGGGTGGACCAGCAATTAAAGCTTTGAACTTGTTGAGCAAGATCAACTCTATAGAAGGCAGAGATCACCAGTACAAAAAAATTTTTTCAAAAGTATTTACGGGACTAGGAAAACTGAAGCATGTTTATAAAATACATTTGGATAAGAATGCTCAACCTTTTTCAATTACAACTCCCAGACGACTAGCCATTCCTATGAAACAAAAAGTCCAGGAGGAGCTTAAAAGATTAGAAAGTGAAGATATCATCCGCCCAATCGAAATGCCTACTGATTGGTGTGCTCCTATTGTAGCAGTTCCAAAGAAGGATGGTAAAATCAGACTTTGTGTTGACTTCACTAAACTTAATGAAAGTGTGAAGCGTGAACATTTCCCACTGCCTTCTTCGGACCAGTTATTAGCTCAACTTGATGGAGCCAAGATATTTAGTAAACTGGACTGCAACAGCGGATTCCATCAAATTATGTTGCATGAAGATTCTCAGAAGCTTACCACTTTTATTACGCCATTTGGAAGATATTGCTATAAGCGCCTACCATTTGGAATAAGTTCAGGCCCTGAAATTTTTCACCGCGAAATGACACACATTTTGTCAGGAATACCAGGAGTCATCTGTGACATAGATGATGTTCTTGTCAGTGGGAGAAGCCAACAGGAGCATGACCGTCGTTTAAAAATAGTGCTAGAGAGAATGGAGGCAGCAGGAATAACATTAAATGATAAATGTGTATTCTCTGTTAGCAAAATTAAATTTATCGGGCAACTCATTTCCGAAGAAGGTATCCAAATAGACCCAGAGAAGATTAACGCAATCATGAACATGACCAGACCACAAAACGTGTCTGAACTGCGACGACTGCTAGGGATGGCAAATCATGTTGGTAAATTTGCTAAAAATTTAGCAGAGACCACAAAACCACTCAGAGATCTCCTGAGGAAAGACAATGCATGGATTTGGGATGAGCCTCAGGAAACTGCATTTAAAACACTAAAGAAAAATCTGAGTTCTGCACCGGTACTGCTCCATTATAGTGCTGATAAGCCAACAAAAATTTCGGCTGATGCATCTTCCTATGGCTTGGGAGGAGTACTGCTCCAGAAACAAGGGAATGACTGGAGACCTGTATTTTATGCATCGAGAGCACTTACTGAAACGGAACAGAGATATGCTCAGGTTGAGAAAGAAGCCCTTGCAGTCACTTGGTGTTGCGAAAAATTTGCCGACTTTTTGATTGGGCTGCATAAGTTCATAATTGAAACGGATCACAAGCCATTATTGGCATTATTAAAAACAAAACGGCTTGATGAACTAACCCCAAGGATACAACGTTTCCGTATGCGCTTAATGAGATTCACTTATGAAATCATGCATACCGCTGGGAAAAATCTCATTACAGCAGACACTCTATCTAGAGCTCCAAACAGCCTACCAACCAAACATGAATTTGAGCAGGAGACAGAGACAGACATGTTCATCCGTTCAATTATACAAAACATCTCTGTTACCGACAGGAGATTGGAAGAAATAAGGGTGAAACAACACTCTGACAAAATCTGCAGTCAAGTCATGAACTATTATAAAATGGACCATTGGCCTGAAGCCGCTACACGAGACCCTCAGCTAAGACCCTACTGGTTTATAAGGCAGGACCTTACAGTCTGCCAAGGACTTTTACTGTATCAGAACCGACTAATCATCCCTGTGGATCTTCAAAAAGACATCTTGGATCGTCTTCATGAGGGACACCAAGGTATCGTGAAATGTAGAGCGTTGGCACGGAGTAATGTTTGGTGGCCAGGACTTTCAAAGCAAATAGGGGAGAAAATAGAAAAATGTAGTATTTGTGAAAAAGAAAGAAGATATCCGCCAGAACCCCTACAACCAACCAAGTTGCCAGACTACCCTTGGCAAAAAGTTGCAATGGATTTATTTGAATTTAATGGCCACAAATACCTCATAGTTATAGACTATTATTCAAGATGGATAGAAATATCACATCTTGAAAATACCAATGCAAGTTGTATCGTAAACCACTGCAAATCAATATTTGCTAAGTACGGTATACCTGAAATGATAATAAGTGACAATGGCCCTCAATTTATATCTAAAGATTTCCTGGAGTTTGCAAAAATCTATGGTTTTATTCACCTTACCAGCAGTCCACACCATCCTCAAGGCAATGGCGAAGCAGAACGTGCTGTTCAGACAGTCAAAAATCTTTTTAAAAAGTCAAAGGATCCTTACATTGCTTTACTTAATTACCGTACTACTCCACTACAGCATGGCCAAAGCCCTGCAGAATTGTTGATGAATAGGAAACTCAGGACTCGCATTCCAGCACTTCCTCATCAAAATGAAAATTATCAACAAAGTGTCGAAAAATTCAAAGAAGCAGACGCTCGGGTCAAAATGAAACAGAAGTTGTATTTTGATAAAAGTCATAGAACTAGAGAACAAACCCCTGTTTCCCAAGGACAGGCAGTTTGGGTGAAAACACCCAAAACGAGCCCAGCCAAAGTGGTAGATACTGTTACTCCAAGATCAGTCCTGGTTGAAACGGACTCAGGATTGTTTCGTAGAAACAGAAACCATCTTCGAAAAAGAAATGAGCACATCGATTTTCCTCAAATAGCTGCACCGACAGAATTATCTGTCTTACCAAATGCATCCAGAGACATTCCTGAGTGCAGCTACAATAATTTAATGGGACAAACTAACCAAACAGATGTGCAGTCAACTGTACATGAGGATATCCAATCCTTTAACTCAGAAAGTCCCAAAGTAAAATATACAAAGAGTGGTAGAAAAATTCAACCACCAGAGAAACTTTCACTATGAATTTGGGACCTGAAAGGGGGATGTGGAATAATCGGAATTATCTCCCTTGGACTGTTAACCCTCTTTCCTCTTATTTGAACTCTTTTGGAATGGGAGACCAAAGAAATGTAATGTAATCGAGGCCCACGCGGGCTGGAAGAGGAGTCAATAAATCCTGTATTATTTCATATTTCTCTTTTTGTTCTGTTCTTATATTAAACCCTTCAAAACATTACAGTGCACGCCTGTGGAACTCTCTTCCGTTTGCCTGTTTCCCACCTGACTACAATTTGGGTGTCTTCAAGTCCAACATAAACAAATTCCTGATGAACCGGAACCGCCCCCTTAAGTAAGACACTTTATCAAATTTCCAATACTAACGATTACTACGATACTATCCCATTGATTACTGTACACGCAATAACCTTTATCCCCGAGTGGCTTCCGGGCTTTGATAAGAGGTGATTACCTCGTAAAAAAAAAAAAAGTTGGCTTCTTTCAAAGATTGAAGAGGAAAAAGTGTATTAGAATTATACGAAACTAACTTAAAAGCTATTCTCTTAATTATATAGATTTAATATATTAAAAAAAAAAAATACATACTTCATTTTTAATTTAAAATAATTTTAAGACATGACCTACATTAATATTAATATAGAAATTCATATGTTGAATTTATATACAATATCAAAATTATTTGGTAATAATTCTTTCGTAGCATTAATTTATTTTGTTTTTTAAAGCTATTTTTTGGGAAACAAGGAAGCTCATATAAATGCTAACTTTACTGTCTGTAAGAAAATGGCGCTGGATTTATCCAAAAACTTCTTATAGGTTTGTTAATGTTGTTTTTTTTTCGTTATTTTATTTTATTTTATTCTCTTGGTAATTATTATTTTAAAATCTTTGTTAGCTATTTGTTGCTAAAACTTAAATGAGTTTTTTTTTTTTTTTAAATCTTATAATCCTTTTTGTTTTGAATTTATGATTTGATCACATAACAAAAATCGTTATCGTTTCACTCCATACCAGCAGTCCAGCACGTGTATGTTAAGTTTTAATTGTAACAAAATGATTCTTTTGTTATTTGTTTTTTACAAAACAAAATGAAAAACAGTATTTATTCTGGTTTACGAAAGTAATTTTAAGTCGGTATTTACTTTCATATTCCAATGAAAAACGTATTAGTTTACATTAGCAATTGCAAAGTAAAACTACTTTTTAATCAAAGTCAAATCGCGACATGAGTTTTGCGAGAAAAACAATTCGGTTTGTATTACTGTACACATAGATTCGAAAAAGTTGTCAAAAAAACAAATATATAACAAATGTTATCAAAGGCAAGATAAGTTACTTTTCTACCTAACTGGATATATTTTTCGTGTTTTTATTCAATGTAACATGTTTATTCAGCTCGAAAAACATAGTGTTTACCGATGTATTGGAAAATTCAAAATGGCGGTCGACTCTCTCTTTAACACGGTAAGTTCAGGAAAAAATGTTATAAATAAAAAACTAGACAAAATACTGTTAGAAATTCCCTCATTATATGTTACCGTGACATAAGTTGACATATATTCGGTGTTTTTTTAAAATAGTATTTTGTTTAGTTTATTATTTATAACACCTTTTCCCAAACTTACCATGTTAAAGAGAGTGTCGGGCGCCATTTTGAATTTTTCAATACATCGGTAAACACTACATGTTTTTCAAGCTGAACATTGAATACAAACAAAAAAAATGTGTCCAGTTTGGTAGAAAAGTAACTTATCTTGCCTTTGATAATATTTATTTGTTATATATTTGTTTTTTGACAACTTTTTCGAATCTGTGTACAGTAATACAAACCCAAAAAACAAAACTTTGGGTTTGTATTACTGTACACATAGATTCGAAAAAGTTGTCAAAAAACAAATATATAACAAATAAATGTTATCAAAGGCAAGATAAGTTACTTTTCTGCCAAACTGGATATATTTTTTGTGTTTTTATTCAATGTAACATATTTATTAAGCTCGAAAAACGTACAGTGTTTACCGATGTATGTATTCGAAAATTCAAGATGGCGTCTCGTCTCACATCCTCTTTAAAACCGTAAGTTTGGGAAAAGGTGTTACAATTAAAAAACTACACAAAATACTATTAAAAATCCGCCGAATATATGTCAACCTATGTCACGGTAATGAGCGAGTTTTTAACAGTATTTTATCCGTTTTTTTTATAACACCTTTTCCCAAACTTACCGTGTTAAAGAGAGAATAAGACGCCATCTTGAATGTTTCGGTAAACACTGTATGGTTTTCGAGCTGAATAAACATGTTACATTGAATAAAAATACGAAAAATATATCCAGTTTGGTAGAAAAGTAACTTATCTTGCCTTTGATAACATTTATTTAATTAAACTTGGAAATACGATCTAAAAAATAGCGCGGATCAGTAGGTGTATCAGAATTTTTGTAGGAATTTTTGAAACCCCTAACACGAAATTGCGAATAAAATATAAAAATCTCGTAATTTCTCTGTTAAAAGTGGGTTGTTTATTTTCTTTATGGATTATACTTCCAAAATAAACTATTAAAGTTGTTTTAAAAATAATAGAAATATATATATATATATATATATATATATATATATATATATATTTAAAACAGTAATGAATTTTCCGAACTCAATATTTTTCAATTTTTAAACTTTAAAAATCTATCAAAATTTTTCTATTGATTCTATTTTTACGATATTTTCAGGGTCAATGTGAAATTTTATGTTCTTTCCAATAAACCGAATATAATATTTTAGACAAACGAGTTTTTTTAAATTCACGCCCCCCCCCCTATTTTCAAGTGTCTATTAAAATTAAATAATTAATTTACTCACAAATTGAAGAGAAAAGGTCAATAAATAATATATTCAAATTTAAAAAAAAAAAAGTGTTTTTTTAGAATTTTACCTGTAAAGTTTGAAGTTTAAAACCTTTTTTTTTTTTTTTTTTAAAACCACGTTATTTTAAAAAAAATTTTTTTTAATGGAACCTTGGTCCTTGCTCCTTTTAATTGAAAAAAAAATTAGGGCTTGAATTACATTTTTCGAGGAGTTATAAGCTTGGAAAGACAGGGGGTCGAATAATTCACGCCTCCCATTTTGAAATGTCTATTAAAAAGTAAATAATTAATTTATGTACCAAAGTCTTACATATCACAAATTGAAGAGAAAAGGTGAATAAATAATATATTCAAATTTAAAACAAAAAAAGTACTGTTTTTTAGAAATTTACCTGTAAAGTTCGAAGTTTAAAACCTTTTTTAAAAAAAAAAAAAACACATTGTTTTTTTTTTAATTTATTTATTTTTTTTATTTATTTTTATTTTTTTAATGAAACTTTGGTCCTTGGTCCTTTAATTTGAAAAAAAAAAAATAGGGCTTGAATTACATTTTTCGAGGAGTTATAAGCTATTCACTATTTTCACGAAATTTCTGACACACCTAGCGGATCAGTAAGTACATTAGCACCAAAACTTTTATTGAAGAAATCAATTCAGGAAACTTGATTATATAGTAGAGGTGATATCTATTCAATGTAACCGCCTTCAACCTCAATCATCGCCTTGATAAGAGTCCAGAACTGGGAGCATGTTTCTTCCACAAGCGTCGGCGATCAGGCTGGCTGCGTTGTGGTGGGAGGTCATGTTAGTGATGTTCTCAACATATGATCAAATGAAGTAGTCTAGTCGTAGGCGTATCAGAAAGCGGACATTAAAAATAATCAGAACTTTAATAATTCAAGTTAGTATTTTTCGAAGCTTATAACTACTTGAAAAATGTAATTCAAACCCTAATTTTTTTTCAATTAAAGGAGCAAAGACCAAATTTTAAAAAAATAACAGGATTAATAGCAAATTATGCCATATTTTTTTTTTTTTTTTAAAGCGGTTTTCTTTAAAAAAGATATAAAGAAAATCAACATATTTTGTCTTGCTTCGATAAATATATGTATATATAAATGCCAAAAAAATCACTTACCTATAAAAAATACTATTAAATGGGTAGTTCCATTCTTCATTGTTAAGAATTTATCCATATTTATATTTTAAATTCCATGTATTTTTTAAATAAAAGGATTTTTTAAAGCGAGGGTCATAGAAAATCGCATTTTCATAACGTGTTTTGCGCCAAGCTTAAAAGATCTCCTCCTGCTACTATGAAATTTATCAAATATGGATTCGTCAAAGGGACATAAATGTCTTTTTTTTTATTGCGTGTGTTAACCATAGGGACTGCCAAAAGTCACCACAGAATTATCCCACCCTATATGTAACACGATGTAATTTTACTATAAATTAATATTATCAGTATAACTTTTGTACCGTTTAAAAGAAGGGCAAACTAAACCAGTAATAATTAAAAAAATGTTTTTCATCGAACGAAAATAATGAAATTGCGAGACGAAAATCGTGTTCACATAATTGGCGCTTTAAAATAACGTTCGCATGTAGTAGACATTCTGAACGTGACAACATACCCATATTTAATAAATCTAGCCAAAATCAACTAATGGTCAGATTTTCGTGAAATTTTCAATACTTATCCATTTTAGAATGAAATTACATATAAAATGCAGTTTTCGTAAAATATACGAGGGGAAATATTTTTTTAGTGCGTGTTCCCCCACCCCATTTAATTTTTCGAAATTCGAACAAAATATATTTAAATCTATCGAAATTTCTATTTATTATGAAACATAAGTTCAAATAAGTAAAAAATATTTATTTTTTTAAAATTTAAATACACATATTGAACAAAAATTTACAATTAAAAAACTTAATATTATTTTTTTAAATTAATATATACTATAATCAGTTGAATTGCCAAGAAAAAGAAACTTCATAAACATTAATTTTTAAAAGATTAAAACGATTAGAATTCCATTATTTCAAAATATTCCGTTACAACATAAATTTTTAATTAATTGTGTTTCAATTTTTTTTAAATGTTCAGTTTTAATATAAACATGACTCTTGTCAGCTATTTTATCACCAGATTAAAACCAATTTGAAAATATTGCACAAATATCAGCATTTTGTAGACCCCCCACTCATATTTTGTTTGTCTCTTTTTATCGAACAAAATATGGAACCCTGTAGGTAACCAAAAGAACATTCAGTAAAACTGTATTTCATATTTAATATACAAATGTTCATAATATTATTAATCATTAAACTGTGTAAATCTTAAAACCTAACAAAATTATAACAAAGATTAATTATTAATTACAGTTTAAAAACGATAAATAAAGGTTTTAAAAAATCATTAAGTCGCTTCTGCTTTTCCATAGTTTGTATAGTTAACACAAATCTGACGTCACAGAAACATGTGGTCCAATCTTCACAATCGTTCGGCAGTCCCTAGTTAACCAAAATTAGTATTTTTCGTCCTCCGTAGTTAAAAAGAAACACACATTCACTTATAAGTTTTTTCCCCTAAAACTAAAAATCCAGTTCACCGATTTTTAAAAAAATTTTTTATTTTTTTATTTATTTATTTTTTTAATTTATTTTTAATTTAATTTTTTTAATGAAATACACGAGTTTTTGATTGATATATTTTAATATTAATACTTCTTTATCGACTGATTTTTTTTTTTTTTTTTTTTTTTTTTTTTTTAAATAAATATCTAAAAAAAAAAACATTGAATGAAATATAAAAATTTGCCATCAGCGTCCGGTATTTGACGATATAAGCATAACATGAGCTTTCATTTAAAAAAAAGAATAAAAATCGTGTTTTTTTAAAAAAAAAAAGAAAAAAAAAGGTTTTATACTTTGGACTTTACAGGTAAATTTCCAAAAAACTTTTTGTTTTTATTTTAAATTAGAATATTTTCTTTATTGATCTTTTTATCTTCAATTTGTGATATATAAAACTTTGGTACATAAATTAATTATTAAAATTTTGATAGACATTTCAAAATGGGGGGGGGTGAATTAAAAAAAAGACGTTTGCCTAAAATATTATATTTGGTTTATTGGAAAGAGCATAAAGTTTCACATTGACTCTGAAAATATTGTAAAAATTGAACCAATAGAAAAATTTTGATAGATTTTTAAAGTTTAAAAATTGAAAAATATTTAACTCGTAAAATTCAATTGATTTCATTACGTAAAAAAAATGGCTGTACGAAGGCGCGACGGCATTTTGTAAACACTGTTTTTTAAAAAATAAAAAATAGTATTTCTATTATTTTTTAAAACAACTTTAATAGTTTATTTTGGAAGTATATTCCATACAGAAAATAAACAACCCACTTTAAAAAGAGAAATTACGAGTTTTTTTGTATTTTATTCACAGTTTTCTGTTAGGGGTGTCAAAAATTCCTCCAAATTTCTGATACACCTAGTCTAGCAGGTTCAGGTTGGGGAAGGAGGGAAGTTAGTGAGAGAAGGGTACAAAGTTGTAGCACCCGTTCTGAAGCCAAGCGTGGGTCCCTTTGGACTCGTGGGTCAGGCCGGTGCTGTATCTTGCTGCCACACTTAGTCTGCCAGTGGCCACCTGATTGCACCAAAGGATCACCACACTCTTCAGCACATCCAAGTACACTTTGGTGTTGACTTTCAAGCCGACTCTCAAGTGAGGTGGCATGATTTGGCCCTCACTTGAAAGCGCACCAAAGACCACAACCGTTGTCCGAAACTTTTTCATTGCCCTGGGCACGTTCCTGTTCGTGGCAATCCAGCGATGCATTTTGAGGGTCCTGTTGTCATAACTGGAATCGGTAGAGAGTATGAGTTGTACAGCAGCTCTCATTAAACATTATGTTACTTAATAGAAGCCTTCTATCGCTCTTGGGATTTGTACACAATTGGCCAACTAGTAGATGCCAAAAAAAAAAAACAAAAAAAAAACCCCAAAAAAACGATTTTCATCAAATGGAAATGGAATCATGTCGTCTCTTCTAGGGCGATAATTTTATCGTTCCACCCTGTATCCAAGATTTTGATAAACTCAATGTGATATTTTCGTCCATATTTATTCACTTGTGCCGTTTTTTTTTTTTTTTTTTTATACCCAAGTTTGTTATTTTGATCTATAATTTCTAGTTTTATTGATAGATTTAAAATCAATAAATATATATTATTTTATCATTAGTACCAGCAATCGGAAATTAAGTTAAAAAATTAAAAGAATTGTTTTGGGAATCAGAAATTAGGTTATTTTTTTTTTTTCAGATTCCGATTTAAAAGTTTCGATTTTTCTGTTTGCGATTTAATCGTTCCAACACTAATTAAAAGCTGATCTCAATGGGTCACAAATATTTCTGAAACTCATGTGATGTCATAATAGATTCTCGTCGATCTCTTTAAGACGTCATCCATCTTCAAGTAGTATTTCAGAAGTACATATATACATTTCTCAGCAAAGTCACTAAATTACTGCGTGAATTTTTTTTTGAAGGAAAAAAAAATCTGTGTAGGCTTTAAACTTTTTGAAACTTTGCAGTTTAGATAAACAAAAATATGAGGAAAATACTGGGATATATTTAGGGGTACACCGTTTTTAACCTAATTTGATTGGCTGTTGAAATTGACGTAATTATTGTAAAAAAATTTTTTTTTTAATTTAAATTAGTGTAAAATAACTTTTAAAAAGTTAAATTATTGTAAAAGAATTTAAAAAAAAGTTAAATTGTCAAATAATTTAATTATCAATTATTTAATAATTACTATAATAAAAATATTTTTATTTAAAATTAAAAAAAAGTTAGTTATATTTAATTAAAACAATTTGATTAGCTATTGAAAGTTAAACATTTTACTTTATTTTAAGATTAGAAAAAAATCAGTAAATCTCGTTAAATCATTAATAAGCAAAAAATGGAAAATGCAACATGAACAAGGAGGCTTAGAACAAATTATTGATCATGTATTAATGTCGCAAGAATTACATGACGTAAAACTATACACGCTATAACCCTTATCCCCGAGTGCCTTCCGGGCCTTGATAAGTGGTGACCTCTATCTAAAAAAAACCCGGAACTTTTTAATGTTATGGAAAGGTTTTTTTTGTTTTTTTTTTTGTTCTTTTTTAACAAACGAGACACCACTTATCAAGGCCCAGTGGCCACTCGAGGATAAGGGTTAAAGAGTTTATAGTAGTTAATGAGACTATCATAATAATCGTTAGTAAATTTGGTAAATTGGATTACTTAAGGGGAACTGCTCATTAAGAATTTGTTTACATTGGACTTGAAGACGACCATATTGTAGTCAGCTGGAAAGCAGGCAAACGGAAAAGTTCCACACGTTTGCAGTTCTAAGAAAGAAACTTTGTTCATGGAATTGTTGAGATGAAGTTCATATGGCAGCATTAATAGGATTAATCCGTAACTCCAACAAGTGTGAATCTGGCCAAATACCCATGTGTTGTTACAAAAATCGGTACTCTTGCATAATTTGACCCGAATTCTCATGAATTCCCGTCAAGCATGGATCGGGCAAGACCGGCAATTAGCGGTGTCCAGCCGAGCGCGTCGTAACAGACGCAGACTAATGAAAAAACAAAACAAACCGGAAAAAATGCAAATGCAAATAATAAAAAATAACAATAAAAAAAACCTACCTTGAAAAATGAAAATGTTTATTTCATTTTAGTATTTAATTTTTTTTTATCTCCAAGAAAAGATTTTAACAACTGTATAATTGTTAGGTGTAAGTATAAGTTTTTTTTTTTGTTTTCTTTTCTTTTTTGTTACCGTATTTTTATTTTTATTTTCAAGACTTGTTGTTCAAATTCTTTTGGTGGCACTGTCCATTTGTACATCTCCAGGAGAAACCATCCTTTACACACAATCTTTTTTTAAGTAAACATTTGTGTTTAATGTTGCACTTAATTTTTGGGGGACAGCAATTTCTTCTGACAATATGAGATTGTCTGCATCGACGTTTTCATTTCTTTTTCTAACATGTATAGATTTATTTTCTTGCCTGTCATTTTTCTGTTTGGCGAGTGTGAAAATATATTTGTTTGTCAGCTTTTCTTTTTTTTCTTTTTTTTTTGTTGTTTTAGTCGCTTTTTTTCCAATTCGAATGTCATCTGCTTCCATTTAGATAGTACTTTTCCTTTGGCTAATCAAACTCACAAAAATTCAATTAAAAAAAAAATAATAAATAAGTAACTAATCAGAAAATAAAAAATCACCCCCCCCCTAATATCACTTTAAAAATTACTAAAAACATAACAGAAAAAAAAATTAAATAAATAAAATAAAAAGTCGAGTTAGCGTTTCAACATTTGAACAACGCTCGGCTGACACCGATGATTGCCCGATCCATGCTTGACGGGAATTCACGAGAATTCGGGTCAAATTATGCAAGAGTACCCAAAAATCCGTCTCGGATCCGAGAACAATTTAACTTCTATTCATGTTTGTTTCTGTATTTAATAAAAATTATTTAAATATTCTGTTTTCTAATATTGTTCCAATTTAATTTTATCATGGCAATTTCTATATTATTTCAATTTAATAAAAAAAATTTTTTTGCAATAATTGTCAATTTCACTAGCCAATCAAATGACATTCTTACAGACGGTGTACCGCCAAATATGTCCCTGTATTTTTCTCATATTTTTGTTTATCTAACCTGCTAGAGGACTCCTTTTGATTTTTCTTTATTGTAGCAAAATCCGACAGCCAAAAAAATGAATTTTCGTGAAAATAAACAATAACTACTTAGTGTTTTTATCAATTTCAACAATAAGAAACGTTATCCACCCAATTGTCATGTCACAATTTGTTAAATATTACTGCATTATTACATAAAACATGTACTTTGTACAAATAGATGATTGTGTGACACCCACCATTATTGTAACAAGATGGACGGAGTTACTTCCCTTGACTTGATGCTATTAATTTATATACACACTTGAATTTTTTTTTTTTTGAAAACTATTTTCATTAATAATTAATTTTTGGGTTTGTATTACTGTACACATAAATTCGAAAAAGTTGTCAAAAACAAATATATAACATCAAAGGCAAGATAGTTACTTTTCTACCTAACTGGATAATTTTTTAGTGTTTTTATTTAATGTAACATGTTTATTCAGCTTGAAAAACAGTGTTTACCGATGTATTGGAAAATTTTAAATGGCGTCGGACTCTCTGTTGAACACAAGTTTGGGAAAATGAGTTAAAAATGAAAAACTATACAAAATACTGTTAGAAACTCCCTCAATATGTTATTGTGACACAGGCTGACATATATTCAGTGGGTTTCTAACAGTATTTATGAATATCAGGAATAATAATGGTCTGAGGATTGACCCCTGTGACACACCCACATTTAAAACCTCATTATGATACAGCTTCTTATTCCAGTAGCTTCTTTCCAAGGACTGCAAAGTTATGGAACTCTTTTCCTGCTCATTTGTCTTTTTAAGATTAAGGTCAATAAGCATCTCCTGTCTTTGCAATAATCAGCTTTTGTTCTTATTAGCTCTTTTCATCAAGTGGCTTCATGCCTTGTCTTGAACGCTTTCCATAAAAAAAATAGTACATAAAATGGATGACCTCCTCCCCATCCCTCATGAAACCTGACCTAGTTGATCCCAAAGAATGAATAATTTTTTAATTTTGTATATTAGTCATTCAAATCACTGCTGATCAAAAATATACAAACTTTGTGTGTGTTTGTTTTGTAGTTCTTGTCTTTTTAGCTAGACACACACACACACACACACACACACACACACACACACACACACACACACACACACATAGCTTTCCTTTATATAATAAAAGATACCAAAACATGAAAGATTAAATGTAGACGTATTATTTGTATTCTTAAGTGTGATTTTCACAACTTTTTTCGATCGATATAACCTCCAACCTTCTTTAGGTATTTCTTGTTGAATTCGGGGAATCTGTATAGAATTTTGAACAGAATCTTTTTATTTAATCCACGAGGTAGCATACTCTCGTTTCATCAGTCATGACTGGGTAGAAATCCTAAGTAAATCACAGTTGTATTTTTGAGTGTTGCCTGCACTGAGGATTGAACCTTCAACCTCCAGAAGAGTGTCACTTTCAACTGAATTTTGCTAAGTATTTTATCTACTTGCGCTCAAAATTACAATTGCAAATTATTCAAAATTTCTACCCAGTCATTGTTGATGGAATGAGAACATGCTACTCGAGTTCCATTTGAAGTTCCATGCAAATTTCAGTTCGACAAGATACGACTGAAACGTTGTGAAAATAATACTCAAGATGAAAACAGTTATCCAAAGAATCCAAAATTCATAATTTTCATTTTCATTTCTAAAAAAGCAGCCAGCTGTTTTAGCAACTGCCTTTCACTCTTTATGATGTCATCCATTTTCACTTAAATATATTTCTTTTAATGAAAGGATCTCATGCTACACTTCACCTTTTCTGACCTCGGTCAGTGGAGGAGAATTCCTTCATGACTGAGACAATGTTTATTAAAATATGCATCAAGCGTGCTTGAAAGCCAAATCACAATGTAATATAAGGAAAATAAACAAATATTTTACTTGTTTGAAATTTATTTCGGAGGTATACTCCATCTTCAGTGTGCTGTTTCGTTTCTTTTTTCTTCTTCTTCCTTGCCATGTAAATTTGGAGAAAGAAGTCTGTTTGTAAAGAGCCACGCGTTGTATCTAGCGGATGTATTTTGAAATGTTTGAACTGTGTGTAGGCAACGCGAGAATAACGTCAAGGATGAAAGTTCATATAGAAACGTTTTAATTTGAATAAAATAAAATATACATCAAGTGCGCTTGACGTTTCTATATGAACTCTCATCCTTGACACAAGTTTTATTTTTGTTCCTATCCAGAGTGCCCCTTTTTTTTGGGGGGGGGGGCTGGATTTTTCCCCACATTAAAAAATGAACTTGTGTCTAACTCTGCCTTCGTGGTTAAGCAAGTAAATATGAACAAGATAGTATATCAATAGATATAGTTCTTCTGTTGTTTGTTAACATATTTTCTTGTTACTAAAAATATATTTAATTTTATTTTATTTATTATGTAAGAATCAGTTTAATAAAAAAAATGAATTCAAATTTTTTTTTCTATTAAACCATATAATTAAAAAAAAATAAACATGAAATAAATGAATTACAAACATTTAGGAAAAACACTTGTTATAGTTTACTTTTCATTCAGCAGCTGCTAGGTATGGGCAATTTAATGGCTGCTTCGGTAGAGGGACATGGTTTTTAACGCCAGTTAATCATAATTTTTTTAATTTTCGATTTCTTTTTTTATTCTATTTGAAAGATTATAGTTTAAAGTTAATTTCTCAAAGAAAAAAGTGTGAAATAAAAAAAAAAAAATACATGAAATAATTTTATTTCAAAGCTGAAAAACCCTACATTTCACATAAAAATTAATTATGGTAAAAATCGCGTCTACATTTTTCTGGCAAGAAAAATATAAGTTTTCTGAAATTATTTCCAAGTTAAGTATTAAGTTAGTCTTAAGATAATGAATTAATACAATAAATGTACTTAACTTTTGCTAAAAAAAAAGTAATAATTATCCAAAAATGTATCACTGGTAGGAACGAGACTTGTTTATCGTATCAAAAAAAACTCTGGCAGCAAAATTCAAATATGTATGGAAGGACAAATTAGACATAATTTATTTCTTTATAACATTATTCATACCTTTTTTTTTTTTTTTTTTTTATAGTCGCAGACCCAACTTCCTTTATTTAAAAATGCATAAAAGTTAATTAAATTCATTAATTATACTACTGACAATTTATTCATTGAAAAAAAAAAGTTAGCACCATTATTTATTAATATTAATACAGAATTACAATTGGTTAAGAAAACAATTTATAATCATTGAAAAAAATTACACACTAAAAAAAATACAGACTTACCCGTTAGAATTTATCAGAATGTAATGTTTACGTGAAATTTAAAGTTGATAAACACAAACAGGCGGGTAGTTGAAGAGAGAAAGAGGGTGGGCAAAACAGACTGGTTTTCTTTTCACCTCTGCGCATCCGTACTTACCGAGATGGAATTTTCGTATAATTTTTTGCCATTTTTTAATTAAATTACTGTTCTATGTTCCTGTTTTTCAATTTATTTATTTATTTATTTTTTTTTTTTACTTTATTTTCCAAGATTATATGAACATTATCTTACGTTGATAATTATACGTTCTTGTGTGCAATGGAAATATTAGAGTCTTACATGTAAAGATTGTTAAAAATGTAAGTGTAAAAAAAAAAAGTACAAATAATTTTTGCAATTATAATCTTTTGTGTGAAAATATTGAAACAATGCTTAATTCAATGATAATATTGGTAGTTCGGGAAATTAATTTTTCTAAGATTTATATCAATTTTGTTAATGCGGACTTTAGGGTTTTTTTTTTTTTTTTGTAATGTTCCTGTAAAAATTATTTTATTTTTATTTTATTGTTATAAATTACGATGCCTTATTTACATAAAAAAAAACAAAAATAAATTGTGTTTTTTTTTTTATTTACTTCTGAAAACCATAACTTTAGTAAAGTTATTTTTTGTTTAAACAAACAAGTTCAACAAGATACACCTGAAGAAGACTGAAGATGACATCAACCGAAATGTTGTGTAAATAACGCTCAAAATGAGAACATTAGTCCGAAGATTCAAAATAATACGAGTCTAATCCTAATCTAAAAAATTCAGAAACAAAATGAGGCTATTTGTTGGCTATGGGTGGTGACCCATGAAGACATAGGATTGTATTCTGGTGACTGGGTATTCATCCATTTCGGCCCTTTATTTGGTTAGACAGGCGGTTGGAGAAACCTGATTGGATTAGTTGGCTGGTCATGTGATGCCCTAGTATCTATTAGTTCATCCCCAACCATTACTACGATATTTTCCCATTGGCTTTTGTACACTTATTAACCCTTATCCTCGAGTGGCCTCCGGGCCTTGGTAAATGGTGACTCCTTTGTAAAAAAAAAAAAAAAAAAAAAAAAATTATTTTTTCAAAAGCAATGAAAACCTTATTTCTCCTTTTTATTTTTCTCCGCAATTGAATATTAGAAAGTGATTGTATTCCAGAGGTTCTCAAATGGGTAAGTTTACCTCTTGAGGTAAAAAGTTATATCCAAAATGTAGAGTCATGGTAATCTTAGGAAGACAAGTAAAAACAGTAGTTTTCTGTTGCTTTCCATCTTGACTTGTGAGAACGCAAAGTCACTTGTATGGCCTACCATTTAGTTTCTCGATTTTTTTTTTTTTTTTTTTTTTCCATTTTTGTCTTCAAGGTGGTATCTACTAATTTTCAAAGTTGCAATACCAGTCCTATGAAAGAAGCTATCGGAGTAGAAAATCTTTTGGCATCTAGGAGGGGGGGGGCTATACAGTGAAGGGGTGGGATTTTGTTACCAACCAGGTGGGTTGGGGTAATTCTATTTAGAGGATACAAATGCAGTAAGTTCTCTGGAGCACATTCTATGGAAATACTTATAAAAGCAGAACAGGGATAAAACACTGCAGTGATGCGATAGGGTTCAGAACTTAGCAGACAATGCACATTGGAAATTTTTTTTTTTGCACACTGTCCAAAAGATGAAGGCTAAGGATTGATGCACCAGGTACTATTGTAACACGAATTTAATCTTAATTTTTTCTTTCCTTTCACAGGTAATATAAACATTACAGTGACTTGTTTCTTTTTCCTTATAAAAAAATAAAAGTCAATCATGTACGGAGTTTACAGGCCGACACATACCCCAACGGGGATTGAACATTGTATCTACTGCAACTTTTTCAACAACTTTGAAAAATCCTTAGTCATTGCTGGAGTAAACCAGTTGAATGTATTCCGCCTCACACCTGAAGAAGTAAGTACATTTTATTTTGATGCATTCTTATGTGTTTGTATTTGTTGGTGCTTGTATAGACCGCTGCCCATGGACAAATTTGTAACTTGAAAGAAATTGCTAGTTATCAAAATGTCAGTATCAAAAGGATAAATTGATGCTTGAATTTCAAAAAAGATGGAGATTATGTTCAGGAAGTGGATGATCATTTTATTTTATGTCCTTGCTTGTAAAATTTTTTAGGTCTTGATTTGGAATATGAATCTAACTCGAGTTAAGTCTCCTTGTGATGTTAAACTGGAGCCATCTAAATGGTTTTGTAATCCTCGAAATAAGTGATAATATCAAATCCGTTGCCATGGCTGCTGGAAAGATGGTGGGAGCATTCTACCGCTCCAGTAGATATCTCACTGCTGATGCAATTCTCTACCTGTATAAGAGCCAAGTACGTCCAACGATGGAGTACTGTTGCCACATCCGGGCAGAAGCTGCTAGAAGCAGCTTATCTTGCCTTGACAGAGTTCAAAACAGACTTTGTAGCCTAGTAAAGGATGCTCTTTTCTCTTCCCTGCAACCTTTTTCCCATAGAAGAGACGTGAGCTTGTCTCTGCTTTATCGTTATTTTCATGGCAAGTGCTCCACTCTATGGTCCCCACTGTCCTGACTTTCATGAAAAACACTCGTCTAGCTGAAAACACTCTTTATCTGTGTCTAAACCTAAACGTAGATGCCATGAACAAAGCTTCTTTCTTAGAACTGCACGCCTGTGGAACTCTGTTCTGTTTTCCTGCTTTCCAACTGACTGCAATATGTCAAGTCCAATGTAGACAAATTCTTGATGAGCCATCTCCTTAAGTAATCCAATTTACCAAATTTCCACTACTAATGATGACTAACATGTTCCGTTTGACCACTGTTCACTCATTAACCCTTATCCTTGAGTGACCTCCGGGCTTTGATAAGTGGTGACTCCTTTGTGGTTAGTCGTGCATTGTGAGGACATACATTATCATGATAGAAGATAACAACCTTTCTATTGACTAAAGAAAGTCATTTTTGAGTCAACATGTGTGAAAATATTGCAGAAAAATATGAATGAGAATATATATGTAACTGGGAACTGCTTGTGAATTTCATATTCCTATGAAATAGGGATGGGATGATTCCAATATTTTTCTCGATTCTGATTCTTTAGAGATCTCTAAATATTTAACTATAAAAGTATCTTTTTCCGATTATTGTAAAAAAAAAAAAAAAAAAAAAAAGTAGTTTAAAATCAATAAATATTTATCATAGCATCATCAATACAATGGAATATTTTGCTTTAAACCGTATCAAACATAAAAGAAAATTTAAAAAATCGTTTTTGGCATCGGGAACTAGACACAAATTGTTCCGATTCTGATAACCGCAAATGTTTCGAGTTTTCTGATTCCCAATTCCAACTAATCATCCCAATACTACTATGAAACTTCTTCATTTGGAGGAACGTAATTCAACCTGCCTAGAGTAAGTGCTGCTGGCCCTTTGGGCCAAGATCAAAGTGTAATATCTCTTCTGATGCTACACTTAAGATAATTTGTCTTAGTTAATGGAGGGGAAACTCTCTATACTGAGACAATTATTATTTTTGGTCCCTACCGGAGTGCCCCTTTTGCCTTTTTTTCGGGGAGCTGGTTTAACCCCACATTAAAAATGACCTTGTGTCACATTTTGCTTTTGTGGGGAAGCAATTAAATACTAATAATATCTACATTATATATATATATATATATATATATATATATATTTGTAGTCATCGACATACAGTCCTGTTTCGTATCACAACTCATCAGTGCCGCTAGACTAGCATCTCTCCCAAGCCAAGGATTGAACCTAGAACTGTCGTGTTGACAGTCGGCAATTCTCCCACTCGACCATGGAATTGATGCCCGTAAATAACTCATCGGAATGTCTATTTAAATAGACACCCGCCACCACTTTTATAGTGCTCAAGTCGCATGTTTGCAAACAAACAAACAACGAGCTTCGCATTTTCAGCCAATCAACATTTTATTACGCCACCATAGCTATATATATATATATATGGTGGCGTGATAAAAGGTAATTGCAGCTTCTCTCCCAATTTTCGGATTTTGTAATCATGCCCAAATGCATTTATTTTCTTTTAAAATTGCTAAGTGTTTTTTCTTTTGATGAGTTTTGGGGCAAAATAAATTCATTGATTGATATAATAATTAAATGAATGATTTTGCGCTACGAAACAGATGCTGTCAAGAATTGTGCATGTCAACTTACTTAAAGGAATAAATGGTAAGATGGTCAACAGCTTGAAATTTGGAATATAGTCTTTTATTTGTTTTATATATAATTTTTTTTTTTTTTTTTTTTTTTAATAAAAATCTGGAAAAGACGCTTTATGTTGATGAAAACTCTCCTACTTTGTGGAAAGGGAGTTAGAAACAACTCCATCTTTTTTTTTTTTTTGTTACTTGTAAGAATTGGGCACACAAGAAGATGATAATCAATTTCTCTGCAAAATTGATAAAAACTAAATGAAAAGTGTATCTGGATGAAAAGGCTATTGAGGTTGTGTTACCTTTGTTGTACAGTCATAGCCTATGCATATATACTCTCCTACAGCCCATATCACCGGACCAATACGGACCAAACCAGACATTATGATGGTCTCTGACCTAGGGATGGTGTACACTATTTTTCAAGGTCACAGCTAAATAAAAATAAATGCTCCCGGACAACACCGGGTAAGTAAAGTTAATTTAAAAAAAAACTAAATTCAAACTGACGGTTCCATGATCATAGAAAATTGGTTAATCAGATCCTTAAAATAAATAAAGGTACTCATGCACTTATTGATCTGTGCTGAAATAATGTTATTTAAAAAGCCATTCTTAACATGGTGGGGGGTGTTTTGTACCTATTCTGTACTTTAACCTTAAAATTGAATTAAAAAAAAACATATAAAACTTTAATTAAACTTGGAAATACGATTTAAAAAATAGCACGGATCAGTAAGTGCACTAGCACCGAAATAAAAAGAAATCTAGGTTACCCTAGATTGATTGCTGAACATCACATTGAAGCAAAGGAATGTAAAAAAAAAAAAAAAAAAAAAAAAAAAAAAAAAGTTGACCCCCCACCCCCGAGAAAGATGAAATTAAGACATTATAGAGATTATGTGCAGAACAGAAGACTAGAAGACTTTGTTGGTTTGGTTGCATCGAAAAAAAAAATGGATGAGAATGCTTGGATTAGTAGATGTAGAAAGATTAAGGTAGCAGAGTTGGTTAGGGGAGGGGTTATGAAAACAAGTGATAAAGAAGGATTTGAGAGAGAGAGAAATAAATAAAAACCTGGCCAGAGATAGGTTTTGAAATCAATTTCTAAAACCCGTCTAACACATACCAGCATATAAAACAGACATTCAGCTGAATATGATTATGAATAAAAATGTTTTTTTTTTCTTTTTAGAGTATAGCCCTTGCCGACAAACCACCAGAAAGAATTGGAGGTAAGTATCTTTTTTGTTTTTAAGCATTATCTTTATTGTTAACTGTTTTTTTTTTTTTTTATTTTATAGCTGCAGGTGTAGTCCTGCGCTCTCATGAAAATATATATATATATATATATATATATATATATTCATCTCCAAGATTAAGAAAGCAATTTGTATACATAGGCGAATAGAAAATTGACCTTTAGTTTTCTTTTAGCAACCTCGTAATTCTTACTTTCCTTATTTTGTCCTTTAGTCCTCACATTTCATGCGTAATGTTTCTGGCAAAAAGGGAAGAATTGCTGTTTTCTGGGTTTGCCTAGCTTTTGACTTTGAAGTAATATTTGCCTTTTTTTTTTTTTTTTTTTTTTTTGTTAGCCCTTTACATTAAGTGGCTTTATGTCTTGTCTGGAGTGATTTCCATAAAAAAAAATTTCTACAAAGTTTTTCATGTCATAAAGTTTAGTAATTTATAAAGTAGTTTGCAAACAGATTTATTTATCATGCCTGTCACGATTCGAAGATCGGGAAGAAAACTGAGACTCCGGAGTGGACGCAAATCAAATAGTGGACCTAAGTCTATGGCAGAGTGAAAACAACGGTGATGCTGCTGGGGTCAAGCTATTTTTAGGAATCAATGTGAGGTCATGCCGAAGCCGTAAGGAACACTAGCAGCAGCCGAAAAGTGGGGAATAGAAGCAGTCAGAACTCGCGTGTCGGCGAGGGAGGGCGAGGTTTTTGTTTTCTTGGTTTATGGAGGGAGAGGCAAAAAAAAAACGAATGATACCTTAAAAACGAAAAAAACATTGTACGGTTGAATCTGAGTTAGCCATGAAGAGCAACGAATGTTTCTCTCTTTTTTTGTTTTTACTGGGTTCCGAAAAGAAAAAGAACGGAGAAGGTAATGGAATTTCAAGAAAAAAAAAAATGTTATATGTGGTAACATATTACCCCGAAATGGAAATAAGAAGCTTCGATTTGGACTCGCTTGAGAAACGGGTTTGTGAATTTCTCCTCCACTGTTTCCCCATCAAAAAGACTTTTGTGTTATTGCAATCTGGCAGATGCTTGACCGAAGTTTACCATGCGGATGGGCCGTTAAACAAACTATTGACTCCATCTCAGGACTAACTAAGTAGCCGTCCCTCATGGTAAATTTCCTTACCCTTCTCTAAGCCAGGTGCACGCACTAACCCTAAATCCGTGTGCTGGAGTTAAAGTTACTGCTGTGCATTTAAACCTGGACCAAGGATGTACTCGTAACCTGCCTTATTGGACATCTCTTATTATAATTGATAAATTAAGATTTAAAAAAAAAAGTTGTCTCCTTCTTGGATCACTACTCTTTTAATAATGTAAAGAATTATTACTCATAGACTTTGTTGCATCAACTCCCAGCCTACGTAGGATAAGAACGGTTAATCATTTATAGATTTGGGCTGTGATACTATCGACTTTTTCCCTCCCAGGTGTAAGGAAAAGGAAAAACTATAACAGAAGGAAATGAGGTTATTAGAAAGACAGTGAAGGGCACACAAAGGTAGCTGAAATAGGATTGTTGATCAAGGTATGGCAGTGAGTTATTTTTTTTTAATGGAAATTGCTCCAGACAAGGTATGAAACCACTTGATGTAAAGAGCTGAAAATGAAAAAAATATATATCACTCCGAGGTCAAAAACCAGCCAACGATAAGTATTAGATGGATAGACTACTCTAACTCAGAAAACGGCAATTCTCCTCCTTTTGTCAGAAACATCACTGTGATGACTAAAAGACAAAATAAGGGAAGTGAGTTACAAGGCTACTGAAATTAAATCCAAGGTTCACATTTTATACAGACCGCTTACAGTTGGGGATAGTGAAAGACAGATCGGAGGTGCCCCCAAGAGCAATCGAAGGGATTGAAATTGAAGCTGGACGAAAGTAGATTGGGCTAGAAAGAAAATTCTTGAAGATGGACAATGTTTAGGTTTCCTTTTTCTATGTTATGTGATAATATCACACACACACACACGCACACACGGAGTATGTAAATTTCTCCACTGGATGATCTGTAAAAAGTTGAATATCGAATGCAGCAGCAAGTTATGGGAACATGTTTACCAGAAAGAACAGTTGGAAATAAGTCGTACACCATCCACTATGACTATGCGATTCTTACAGCTACGTACCTTGAAAACAAAGCAATTAAACCTGACATAGTGATATGGGACAAGAAGGAGAAAGAAGCAACCTTAGAAGTCAGTGTCTCCAATGAGGCTGGGTTAAATAGGGCTGAGAGGGAAAAGACGAGGATGTTGCACACTATTTTTCAAAATAATGTCATAATTTTTTTTTATTGAATGAATGAATGAATGAAATCATTTTCATACAAATTTTTTTTTAGTTTCTTCTCTTCATTTTGTTGGTAATATCAAAATTTCTTCTCTTCATTTTGTTGGTAATATCAAAATTTCTTCTCTTCATTTTGTTGGTAATATCAAAATTTCTTCTCTTCATTTTGTTGGTAATATCAAAATTTCTTCTCTTCATTTTGTTGGTAATATCAAAATTTCTTCTCTTTATTTTGTTGGTTGTAATATCAAAATTTCTTCTCTTCATTTTGTTGGTTGTAATATCAAAATTTCTTCTCTTCATTTTGTTGGTAATATCAAAATTTCTTCTCTTCATTTTGTTGGTAATATCAAAATTTCTTCTCTTCATTTTGTTGGTAATATCAAAATTTCTTCTCTTCATTTTGTTGGTAATATCAAAATTTCTTCTCTTCATTTTGTTGGTAATATCAAAATTTCTTCTCTTCATTTTGTTGGTAATATCAAAACCAAGGTTAAAATTTACTTTACCATTATTTGATCAAGTAAGTTCTGGTAGAGTTTCATGTCTAGAATAACTTTTCATAACATCCTATTCTTTATAATCTAGAATTTTTTTTTTTTTTTTTTCTTCAAATTATTTAATTATGAGCACAGAAAATTAACTGGATCATATTTTTTTGCTGGCCTTGGGGAGTGTGGATCCACCCTTTAACTGCCATTGCTCCCAGGTCCACTCTGACCCAGAGTGGTAGTACCTGTTAGGGTCTCAACTATGGGTTAAATAGAATCCGACTTAAAAAAAATATATACTCCATTAAAAATCGTTCCTCAAAATAACTAGATTCGGCATTAAATAACCTGAAAAAGGTTGATATGCCTTAAAACAAAAACAACCAACCAACTAAATTCAAACTGACAGTTCCATGATCACAGAAAATTTGTTAATCAGATCCTTCTTTAAAAAAAAAAAAATAAATAAAAACTCAGGTTGTCCTAGATTGCTGAATATCGATGCAGCATCACATTAATGCAAATGTGCTCCTGTGATCGCTTCTTGAATCTTTATTGTTTTTGATTTTCAGAAAAGACCACTGTGATGCAATTGTGTTTTGAGATGTGTCTTGGATTGTATGCCATGTCTAAATCCTGGAGACAAAGAATTTTCAGTGGGTAGCCCTTCTGTGCTGGTTCTGGACTTTGTAATTTTGCAGGCGAAGAGCAAAAGATCGTTCTCGTGTTGGACATGAAAAAATCATGTGCTGGAATGCTAAGATTCAATTTTTATGGGGCAATTCTGGTTTCTGATTGGTTGATAGCAGAACGTGGTTCAATTTGATTCATCAGTTCCTATCGGTAGTGTTTATAAATAGAATCTCCCAACTTTCAGGGATCGTACCCCCGTAATATATCGAAAATATTGCAACAATGGGTCTATTTACTGATGACACGAGGTCAGATTGAATGAACATATGTTTTAGGCAATAGCTTAAGAGTTAGAAAATGACTTCTAGTCTGTAGTGGAAGGGAAGCCAGAAACAAATCAAATCCTCTTAACAAAAAAAAAAAAAAAAAAAAAAAAAAAAAAGATCCAGATTGTCCTAGAGTGCTGAACATCTATAGTATATATAGCATATACAGCATAATCAAGTTGACACACCAGTTCTCATTAGATCACCGAAGTTAAGCAATGTTGAGCCTGGTCAGTACCAAATGGGTGACCAATTTAGGAATTCCAGGCGCTGTATGTTGCAGGATGTCTACACCTCCCTACAAGAGTTGCAAAAACCTAACGTTGTCCTCTCCCCTAAAAGGGATATACATGCGTCTGTGGACCATTTGTGAATTTCATACTCCCATGGAACTTCCTCCTTTAGAGGAAACTGGTTAAACCCAAATAGTTAGTGCTGTTTTCATATCCATTTTTTTTTTTTTTTTCATATTATTCTGAGTGTGCTCCAGTGACCGATTCTTGAACCTTTATTGTTTGTGGTTTTCAGAAAAGACTTCTGTGATACAATTATGTCTGAGATGGGTATATTTACTGATGACACCATTCTCTATTCTCAACATGAGGGCAAATCAAATGCGCACACATTGTAGGCAGTAGCTTAATCATTAGAAAATGACTTTCAGTCTGTTGTGAAATGGAGCCAGAAACAAATGGTTACATTTAATAATACTAAGATAAAACTCCTTTCCGTTAGCAATTATAAGGAAAATTACCATCTACCAATCGCCATAGCTGATAACGTTCTTTCTGAGAATCCAACATTCACTGGTAACATAAATTGGAATAAATACAAAGAAGATACTGCCAAATCTGCTGTAAAGAAGGTGGTCCTCCTCTGCCAGGATAGTAAACTTCTCACACCTGCCAGTCTACTATATCTCTATAACACCGCTATTCATCCATGCATGGCATATTGTTGCCACATCTGGACTGGTGCACCAACCACTAATCTCTCCCTTTTGGGATAGGGTAAAAAAAAAACAAAATCACCTCTAATTTAATAGGTCTCACATTGTCTACTAAGTTCCAGCCTCTGTCTCATCGTCAGAACGGTGCATATCTGTGCTTGTTTTAGTAGTACTTTTGTGAATGTGTTCTAACAAATTTGCTACATTTATACCTTTTTAATGTAAATACTTCCGACCAGCCCAACAAGCAGCAAAATCCCACCCTTTCACCATAGATGCTAGAAGGCTTTCAACGATGTGACCATGTTGATAGTTGAAGTGATGTTGGGTAAAAAAAATCTTTATACGCCATAAGATGAGTGCGGTTGCCACGTCTGGGGAGGAGCTGCTCAGAACACCTTTTCCTGTCTTAACAGCAAGACTGAACGTTAAAAAAAGCAATTTGATCTAATTTTCTTGTGTTTTACAAATGTTGTTAACAAAATTTCTTTTTTTCTTCAGAAATACGAAAGAAACTAAAGCTTGAATGCATGTCTACATTCAGTCTGTTTGGGAATGTCATGTCGGTGAAATCCGTGAAATTGGTTGGAGCACAACGAGATGCTTTACTCCTTAGTTTTATGGATGCAAAGGTGAGATAAATGGCAGCTGTATACTTTTGGATTAAGAATTGGATTCTGCTAGAATCATAGAGATTCAACGTCTTTATCCACTGCGGGGCCCATGGCGTAATGGATTGAGACATTGAATTTTTACGGTTCCAGGTGAGCATTGTCTGAAGATAGCGGTTTCAATCCTACCCGAAGCCGGCCAGAGGATTAGTTGGCCAAAACGTAGTGAGACGACAACAACTATGGAAGGCAGTAATTGCTGAGGATACAGTTAAGAGATTCAGCATTCCTATCCCTTCGCGGTTAACCACCTGACGAAAACCAGAAGAATAGTTGATCAAAACGCTATGAAACAACAGCTATAAAAATGAGGATGATAGTCCGCAAATAAATAAATAAATAAATATAAAATGACTCATCTCAAAGAATTCCAATAATTAAATGAAATCATATTCATTTGTTTTATTTTACTTTATTATATTTAAAAAAAATATTGTACATTCTATATTTCTGTAAAAAATATTTCTGTAAACATATAAAAAAAATGCTTAATCTAAAGAATCAGTTTATGGATATTCTTATATTTTAACCTATGTTTTTGTAAGATCTTCAAATTAACTAACGCTGTTTATTTCCGAGGACTTAAAAAAAGCGGAACTTGTTTGGCCACAACATTTAAGTGTTCAATTTTTTTAAAGGGAAATGTAAAGAAAGAATCAACTACATTTTTAAAAATTTAATTTAATTTTTTACATTATGTATAAAATGAATAGGAAAAACAATAACAAAATTAAGGAATATTTTAGCATGTATTTTGTATTATAAAAGTATATAGGAACATTTTTAGGAATTTTAGGAAACATTCACTCAAAATTAAATTTATACAGATAATGTAGCCAGACTTTGTGGACACTCTGTAGATTATGTAGCCAGACTTTGTGGACACCCTTTAGATTATGTAGCCAGACTTTGTGGACACCCTGTATATTGTATTTTGGTTAAAGTCAGCTAACATACTTTCTAATCTCTGGCGTAGCGCAACCGGAAGCAGTGGCAAGGTGAATAAGTTGTTTTGCTTTTTTTTTCTCTTGCATCTATAGATTATTTGTTATTTTGATTTCAATAATTTTATTTTTATACTTTCATAAACAGATATATATTATGTAAATTTAAATAAAAACTTATTTTTAAAATTTCATAGTTATGTATTTCTTATAAAATTTCTAATAAAATAAAAACTTATTTTTTAATTTAGTTATCAAAAGTGCAAATAAAAACTAATTGTGTTATTTTTATCTGTATAATTTTGTTAATTTTTATTGTATACTTTTTAATATTCTTTTCTTATATTTTATATCAATAAATCGCTTCACAATAGAAAAACTGAAGAGCAATGAAAGTGAAGGAACTGATTTGCTTTGTCACTGTTTCTGGCAATACTACGCCAGAAATTAGGAAGTACGTTAGCTAACTATAGCCTGTATTTTTTTAATAAAACGAAATAGAATAATTTCTTATATTTCTTTAAAGAGGTTTCAGATGAAAATGTTAAAAAGATAATTTTTTAATAAATACATTTTATTGTAGAACAATATCGTAGTATTATATATTCATACATTCCAACAATTAATATAAAATATTTAAATTGAGTTTAATAAAAATAAATAAAACTCATTTTCTTTTATTACCCCTGCCATTTTCATGGTTCCTGCTATTTTTGATTGTTTGAATTATTTTTTTCTAGTTATCTCTTGTGGAATATGATCCAGGCACACACGATTTGAAAACCTTATCTCTACATTATTTTGAAGAACCAGAGTTGAGGGTAAGAATCTGATTATTCTTTTGATAATTTTTCATGTTTTTATTCTTTTCTGTTTTTGATATTTTTTTGTGTCATTTCCTGTTTTTGATATTTTTTTGTGTCATTTCCTGTTTTGGATATTTTTTTGTGTCATTTCCTGTTTTGGATATTTTTTTGTGTCATTTCCTGTTTTGGATATTTTTTTGTGTCATTTCCTGTTTTGGATATTTTTTTGTGTCATTTCCTGTTTTGGATATTTTTTTGTGTCATTTCCTGTTTTGGATATTTTTTTGTGTCATTTCTTGTTTTGGATATTTTTTTGTGTCATTTCCTGTCTTGAATGTTTTTTTTGTGTCATTTCCTGTTTTGAATGTTTTTTTTGTGTCATTTCCTGTCTTGAATGTTTTTTTTGTGTCATTTCCTGTCTTGAATGTTTTTTTTGTGTCATTTCCTGTCTTGAATGTTTTTTTTGTGTCATTTCCTGTCTTGAATGTTTTTTTTGTGTCATTTCCTGTCTTGAATGTTTTTTTTGTGTCATTTCCTGTCTTGAATGTTTTTTTGTGTCATTTCCTGTCTTGAATGTTTTTTTTGTGTCATTTCCTGTCTTGAATGTTTTTTTTGTGTCATTTCCTGTCTTGAATGTTTTTTTTGTGTCATTTCCTGTCTTGAATGTTTTTTTTGTGTCATTTCCTGTCTTGAATGTTTTTTTTGTGTCATTTCCTGTCTTGAATGTTTTTTTTGTGTCATTTCCTGTCTTGAATGTTTTTTTTGTGTCATTTCCTGTCTTGAATGTTTTTTTTTTGTCATTTCCTGTCTTGAATGTTTTTTTTTTTGTCATTTCCTGTCTTGAATGTTTTTTTTTTTGTCATTTCCTGTCTTGAATGTTTTTTTTTTGTCATTTCCTGTCTTGAATGTTTTTTTTTTGTCATTTCCTGTCTTGAATGTTTTTTTTTTGTCATTTCCTGTCTTGAATGTTTTTTTTTTGTCATTTCCTGTCTTGAATGTTTTTTTTTTGTCATTTCCTGTCTTGAATGTTTTTTTTTTGTCATTTCCTGTCTTGAATGTTTTTTTTTTTTTTTTTTTTGTCATTTCCTGTCTTGGATATTTTTTTTTTTTTGTTTGTTTTTGTCATTTCCTGTCTTGGATATTTTTTTTTTTTGTTTTTGTCATTTCCTGTCTTGGATATTTTTATTTTTTTTATTTTTGTCATTTCCTGTCTTGGATATTTTTTGTTTGTTTTTGTCATTTCCTGTCTTGGATATTTTTTGTTTTTGTCATTTCCTGTCTTGGATATTTTTTGTTTTTGTCATTTCCTGTCTTGGATATTTTTTTTTTTTGTTTTTGTCATTTCCTGTCTTGGATATTTTTTTTTTTATTTTTGTCATTTCCTGTCTTGGATATTTTTTTTTTGTTTTTGTCTGTTTTGGATATTTTTTATCTTTTGTTAGTTTTCGAAAATTTTTGGTCCTTTTTTTTTGTTTTTGATGTGTTTTGTGTTTTTTTTTTTGGGGTTTGTATATGTTTTGTGGCTTTTTTTTCGGTTTGATATGTTTCTGTCCATTTTTTGTAATACTTTTTTTTTTTGTCCATTTTTTTTTTTTTTTTTTTTTTTTTTTTTTTTTTTTTTTGGGATATTTTTGTTTTTGTTTGTATAAAAAGAAATACTATTTGATACAAATGAAAGACAATAAATAAATGATTAAAAATAAGGAAAATTCTGACAAAAATATTCATAGTTCTATACCACCCGCTCGGGTTCTTGATTCGTCCTGTGAATATTTTCCACTATTCATCGGGCTTGAGAGGAAGATGTTCTCTTAAGTCCATTTTCAGGTACAAAAAACTTGAAGATAGAGGCAACAACCATTCCATCATGTATTATGACTTAGAACTAATTGTAATTCAGCACTTGTATCCATTATGCCACAGGTCTTGTTTCGAAACGTGAGATAAAAAAAAATGCAAATGTTTTTTATTGTTGAAACTTTTTTGTTATTCTTTAGATTTTAGTTTTGGCTTTTTTTTTTTTATTTAGTGCGGATTTGTTGAAAACCGACATCTTCCTTGTGTGCGTGTGGATCCTGATGGACGCTGTGCAGCAATGTTGATGTACGGCCGACATCTCACCATTCTTCCCTTCCGTCATGATGTCAGTCTAGAAGAAGGAGATACTGGACTCGGATGGTAAGTAATGTTTGCTTGATAGAAAATTATATCACAGCTTTATTTCTCTTATTGAGAAAACTGCAGTAACCGATGCCATGACTCTTGTTGACTTTAAATATTAAAAAAAAAAGCAAACAGATCTAACATGGTTACCTGGTGTTGCATAAAGGAACATGGATAAAAAATTTCAAAATTCAAAAAAAGTAAATATGATAACATTTATCTTTAGAAATCTCTCTCTCTGCTTCTCTCTCTTTCTCCCCCTCTTTCTATCTCCCTGGTTTTCTCTCCTTTCTCTTTCTATCTTTATGTTTATCTTCTCTCTTTCTTCCTCTTTTCTTTCTCTCTCTTTTTATCTCTCTCTTTCTCCACACATACATGCGTTGTTAATCACGATACTTTTTAAACATTTCTTTCTTCACTACACCTACCTTCCCCTCTATTTTACAACTTGTTAATTGTATAAAAGAAAAAAAACTTAGAAAAAACACCATTTTGAAAAGTGGCAGTGTCGGTTGTATGAATTATTTAAGTTGTTCAAAATGTTTTCTTTTCTCCTAAGTTTTTTAAGGTGAACGTCTGAGTACATGACTAAAAATGTAGCAAAGATAATTTTGCAGACTTGTTAGATGCAATACGTAACAATATTGTATTGGTTAATTTTGAAAAGTAATAAATGACTGAGAAAACTTGATCGTACTTGTACAGTTTAATCAAGACATTAAAAAATGAAAATATTGAAGAAAAAGTTATATTGTACATATCCGTTTTGACATGAAGATCTCTGAAAAAAAATTTCACTTAATTTGATCAAATAGTTTTTTTTTTTTTTTTTTTTACAGCCGAAAAACATGTTTTTATGAGAGCACATTGAAGGCCGACATCTTGGTTTTGTTTTAAATTTTTGTTTGTATTTTAGAAACGACTCAGGAGATAACTCAATGTAAAGCACCGACACTCCCTCCCCATCTTTAATACTAGCTTTTTTTCCTAAAAATCGAACCTTTTGCTCGGTATCATAACATTGTTTTTTCGTTGTAAAATAAAAACTATTCGATGAAATTAAGTGAAATTTTTTTTCGGAGAACTTCATTCCATAACAGATACGTACAATTAAAAAATTTTTTTTTTTCGATATTTTCATTTTTTTAATGTCTTGACTAAACTGTACAAGTACCAACTTGATATTTTGAACTTGGAGAATTATTATATTACATTATATATATATAAAATTGACAAGGAATAAAGTTAAAAAAAATTTTTTTTTTCTTACTGCAGCAAACCCCCGATTCTTTCTTCCTACCTGATCGATTTGCGGATCATGGATGAGAAAATAACAAACGTCTCTGACATTCAGTTTCTCCATGGTTATTACGAACCCACAATATTCATTCTATACGAACCTCTTCAAACCTGGTCAGGGTGAGTACCTTTCTCTCTTTCTTTTGTGAATCTCATTTTTCATTTGATAGGTGTTGGTTGACAGTGGTAATGCTCTGCTGGTTAGTAATGATAGAAGTTCCCTGAATTCTTGCAATCACACTAGCATCTGCTCTACCCTGTGTTTCAATGGTATTACAAAGGTAGCAGAACTTCTTGACAAGTTATGAAAGGAAATATTGACTTTTTTGTGGGGAAAGAACATTCTGATGACAAAAGTCAAGAAATCGATCCAGTAAATCTTATTATACAATATATATATATATATATATATATATATATATATATATGGTTACTTCATTTAATCACATAAATTAATATACGAAAGTATAAATTTATGCATAAATTTTAAGTATTTACTTCAACAGTGCTCAATACTTAGGTAGAGCTAGGTAGTAAGTTATAAAATATATATGGCAATTAAGCTACACAGAATATTCTGCGTTTAATCCATGTTGCATTCGAAATGAATGTTTCTGTTTAGATCACAATTGAACCATGTTACTTGATATTTGCATTTTAAACTTTAATTCAAGCCATTATATATAAAAAATAATTTTATAAAATCACCAGTAGGTTCTCTACAGTGCAATGTAGACTACAATATATTGTGACTAAGTCACTGCGGGGAGGATTAAAAAATAATAAATTTTACTGATTTCTTTGATGACCATAAAATATGTGAGGGTAAAACGTTAATCCTCATTCATTCCCGAGCAACATATGGCCTCTCTACTATATATATATATATATATATATATATTTATATATTTATATATTTTTCCCCCGTTTGCTCTGCTTCACTATTTTTTTAAAACTTTTACCAAGTAAGCTCTCTGGCTTACTACTTGTAGTTTTGTTAAATACTTTGCAAGCAAAATCCGATTCCGCATTTTTTGCTAATTCCTACCCTCTGATGAGAAGGAAAGTATTTCTTTCAAAACTCCGCGGATTAAGGACAATCCACTTAATTTGTTTCCTTTTTGAAAATGAAATGTTTTTAACTCTTGTTAAAGTGTTTTTAACATGTTTTATTTATTCTTTGTTCTTATATATTTTTGTGATTGGGTGATATATTTTTCTTTTTTGTCCAGAATTAATTCTTAGTTTAGTCATGTAAATTCTTGGGAGTTAAGAACAAATAACGTCCAAGTTGTTTTCACGTTTCTCCCACAATGAAAAGTTGGCTTATTCTTTCCACCACTCACTCGCTTTTTCTCCAATCAGCCATCATATTTTTTCTTTTTTGTCCTCTTCCCAACTCACAACAATATATATATATATATATATATATATTTCAACTTATGCTGAGGAAATCTGAACATTTGCACTCTTTACTGTTGCAGCTGAAATTTTTTATTTTCAAGAGATCCATCTGATTTAAAAGATGTTTAAAAATTTTTTGCTCTTAATGTCCAGTGTTGACTTTTGTTTCCATTTGTCATTTTAGACGTACAGCCGTGAGAACAGACACTTGCAGCATTGTGGCAATATCGTTAAATATCCAACAAAAGGTGCACCCTGTTATTTGGTCTCTCAATAATTTACCATTCGATTGTTTTGCTGCTTTACCTATCCCGAAACCAATTGGTGAGTTAAAATCTTTTCCTTTCTTATTTTTTATACACTAACAAATTACTCCTTATCAAGACTCATAGACCACTCAAGGATAATGAATATTTCATGATAATGTGAAAGATTTTCTATGGTTTTTTTTTTTTTTTTTTTTTTTTTTTTTTGTGATTGAGTTATATATTTTTTTTTTTTTTTTTTTTTTTGATTAGGTGATATATATTTTTTTTGTGATTGGGTGATATATATATATATATATATATATATTTATTTATTTTTTTTCCGGAATTAATTTTTAGTTTAGTCATGTAAATTCTTGGGAGTTAAGAAGAAATAACGTCCAAATTGTTTTCATGTTTCTCCCACGATGAAAAGTTGGCTTATTCTTTTCCACCACTCACTCGCTTTTTCTCCAATCAGCCGTCATATTTTTCTTTTTGTCCTCTTCCCAACTCACAACAACCTGCCATGCACAAGATAATATCATTACCTCGCAAAAAATAAAATGTCTTTGAATGCTGCCATCTCAACCTCCAATAATGCCTAAATTTACATTTATCGTCTTATTCTCATATTACCTTTTGTATCGGACGGTTTCCATGTTCGAATGCCAATGCTTCTCAACAGAGTGCACATCAACCGTAGGTGTTTACTGGTGTGACTTTCCACACTGTTATTATATAATGGTTGTGACAAATTGTTTAAGAGGACGGCTCAACAATGATTTGTTTACAGTAAACTTTTTTGTTTTTGTTATATCGCTCCAGACAAGGCATGAAGCTATTTAATGTAAAGAGTTAAAAAAAAAATATTTTGAAGTCAGAAACTAGCCAATGTGTATGATGAATAGATTGTAACCCAGGAAACAATAATTCTTCCTTCTCTGTCAGAAACTTACTTATTATATAAATTCAGATAAAAAAACTTATTTTAAAATCTAAAAATATTTATTTTTTATAATTTCGGAAACATATTTCTTTTAAAATTTCAAATGAAATAAAAACTTTTATTTTTTAAATTTTGTTATTAAAAGTGTAAATAAAGGCTAATTGTGTTATTTTTAGTTGTATAATTTTGTTAATTTTTATTGAATACTTTTTAAATAATGTCCTCTTATATTTTATTTCATTAAATCGCTTCACGATAGAAATCATGAAGAAGTAACTGATTTGCCTTGTCACCGCTTCCAGTAGCAGCCAGGCTGGGAGTTAGGAAGTACGTTAGCTGACTATAACCAAAGTTTTAGCTGAGAAAATTATCAACCAAAATTTGTAAAAAAAAAAAAAAAAAAAAAAAAAATGTACACTATGAGACTAGAAAAGTAGTGGAAAGTGAAATTTTTTTTTTTTTTTTTTTGTGTCATAGAAATATATGAGAGAAGAAAGACTAGAAACAAATTTTGATTTACTCAGATTTTGTATAATAAAAAAGGTATACTTTATTAATTTGCATAAAAATTGGTTATTTGCAGGTGGTGTGGTTGTGTTTGCTGTCAACTCGTTATTGTACCTGAACCAAAGTGTGCCTCCCTATGGTGTCTCATTAAACAGCATATCACAGAGTTGTACAGCTTTCCCACTAAGTAAGCCTTGTTTTTTTTTCTATATTTTTTGTCTGGGTTATACTTTTCTTATACAAAAAATATTTCAATGTTAGAAAAAACAACAGAACATGTCTTCTTGTAACATTGGGTCAGTAATACTTCAATCTTCACTTGGTATTCTGTAATCTTCTTATCACCAGAAACGGCTGTTTGTTTTTTTTGACATATAAGTAGTTGGCTTATTGTGTAATGATGTCTCTGATCAGTGATTGTATAAGTCGTAGAGATATTTCACTTTTCTTTTTATTTGTAGCTGGAATAATGGAACCAATTAAAAAGAACAGCAAATAACTTCATTATTTGCTGTGTGTGTGTGTGTTTTTTTTTTTTTTTTTTTTTTTTTTTTTTTTTTTTTTTTTTACAGCAATTACATTCAGATAAACTGCATCTTCCTGACCAACTCCGTGGTGATTATGGTGCTGGTCGAAAATCCTCAAACATTAATGCCTATTCATCTTAACGTAAAACACCCAAAAAGCAGAACCAGTTTCTCTCTTCTACTATATACTTCCTCCCATGATGCAACTTCCAGTACACATAAACCTAACCTCTAACTTACTTTCTGGTGGAAAATTTCTTTCCAATTTTATTTCTTTTTGTGGCTGCAATAATGGAATTGATTAAAAAGAACAAATGTCCGTTTTCACAGTAATTTAAAACAATTTAAAAAAATTTCTTTTTAAATTTGGATACTAATTTTATTTATAAAAACTTTAATTGAAACTAAAGTTTAACAAATTTATAGCAATAAGTAAAATTGGGACTTTCTGGGGAATTGATATAAGAAAAAAAAATTTGCTTTTTTTTTTTTTTTTTTGTTTTGAAACCTAATTTTCTGTTGCTGGTACTGATTATATAAAGGGCAAATGTCTGTGTGTATGTTTGTCTAGTTAAAAGTGAAAAAACAAACTACTAAACAAACACCCACAAAGTTTGTAGTTTCTTAATCCGTGTTGTCCTGGATGAATAAAATTTAAAATTTAGTAAAAAATATTCATTCATAAGGGATCAACTGGGCTGGGGTTCACCAGGCAAATCAGTTTTACAATGTTATGTACTGATTTGATAAGAACATGTAAACTCATTTCTCAAAAAATCTATTATATAAAAGAAAAGTTCTGTGTGTATGTGTAGGTCCAGCTAGAGAGGAATGGGCTGGGCAGCGAAGGAAGAATGGGTTGGAGAGAGAGGGGGGGATTTTCATAGAAATAGATTACTTTTGCTCCAAGCAACACTGAGTAGCCCTGTTCTTATTCAGGCTTCCATCATATCTAGCATCATGTCTGCCTGTTTCATCAGCTTCTGGTTCTCTTAATCACTTGACTCCTTTGTGACACCTTGTCTAAAACATTTTCTATTTCTCTATTTTTTGTCTGGATCATAATTTCTTTTACAAAAACATTTCAATGTCGGTATATTTAAAACACACACACACACAAGAACATGTCTTTTTGTAACATTGGGTGAGTAGTTTTTCAATCTTCACTTGGCATCCTGTAATTTGTCAACAGAAACAGCTGTTTGTCTCTTTGACTTATAAGTAGTTGGCTTAATGAGTAGTGACATCTCTTTGCAGTAACAGATATTTATCTTTTACTTTTCGTGGCTGAAATAATGGAAGCAATTAGAAAATGACCTTTTACAGCAGTACTGTTTTTCTCATTTTGGAAAAAATGTGGTACTAATTATGATTATAGAAAGGTTAGTTTAAACTAGTGTTAAGATGATTAATCCGAGTCAAAACCTCTAAAATATATAAATCCTAATTAGGGCTATGACAACAGCATATTCTTTTCATTGTTTTTACTGTTGATTATATATCCGACAGACACAATCAATCAACCGAGGATCACCTCACTCTACATAAAAACATAAGATATCAATGGATATATACCAGAGAATCAAAACAAGGAAAAGAATATGTTGTTGTCACAGCCCTAATCATAACATGTTTGTGTAAAAATAGTATCAGAAAACAATGACCTCCATAAAAAATACCATAAATGCGGAAAAATAATGACACAAGTGAAAAATATAGCTCAAAGTCTCATAGTAAGTTTATACTGTCAAGTGTTGAACCATTATGTTGAACAAAGATGGTGGCAGTAAATCAAATCGGCAAAGAATCAATGCAGTCACGATCTTGAGTGTTGAGTAATTCTTAATAACAAAGATGGCGGCAAAGAATCAATGCAGTCACAATTCCATCGTTTCAAGATGGAGGTTGACAACAAACTGACTTGAATCCAAAATTTGATATTTTTATTATAAGGTTGGAGGCTTCTCATTGATTGATTGTCCAAACCATAATTTATAAATAGGGTCGTCGAAATCATTGGGGTTATACCCTCATTATTAATCAAAAACATTTTAATATATATAAATCTTGGATACAGTACATCAATTAATAAGTTTGTCAAATTAAAAAGAAAGTTAGGTTCTTTTTCATTATAATAGCAAAATTCGAAATCTTTAAATATTGAATTTCAAGTGAAACCAATGGTATCTACTTAATTGTCGTGTCACAGTAATGAACATATCCAAAAATGACAAACGATAAGGTACAAAATTATTAATGAAAACAGTTTTCGAAGACGATTCGTGAAAATTAAGTTTTGCTAAATTGGCCAAAGGTTTTTAGTTTTCAGAAAATGTTTACCTTTTTTTTTTTTTTTTTACATGGAGGTCACCACGTATCAAGGCCCAGAAGCCACTCTGAGATAAGGGTTATTTTGTGTACAGTAATCAATGGGATAGTATTACAGTATTCATTAGTATTGGAGATTTGATAAAGTGTCATTACTTAAGGGAGTGGTTCATCAGGAATTTGTTTATGTTGGACTTGAAGACATCTATGTTGAAGTCAGGAGGGAAACAGGCAAGCGGTAGAGAGTTCCAAGTTGAACTCTTGGTTTCTTTTTTTGCAAAACTGCATTTTCGCTAATTGTCTTCAAAAACTATTTTCATTAATAATTTCTACCTTATCATTTTGCGTAATTTTTGGATATGTTCATCACTGTGACATGACAATTGATTTACTTGAAATTCAATCAATTTTTGCTATTATAAAAAAAAACAAAAAACTTATGTTGACTTTTAAAAGTAGAGGAGGATTCCCAAGCCCCAAAGAAAAATGAAATTTTATTTTTTTAAACAATATCAGAATAGGAAGCTGGAATTTAGACAGTTGTGAATGGGCATATTTAACGCAGTTTTATTTACAATCGTGTTTTGTTATACACGTTATTAATTCAACAAAATGTTTGTACATATAATCCTTTTTGGTGATGCAGAAGAACAGGCAGTTCGAAGTTTGCAGGAAACTGTGTCGGATAAAAAATCTGCATGGATATACCAGACTTCCTGTTTTAGTTAAAAAAAAAAAATAAATAAATAAATAACTTTCATATCATGCACGCCAAGCGTTCTCTTTTTGCATTTCAAAATAACATCGCACACAGACCAACACGTGGAATCTTTACTGTTTGTTCTTTTTTTCTTCGATTTAACATCATAGCAAGGAAAAAAAAAAGGAAAAATGTCTGAAGATGCCATACAGCACCGAAATATTAATTTAAAACATAAATATTTGTCTATTTTCATAATATTGCGTTGTAATTTGGCTTTCAAACATATTTTATACATATTTTATTTTAAAATTCAATCAACGTTTCTGTCACGGAAAACACAACTGACTTCAAAATTTATCGAATTATAGTTTTATTGTAGGTTTTAATGTGGAACAGTTCTTTGTGACCAACTAATTTATCTCCCTGTCTTTCAATTAAAATCTGCCATTGCAAAATACAAAATGTCTGACTGAATTTTATCTTTTTTTCTAATGATTCTTGTTTTTTTTTCTTACAAGGGTTTTCGTTTTCAATAGACGATCCAATATTTCTAAATGATTTTTGCTGTGTTTAATTTTTCAGAACCTCAAGATGGAGTTCGTATAAGTTTGGACTGTTGCCAAGCGGCTTTGATTTCTTTTGATAAATTAGTTTTGTCTCTGAAAGGAGGTGAACTGTGAGTATTTCATACTTTGTTTTTTAGCGATTTTGGTTAATTTGGGTTTCTCAAACGTTTCACTTTTACAAAGTTATAAAGTACAACCCACATTATGGTGGAATTATTAAAGTTGGACACAAAAATAAAATGGATCCTTTTTCAAGTGAATTTGCACTTTTGATGAGTAAAAATTTTCCATTAGAAATTAAGTGAACATGTGTGAAAGAAAGTGACATTACAGGCAGTGATTGGGCGATTTTGATTGATTTTGGCCGGGTCTAAATTCTATGATTCCGATTCTTCTAAAATCGCTAAATATTTAGTTGTAGAATTGCTGATTTTATTTATTTTATTTTTTCAGATTATTGTTAAAACCCATGTAATATGTGCATATATTTTAGCAAATATAAAAATACACTTTTGGGGGATGATTTATAGATTTTAGCTTTACTGGTTGTTCAATATTTATCATTTTATTAGCAATGGAAAATTAAGTTTTAAACAAAACAAACAAACAAAAACAAAAGAATCGTTTTTGGCATTGGAAAATAGGCACATGCTTTTTCGATAGTTTTAAAGTTGATTTTTTCGATTCAGGATTCTGTTACAGGAATTGTCTTGTAAGACGTAGCAAATGAGCTAAAAATGTTTTTCCCTTTCTAGCAGATTTCTGCTTTTTTAATAAAAAAAAAAAAAAAAAAAAAAAAAAAAGCACATTTCTACTTAAGTTGTTGGAGCTTTTTGATTTGATTGAAATTTTATTTTTAAAGCATGAAAAACTGATTTCTGACAAGTTGTTAGTTTTACCTCCTTATTTCTTAATCTTTTTTGTCTGGATTTTATTTCTTTCTCAAAGCCATATTAGGGGATCAGTTGATGATTTATCTGATTCTGGCAGACAGCATAAATGAAACGGCAACAGGCAATTAGAATAGAAGTGGGTCCTTGTCCCAAATTCTCCATATATTAACAAAAAAAAGCAAAAACTAATGTATGTAATCGTAATGAAATAATGTCATATCCTAAAAATCGCATGAATTGATCAAGTAGTTTTATTTTTAAATACAAAAATCAAATTAAGTATATGAGGAGTGAAAAAAAAAATCTAAAAAGAGAGATAACTCAACAATAATTCATACTTGCAAGATTTATGTTGTAATGTCTTCGAATTCCCATTAATCATTTAAAATGATTTTCTTTATAAAAATAAAAGTACTTGATCAATTTACATGCTTTTTGGAATATGATATCATTTCATCACAGATGCGTACCTCATACAGATTTTTCTTTATTTTTGTTTATTTCAATATCGGGGAAATTCTGAACAAGAATCTAAAAATGTTATTAAGGGGTCCATGGCTTGGAATAAATTTGATTTTCAGGAAATGCTTAAGAAATGCTTAAGAGTTGAAAACTAAAATTTTACTGAAATTTACTTGAATAAATGCTGCTTTACTTACACTTGTTCCCATCCAAGAAATGCGATGGACATTCATGGGCCCCACTCTGAAAATTAAACACATGGAAAGAAAACGTAACATAATGCTATAGGCTGAAGACAAATCATAGGGTTTTACATTTCCGTTACTGGGTCTTCTTGGTAATAATTATCAGATTAAAAATCTGTATAAATGTCCTTTAAAGGTCAAAAAAGTTTCAATTAATCCCAAGCAAGTCTAGGTCATCTTGCATAGTAAATAAAAATATTCGGCACTTATGCAGGCAATGGGGCAAAAATAAAAATAAAAATTGCAAGTAAAAATTCTTCAATATACTTATGTATCAGGCAAAAATAAGTATCCTTGCCAAAACTTGAAAAAAAATGATTGAGTAGAATTTTAATTAAAAGTAAAAATCAGTTTTCGATTTTTGCTGATTCATTATTGATTAAATGACAAATAACTTCTCTTCCCCTGTTAGGTTGTGGGGAGGTATAAGGTGTGTGTATGTATATATATATATGTGTGTGTGTGTAAGGCACTATATATAAAGTGCGTTGGGTATAAGTTGTTTGTATCGTGAAGTTTCTTCTTGTTTAGTGTTCATAAATGCTTACATAAATATATTACACATACATGGAGTTTAATGGGACATTTCTCAACAAATCTTTCCTTAACAACAAAGGGAAAAACCATCTGGGGGAATTGTATCTTGCCAAACAGGGAAACATTACCTTCATTCATCTGGAGTTTTGGTTGACGAATCTGCCAAAAGCTGAAATGAACATTTCTTCCAAAGAACCGACCAGGATTTCTAGACAGCTTTTATTCCAAATGTGTTCCTTGTTGGAAGATTGTATGCTTGTCTTAGTCTCTGCTGCATCCTCATACAGGATCATTACAAGCTCTGCCTCGAACACTCTTCGTCCGTGTAGCCCTCTCTCCTCTATCTCCAAACTCTCTTGTAGATATTTAACTATTCTTGGTTATGATGTAATTGAACTCACAAAGACCTAACACGTGACTTTCAATCACGTTTTCTGGCTAAATTTATTATTTTTATCCCAACGTTTGAAAACCCACTCTGCTTATTTCCACCGCATTCTTTCCTTGTTATTGTTTCAAAGTTAACCAAAATATTTTACTAAACATTCCTTGGATTTCAAGTCCAACATAAACAAATTCCTGATGAACCACCCTTTAAGTAAGACATTTTATCAGATCTCCATTACTAACGATTACTACGATATTGTCCCATTGATTACTGTACACACAATAACCCTTATCCCCGAGTGGCCTCCAGGCCTTGATAAGTGGTGACTTCCATGTAAAAAAAAAAAACAAAAAAAACAAACATTCTGTCTGCCTACCTTTTTTTTCTACATAAGTTACAAAGCAATAATAATTTTTATCTAACATTTTACGTTTTTAATAAGTTGATGTTCACAATTGATTATCAGTAAGGCCACTCGATGTTACCCAGCATAACATAACACTCTTGCTTTTGCTTTGCCAAAATAATGTGGATTCCAAATAGGGTTTCTCAATTAATCCCAGACAATTCCAGATCATCTTGCAAATAAATAAAGATATTGTCTTTCAATAAAAATATTACTGTTGGCCAGAATAAAACCTTTATAAAAAAAAAAAAATACAGAATTTGTATTATTTGGATTCTTTAGACTACTCTTCTCATCTTAAGTGTCATTTTCACAACGCTTCGGTTGATGTGACTTCTGACCTTCTTCGGGTGTATCCTACTGAACTTGGGAATTTGGATGAAATTTCGAATGGAACCCTTTATTTACTTCACAGGATAGCACGCTCTCGTTCCGTCAGCCACGCATGGATAGAGGTCCTAAGTAATTCGCAGTTATATTATTCAGTTGCCCACACTGAGAATTAAACCTTCAAACTTCAGGAGAATATCACTTTTACAAATGATTTTTATCAAGTATTTTAACCACTGCGCCATGGGTCCTTGCAACTCCCATGAAGCAAATAAAGGGTTCTGTTCAAATTCCCAAGTTTGACGGAAACGTTCCCGAGTTTGACGGGATACACCTAAAGAAGGTCAGATGTTACATTGACCGAAACGTTGTCAAAATGACACTCAAGATGAGAACAACGGTCTGAATAATACAAATTAGATTTTTTGATGTACATACCTGCTGTGGTCTGAAAATGTCATATTCTAAAAATCATGTAAATTAATCAAGCAGTTTTTTATATATAGAAAATGTTTTTTTTTTTTTTTTAGTGATTGATAGAAAATTGTAGCACTTACAAGGCAGATTTTGATCTTAATAGTTCAAATTTAGTTGTCTCCGTTATTTATTTCAGATGACAGAGATACAGACTCTCTTTGCTTCCTCATAAAATTTGATTTTCTTAGTAAAAAAAATACAATCAATTTATGTGATTTTTGGAATATTACATTCTCATTCTGTGACGAGTCCGTATATCATACAGATTTGCCAAGACTAAACTGGTTTCCTTCAATAATTACAAGAAATCTTCTCTGCCACCAATAGCAATGGCCAGTGATTCCCTGTCCGAGAGTACATCTTTCAAACTGCTTGGCCTAACGTTCACAGGAAACATGAGTTGGAACAATTATATTGAAGGCATTGCCAGGGCCACTGCAAAGAAGGTAGGCTCTCTTTACCGTGCTAGAAAACTACTGACATCTGAAAGTATCCTGTACCTCTATAAGGCCACCATTCGCCCATGTATGAAGTATTGCTGTCACATTTGGGCTGGTGCATCTGCTACTAGTCTCTCGCTCCTAGACAAGGTTCAAAAGAGTCACCAATCTGATAGGCCCTGAACTAGCATCTAAGCTTCAGCTTCTGTCCCATCGACGAAACGTTGGATCCCTCTGCCTGTTCTATAAGTATTTTAATGGTGAATGCTCTGGCGAACTGCAGACACTTGTGCCCCCACAACGTAGACACCCTCGACAAATCTGACAGGCAGCTAATCCCACCCCCACACAGTAAAGATCCCTAGATGTAAAAGATCTTTCTACTCCAGTAGTTTCTTCCCCAGAACCGCTAGACTCTGGAATTGCATTCCAGGTCCCTGCTTCCCCAACTGTACTGACATGCAGAAGTTCAAGTGTAATGTGAACCAACAAATTGCTGCCCAAATCCCAACATAGTTTCCCAGTAGTTGTTGCCCCTGATAGTATCCCCTACATCACAGTGGCAATGTGCCTTGTTTGGGGTGAAAATGTAATAAAAAAAAATTAAAAAAAATTTTTTTTTTTAATTAGGCTAAATTCTGGACAAGAAATAAAAAAAAATATTTGTACAAAATTTTCTGATTGATTATGTTAGCGAATTTCTGTGAGATTATTTGTGATTTTAATTTTTTTTTTTTTTTTTTTCCCCAGTTATGTCTTAACATTAGTTGTGGACGGGATGAGAAGTGTGAAAAGTTTTCACTTTGATAAAGCTGCATCCAGTGTTCTTACGACCTGTGTAAGTTTTTCTTCAGTTTTGTTTCTTTTTTCATTTCATGAGAAAATTGAATTAGAAATTAAAAAAAAAAAAAAAAAAGAAAAGTAATTGAAGTATTTCAATGGTACAAGTTTTTATTTATTTTTTATTTTTTTGTGGAGAGGAATAAGTAGGGGGTATCTTGAGAATTTTAAACCAAACATTTTTCACCATTCACCGATAACATCAAGTGTGAATGCACCTAAAGATTGTCGGCGGTTAAATCGGCCAAAATATTGTGAGAAAAACAACCAAGATGAGAATAATAGTCCAAAACATGCAAAAAATAATTATCAATCATCTCAAAAATATGCAAACATCATACCAAAAAAAACGGAATGGACCTGGATTTATTTAAAAAAGAAATAGACTTGTTTTCTCTTAACCGACATCTAGTTACATATTACACTTCCAAAAATGGATTTAGAAACATATTAATAAAAAATACTGCCATTCTAGCCGTCTCATATTGTAACATGCGCCTCTCAATCATAGAAGCTCTACTCATTTGCATGAACAAACCGATCATGAGTCGGCTCAATATGAAGGAGAGGGTATGCTTAAATGCTTTTAAACGATTTTAATCGTCTTTTTCAATGAGTTCACTAAACGCAATTTTTTAATTCATCATTTGCTTGATGACAACTCATAGAAGTTGAAAATCTTTGCGACTTTGGTGAATTTCTTTTTACACTTGAACAGAACCTTCGAACATTGGCCCACCAGATGGAAAAGTTGGATCGTAAGAGAAACAAACAGGAATTATCCTTGCTGGTCAATGGAGCACACACACACACACACACACACACACACACACACACACACACATATATATGGGAGGAGACTAGAAAGCTGAGAGAAAATGCTGTCCAATTATATACAATATAGAAAATATGCATAAATAAAACATTTTTTTTTTTTTTTTTTTTATTACATTTTCAACCCAAACAAGGCACATTGCCACTTTGGTGTAGGGGGCTACTATCAGGGGCAACAACTATTGGGGTACTATGTTGGGATTTGGGCAGCAAGATGTCTGTTCACGTTACACTTGAACTTCTGCACGTCAGTACAGTTGGGGAAGCAGGGACCTGGAATGTAATTCCAGAGTCTAGCGGTTCTGGGGAAGAAACTACTGGAGTAGAAAGATCTTTTACATCTAGGGATCTCTACTGTGTGGGGGTGGGATTTAGCTGCCTGTCGGGTTTGTCGAGGGTGTCTACGTCGTGGGGGCACAAGTGTCTGCAGTTCGCCAGAGCATTCACCATTAAAATACTCATAGAACAGGCAGAGGGATGCAATGTTTCGTCGATGGGACAGAGGCTGAAGCTTAGATGCTAGTTCAGGGCCTATCAGATTGGTGACTCTCTTTTGAACCTTGTCTAGGAGCGAGAGACTAGTAACAAATGCACCAGCCCAAATGTGACAGCAATACTTCATACATGGGCGAATGGTGGCCTTATAGAGGTACAGGATACTTTCAGGTGTTACTAGTTTTCTAGCATGGTAGAGAGAGCCTACCTTCTTCGCAGCGGCCCTGGCAATGCCTTCAATATAATTGTTCCAACTCCTGTTTCCTGTGAACGTTAGACCAAGCAGTTTGAAAGAACTGAGCATAATAGTTAAATGAGACCAATCATCCAGTAAGAAACCATAAAAAAATAAGTAATTAATGTAAGTTCGTTTTTCAAGGAAATATGCAAATTAGTTAGCTTTTATGAAGTCGCTTGTATATCCATGATTTAGTATAATGAGAAGTTTGTTTTAATAATTTTTCGGTAGTGAACATATGCTTTTAATAGCAATGAAATGCTGCAAAAAATTCAATTTAATGTGTGCATAGATGTAAAAACTCGAACAATCTTTTTTGTTATATGACTCTTTCTTGTATGTGTGTGTGTGTGTGTATATATATATATATATATATATATATATATTTTTATTAATTTTATGTATTCTTTTTTTTTTATTCTTTATTTGTCATATTATATATATATATATATATATATATATTATAAGAAATATGCACCAAGTGCGCTTGAAAGGCAAATCACACTCCTGACATATGTATATAAAAAGCACACATCAAGTGCATTTGAAATTGCAATGCAATTTTATGAAAATAAACAAATATTTTGCTTGTTTGAAATTTATAATTTAAATATATTTCGGGCTCAAACTCCATCCTCAGTATTTTGTTTCTTTCTTTTTCTTTTTTGCTATGTTGTAAAGTTGGAGAAAAGAAAGTTGTCTCCCAGCCGTTGTATTTTGAAATGTGGGGGACGGTGCGTTGGATGTGAGTTCCGTTATAAAAATTATTATTCAAATTAAATCAACGCTTCTATAACAGAACTTACACCCCTGACATATATATATATATAGTGTTTTTTTTTTTTTTTTTTTTTTTTTTTTTTTTCAAATTTCATTCAGAAAAATGATTTTTCAGAACAGGAATTTATTGTTTGGACAAAGAATACAATTCAGAGATTTTTCCTTAACCCATGGATTTTCGATGTAGGCTCATCTCCTCAGAGGAAAAATCATTAGTAAATATTAGATCTAATTCGAAATAATTTTGCTATTCAGCACATACAAAGAAAATTAAAAATTAATTACATCTTTTTGAGGGACAAAGATAAAGAAAATAGAGTAATAAAAGTAGGAACAATGGAAGGATATGAATTTATGGTATCCGGGTGTTGTGATAATCCTTGTTATAGAGTGGTATAATATGGTCGGTCTGGGTTTGTTGAATAAATCCACATTGTAGGTAGATTCCACTTTATTGTAAAACATTCTTGATCCTTAGTGATAATCCTTTGCGTATGGAAGGTCCGAGATTTATTCCGCCTCATTTGTAGGTTGTGTAATCCCTGTATGAAGTGTCCGCTGAAAGTTATTCTCTATTATAGATTACAATTATATTAAAAATCATCCGTAAATACTTTGATACCAGACGATTCATTAATCTGTGTGCCTATTCTCCTCAGAATTCTGATATATGTATGTGTGTACATGTGCTCAACTTTATATGTGTAAAGATGTTAAAACTCTAAGGATCTTGTAGGTTATATAATCTTGTTTTACCATATTATTTCCACTCTTTTCAGATGTGCCAGTGCGAAGAAGGCTATTTATTTTTAGGATCGAGACTTGGTAATTCCTTGCTTTTAAAATATACAGAAAAAATGCTTGAGGCTTCCGTCCCGAAAACTGATACAGATGGCAAGAAGGTGAGTTGATGTTTTAAATTTTTTCTTTATCTTATGGCGGCAGATTATGTAAGCAGCTAAAAAAAAAAAAAAAAGACGCAAAGTCTGCCAAATGATAAATTCAAAATGCAGCATCCCCTCCACCTTCCCATGTTTTTTTTTTTTTTTTGTCATCCCTTATCAAGGCCCAGAGGCCACTCAAGGATAAAGGTTAATGGGTAAACATTAGTCGTTGTGATTATAGCATAGCAAATATAAGTAGTGGGAATTTGTGAATTGGATTACTTAGGGGGGGCAGTTCATCAAGAATTTGTTTACGTTGGACTTGAAGACAATCAAATTGTAGTTAGTTGGAAAGCAGGCAAATGGAAGAGAATTTTACAGGTGTGCAGTTCTAAGAAAAAAGCTTTGTTCATGGAATCTGCATTTAGGTTTAGGCACAGATAAAGAGTATGAGAAATTATTGATAGTGGTTTTGGCTAGACTAGTGTTTTTCGTGAATGTCTGGCGAGGGGGGGGGGTCATCGATTGAAGTTCAGATGAGCACTTGCCATGAAAATAACGATGACTGGTTTTCAATTTAGAAAACCATTCATAACATGATGAAAGTGGGGGCGGGGTAAATGATTTCACGTTGACATAATGTGTCGAAAGTCATTTTTGGTTTAAAAAAATTTTTTTTCTTGGTTTAATCAGTTTTACACTTTCATTGAAACTTGTCGCCTTATAACAAAATTTCTTTCAAACTTTTAAACTTCATGCGCTAGCCACCAATGAAAGAAGCATAAAAAAGATAAACGATTATTAAGATAAACGACTTTATGCTAGACATCTGATTTCACCAGATTCAACCATATTGGATGTCTTGCCGATCTCAGACAAAATGAGAGGAAAATCGTCTTAGCTAGTATGGACTTGTAATGCACACAAACGGCAGCACTATTGCGAAAAATGAGACTTAGAATGGAAGCCTCTGGAATAAGGTTGAGAAGATGGCTTAAACAAAAGTAGTTGGATGTCTTAAAATAAGATCTCAAGACAACCAAACTTTTGACCATATAATGTCGAAGTGTTCTTTGGTAAATGTGCTACTTAGAAATCAGTTTTAGAAAAATTTTGAAAATATTTACTTGTGACGTTCAAAACAATACCAGGAATGTAAATTTCTAGAAAACAATTCTTTTTAGGAATTAAGTTTTTAAGTATTCAACTTAAGTGAATATTTTGTTAAATATATGAGGCCTGCAATTAGTAACTGTCACTAAGTGTCCTGTTTCTTGATATTTGTATATAATCTTAGTAACAAGATGGTCTCTTCAATTTGATTCAACCCGCTTAAAGTGAGTGTCATTTCCATAAGTAATAAAAATGGTCTTAAGGCTGTCTAGTATATTATAATATGTAATTGATCTAACCTAAATCTATTGTTTCTTTTTTCTTTCCATAGTGTGAACCACCTTCAAAAAAGAAGAAAATGGACAGTTCTGAAGTGATGGGTGAGTTTAATCTTTTGCTTAAACTGCTGATGGCAACTCAGTAACATTGTATTTACTCATTTTTTGAATAATTTTTATTGCAGAGCTTGAAGAATGGGTCATTTGTTCAAATTCTGCTTTTTTTTCAAACCATACTGCTCGTTAAGTGTTAGCAGGACATTTGCGTTAGATGGTCTCTTTTTCAGACGCATGGTTTTAAATCCTGTACAAATCTTATTTTTCACTTTGTTACTTTCCTTATTTATTCATTTATCTTTTTTATTGGATTTCATTTTAGCAGACGTTGATGTCACCTTTGCTAGGTTAAACAAGCATAGTTGGGAGATGGACATGACTGATTTTGGGATTTTACTAATTCTGTATGACAAGAACAAGATTTATAATTTAGTGGCATTTTTTTTTTTTCTAAAAATCTTTGTAAAAAAAATAAACAAGTTCTTTTTATAGTTGTGAATCGAGATTTGGGAGAATTAAAGGCACTTGTACAGTTTAGTCAAGACATTAAAAAATGAAAATGTCGAAAAAAGGTTATATTGTATGTATTCGTTTTGGACTGAAGATCTCCGAAAAAAAAATTTCATTTAATTTGATTGAGTAGTTTTTTTTTTTTTTTTTTTTTTTTTTACAATGGAAAAAACACATTCTTATGAGAGCGCGTTAAAGTCAGCCATTGTGAAATTTACTAAAGCGGAACAACACACCACAGAGAGATAACTCCATGTAAAGTGCCGATACTCTCTCTCCATCCTTAATTCTAGCTTTTCTTCCTAAAAATCAAACCTTTTGCTCGGTATCATAACAAATTGTTTTTTCGCTGTAAAATGATGAAATTAAGTGAAATTTTTTTTCGGAGAACTTTGTTCCATAACGGATGCGTGCAATATAACCTTTTTTCGATATTTTTTTTTTAATGTCTTGACTAAACCTGTACAAGTACCGAATTAAATAATTTGTTGATGTATTTACTTTTCATTCTTGTTTCGTTGGTAAACATTTAGGCGGAGTCACTAAATCACGGTCTGACTTCATTGCGAGGAAAATAATTCTGTGTAGCCATTAAAAATTTTATTTGTTGGTTTTGTTAAATATTATTGTATGAGAAATCTTTTCGAGTTAAAATCTATTGAGAATATACATCTTGTATTGAGAAATACGCGCTTTAAATATCTATACATCAAATAATGAATAACAAGTTTTCGGGCTTATAGCTTGTTGATGTAAAACACAAAATGCTATGATGCGAAAATGAACCCAAAAATAAAATGAGAAAATGTTAGCTGGAAATCAAGTGTGGTTTCAGTTTTCATTTTTGCTTCAAGTTTTCAATTTTGGGTGTTTCGTTTACTGTTTTCGATCGCAGCATTTTTTTTTTTTTTTTTTTTTTACATGGGGGTCACCACTTATCAAGGCCCGAAGGCCACTCAGTCAGGGATAAGGGTTATTGTGTGTACAGTAATCAATGAGATAGTATTGTAGTAATCATTAATATTGGGGGTTTTGATTGAGTGTCTTACTTAAGGGGGCGATTTGTCAGGAGTTTGTTTATGTTGGACTTGAAGACATCCAAGTTGTAGTCAGGTGGGAAACAGGCAAACTTGTTATTCATTACATAATGTTTAGATATTTTAAGTGTATCTCTCAATACAATATATATATTTCTCAATAGATTTTAACTAAAAAAAAATTTTTTTTTAATGGCTACACCTTGATTTAGTGACTTTGCCAACATTTATGACCTGGTTAGACTAATTTGTTCAGTCTTAAATCTATACTCTTATAAATAAAATCTAATATAAATAAATATAAATTACCTCCAACCCCTTTATGACCTAATTGAACTAATTCATTCAGTTGTAAATAAGTAAATATAACGGCATAAAGTGGAAATTGATTCAAACATGCCTTGTATGTATTAGTTCAGTATGCCAGATACCTCCCAATTGCAACTGTCCATTGCTTACATTCAGAATGCCACCATCTAAAATTAACAAATATTTTTTTTTAATAATTTACATCATAATTCAGCTCATAAAGGGTTAAAATACAAAAAAAAACAAAACAAAAATGCTTACTATGAAAAAAAAAAAAAAAATGGACGATTTTAAAAAAGTAAACAAATTTATCCTGCCTAAATATCATGTGAATAGAAAATCAGCAGAAGCAGTTGTGCTGTACTATACATTTGTCATACCTTAATTTACATAAATAGTAAAACCTGAATAATTTAGATTTCTCAAAAAAAAGTGATTCTTTCTACAATCATGATTTAGTTGATGTACTCATCATCTCTTTTATCGCGATTGTTTGCTTTTCATCTTTTTGTTGGAATTGTTAATGAAAACGGGGCACATTATTTAGTGTACCGAATTTCCGTGAATATCGTTGGCTCTGGCTCAACTGGAAACTGACATAAACTACCAGGATGTGCTTAGTGCTGATCAAGTTGGCCAGCCAATGAAAATGCGATAAGACACGTTTAACCAATAAAAATTGAAGCAGACGACTTTTATTAAATTGGAAGAAAATAAATTAGTTTTAATCCTGCACAAATTTAATCAGTCCAACCCATTTTCATTTGAAAAAAAAAAATGTTTCTATTTATTTAAAACAAAAAATAAACTTATGAAAATAACAAATTATTTCTTTAAAATTCTCTTAGAAAAAAAGCGTCTATTAATTTAAAAAAAAAACAACAAAACATTTACATTTATTCATGATACTTACTGTAGGTTGTTATATCTCACTGTTTTTTCATTGTAATTATTATTCGATAAATGTTATTTTTTGTTTCCTAGCGTTTTCAAATTTGATCAGCGGTTGGCATATTTCAGCTGTTTATGTCAGCTGCCAGGTGAACCTGAGTCAACATCATGGAAATCTGGTGTGCTAAATGCTGTGGTACTCATTACTGATCCCCCGATAAAGGAGTATTTGGGCCTAGTAATTCACACCTGTTCGTCCATTCACACTTTTCTCATAACCATGCCTTCGATATTTTTTAAATTGTGCATAGACATTAGTCATGGTGAAAGTAAATTTTTTATAGAATGGATTTTCCGGGATAACTCTGGTTGCCCCCCCCCTCCCCTCCCCCAGGGGCCATTATAGGGGTAAAATTACCCTCGAATCATTTGTCTGTTCGTTTGTTTGCACTTTTCTCAATAACCTTTTCCTTTTTTGAAATTTTGCGCAAACATTAGTCATGGTGAAAGTAAATTTTTGCCAGAATGGATTTTCCGAGATAACTTCCCCCCTTCCCAGGGGCCATTATAGGGGTAAAATTTCCCTCAAATCATTCATCTGTTCGTTTATTTGCACTTTTCTCAACCATTTCCTTTTTTGAAATTTTGCACAAACATTAGTTATGGTGAAAGTAAATTTTTCACCCATGGAGGGGGACTTCGCATGCTTGGCTTGTTTATATAGAAACTATTATTTACATACCATTTATTTATATAGAAACTATTCTTGGAGCATCTTGTGAGCATTTAGTTCTTAACAGATGGGTTGATTGCTTATGATTTCTTTTACAATAGGTATCCAAGTTCTTTTTTAGAATATACTAGACTATACTTAGTCGATGTTGCCTGGGATGCAATGAAGTCATTTAAATTTTTATTTGCTTGCATATTTTTAAACTTATACAAAAAAAGAGATTAAATTTTACTTGTAAGGGGATAACTCTTTTCAAATTCTTCAAATAGACATGTGTTGTTCCCCTTGCTGATTTTGAGTTTTGATCATAATTGAGAAATGTTTCCATATTACCAGTTGTCCGGATAGGACTACATATATTTTTTAAATGAAACTCTAGCGGCCTACATTATTATAGTGGCAATAACATGGTATAAAAATAAATAAAAATTCGCTAGTCAAAATCAAATTGTTATATGTCAGCTTCAACAAGTCCAACTTTTAATGCATTTTTATAAGGATTTTGTTGATATGTATTTTTTGTTTTTCTCAGCATCGGATGTATCTCAGATTGATGATCTTGATGAGTTGGAAGTCTACGGAGAAGGAGATCTGAGTGGCACAACAATTACTTCATTCACATTTGAGGTAAAAAATCTTTTTTCCAAAATATTGAGCACGTTTAAGTTTTCTAATAAATGTTCACCTTTAATCTAGACGGTAAATTCTGTTGCATTACAGAAGATTTGGGTTGCTTTATTCCCTGTCTAGATGTACGAGATTAGATATGGCTGTCACAGTTTTCAAAGACAATTGTGATGTAGCCAAGTGAACATTAATAGTTTCTTCTCATCAGCCAAGAAAAACAAACTCACAATACAAATTCGTTTGTTAGAAAAATATAAAATTATTTTATTTCTTGCCTTGGGTGCATGCTTCCAAACAGTAAATGGAGGGGAAAGCAGGAGGCGGATTTAGTAGTGGCTCATGCTATTGTTGCTTTTTGACTGGTTGGCTCTTGTGCTTCACCTGCTTATATATATATATATATATTAACCTGTTCTCTAGCAGGTGTTCACACCCCAACAGCTGTAAGGGTCAGTTATTTGACCTATTCACCTCCAGCAACATCAGTTTTGACAGCTTCATCCCATCACTTGGTGCTTCTTAGCTTCAAACTGTCACACATGTGAGTGTATACAGTCTCAACATGCAACACAATTAGCGAAAAGTGAGTTTTGCTAAATTGGCTTAGGATTTTCAAAATTTTCAAAAAATACCTTCCTTGTTACAATTCAAACCTTCCTGTTTATCTTTTTTTTTTTTTAATCAAAACTTCGTTTCCTCTAATTTTCTTCAAAAGCTATTTTTCAATTAAATTTCTACTTTATCGTTTTTCCAAATTTTTGGGTATGTTCATTACTGCAATATTTAAATTCTGCTCTAATAACGAAGAAATGCCAAAAATCTTTACGGTGTACCCATGACAGAAAGAAAATATACCATAAAAATGATATAAATTGATTAGATAGTTTTATTTAAAAAAAAAAAAAAAAAAAAATTAAATTTTATGGATGGACAAGGATTTGACCTTTCAATGACATTTTGCAATTAGTTTGAAGGACAAGGGAGATAATTCCAAATAATTTGTGAGAGTTTGGAAAGCTATTCGGTGCTTGTTAAGATATAGTTGACATCAGTTTTTTAAATATATCGTTTAAAAAAAAAATATTACAAAGGTAAGTGTCATGTCGAAAATAGTAATATATCTAAAAATTATGAAAATTCATTGAGTAGAACAACTGCTATTGTGTTTTTAGTAAAAAAAAATATCTATTCCTATAGACAACGAATATTGCAGTCGTGACACAAGTAACCTAAAATATCCATTCGGAATAATGTCCTGCCTACTTTATAACGTCTAAGAAAAATTTGATTTTACTCAATTTTTCGTAAAAATTACTTTCAACTAGAAATAACTTTCTACTCAATGATTTTTCATAATTTTTGGATATATTACTATTTTCGGCATGACAATTAAGTACGTAATATCATTTTTGCTTAAAACGACACATTTAAAAATAAAAAAAAAACGATCTCTCGACTGTATTTTAACAAGCATCAGCCATTCTTAACATGGGGAGGGAGGAGGAAGTATTGGAAAAACTCAAATTCATCACAGGTTAACTTCCCTTTAAAACATCCTACAAAAATAATATAAAATCAGCCTTATACATCATCGTAATGCCCATGAATTCCCATTAATTGCTTAAAAATGATTTTCTTCATAAAACTAAAACTACTTGATCAATTTATGTGATTTTTAGTCTAATATTTTTGTTACACTACAAGTATGTACAGCATACAGGTTTTTCTTTTAGTTTTGTTTTTTTCTTGGTGGAGGAAGGTTATGAACTAGAACTGATATATTTTTTTTGATTACCAATTTATATTTGATTTTTCTTTTTTCTTTATTTTCTTTTTTCTGTTTTTTTTTTTTTTTTTTACCAACCTATATTTAATAATTTTTCTTTATCTTTATTTTTTAAATTCTATTTTATTGCGGCCTTCTAGGTGTGTGACAGTATTCTTAACATTGGACCGTGTGGCCGAATGGTTATGGGTGAACCAGCATTTTTATCGGAAGAATTTTGTAACACGATTGACCCCGACTTGGAATTAGTTACGACTTCCGGTTACAGCAAGAACGGAGCTCTGTCAGTTTTACAGGTCAGTCTTAAAAATATTGAGTACATATTAGAAAGGCTTAAGGAAAAAAAAAAAATTTTTTTTAGAAAATTAAATATCTTTTATCGGACAAGCTATCCCAGTTATTACCTGAGGGAAGATCTATGATAGTTGTGTTGGACCCTCACCCAGATCACACTTGCCTAACTTGGAAAAAAAAAAAAAAAAAAAAAAAAATGACAGAGCAATGATTAGGTGGACACGCAGCGTAAAGCCAGACCGTATCAAGAACATTAGATCAGACACTAATTGAAAAATTAACCATCCCAAAATTTGAATTCCTAATAAAGGTTAACTATTTTCATGGCACGTCGAAACAAGTAAATCAACATTTTCAGAGACCTAAGACTGGTTAGCAAAAGAAAGCCAAGTGCCCTAAGAAAGCATGAAAAAAAATCACGCAAGACCGTAAACAGTGGCAAATGGACACAGTTAATTCCCACGATCATGATCACTGGAGACATAGTACAAGGACAGCTAGACACAGACGATAAATCTGGATGGTGTGAGTGTTTAATATTTACTAGCAGGCCGCCCGGCATTGCCCGGTTGTAAAATACACTTAAATATGATATTTTGATTAATGCAGATTTTGTATTATTATATTATAATGGACCCAATATATAGTAATGATATAAAAAAAAGAAAAAAAAAAAAAAATGACTCATCCGCCACCACCGAGAATTGAAACCAAAATATTTAGCTTATAATTTACTTTTTCCTTTGACATTAATGCCTGAGCTATGAAAACATGTTTGCTGCAAGGCTAAAAATTAAAACATGAACCAATAGCTATCATGTTGCGCATGCATATTTGTAATGCGGTCGTTCGACTTTCACCTGACAAATTCCATTTTTTTAAATTTTCACACTTTTGCACTGATTTTCCCCGGCTAAAGCACAACCTTTACTCCTGATCTGAAATGGAACACGTGCATCAAATCTGGTGCCATGGTCGCTGGAAAAAATGGTGGGATCCTTCTATCGATCCAGTAGATCTCTCACTGTGGATGCAATTCTCTACCTATTTAAGAGCCAGGTACATCCAAAGATGGAGTACTGTTGCCACATCTGGGCAGGAGCTGATAGAAAGACCTTATCCTGCCTTGATAGAGTTCAAAATAGACTTCGTAACTTAGTAGGGGATGCTCTTTTTTCTTCCTGCAACCTTTTTTCCAAAGAAGAAATGTTACGAGCCTGTCTCTGTTTTATCGTTGTTTTCATGGCAAGTGCTTGTCTGAGCGCCAATCTATGGTCCCCCCTTGCCAAACTTTTACAAGAAACACTCGTCTAGCTGAAAACAGTATCAATAATTTCCCCTGCTCTTTATCTGTATCTAAACCTAAACGTAGATTCCATAAACAAACTTTCTTTCTTAGAACTGCACGCCTGTGGAATTGTCTTCCATTTTCCTGCTTTCCAGCTGACTACAATATGGTCGTCTTCAAGTCCAACATAATCAAGTTCCTGATGAGCCGTTCACTTAGTTAACAAATTTACCGAATTTCCACTACTAACGATTACTATGATATTGTCCCATTGACTATTGCACACTCTTTAACCCTTATCCTCGACTGGCCTCTGGGCCTTGATAAGTGCTGACGCCTATGTAAAAAAAAATATATATATATATATATATAGTTTCACAGAGGTTTGAATACCCTATATATGAAGTGTCATGTCTGTAGACCAAAACCTGGCAGAGGATATTGGTAGGCAAAATTTTTTAAACAAATATATATATACGCATACATAATATATATAGAAAGAGTTTTGTGTTTACTATATCCTTTTTATGCAAATACTTCGTAAATATAAATCACGTAGAGTATCTGCATGAATATAATTACACGTAATAGTTAACTGAAGATCATCATCCCATAAGAAAACCGAAAAACTAGTAGGGAATTAAAATAAATGTTTAAAAGAATATGCAAATTAGCTAGATTTTTTTGCAGATAAATGCAAGGTACTTGTACAGTTTAACCAAAACGTTAAAAAATGAAAATATCGAAAAAGGTTATATTGTACGTATCCGTTTTGAACTGAAAATCTCCGAAAAAAATTTCACTTAATTTGATTGAGTAGTTTTTTTTTTTTTTTTTTTTTTTTCACAGCGGAAAAACATGTTTTTATGAAAGCGTGTTGAAGGCAGCATCTTGGATTTGTTCTTACTTTTTGTTTGGACTTTAGAAACGTCATGGGGAGATAACTCCAGTTAAAGTGCCGACGCTCCCTCCCCATCTTTAATTCTAGCTTTTCTTCCTAAAAATCGAACCTTTTGCCCGGTATCATAACAAATTGTTTTTTCACTGTAAAAAAAAAAAAATACTTGATGAAAATAAGTGAAATATTTTTCGGAGAACTTCATTCCATAACGGAAACGTACAATTTAAACTTTTTTTTTCGATATTTTCATTTTTTTAATGTCTTGACTAAACTGTACAAGTACCAAATATAATTCCATGACCCATATGTAACAAAGTTGTATTTTCTTTTTAAATAAATAGAAACAAGGGTTTTTAATATGAATATCAATACGCAAAAAATAAAAACCCCAGAAAATTCATAGGAATATAGATTCTCTTCTGGACTTCGGAGCACATTATGGTTTAAAACTTAAAAATTTTATTAAGTTTACATAGAGATTTTTGTTGTGATAAAGTTGAAGGACAACTTACTGTATTGTTTTCTTTTATTATTACTAGTGGGGTTGCGCCAGGCATTGCCCGGTTATAAAATACGCTTAAATATATTTTAATTTATGCAGATTTTATATTATTATGAGCCAATTCTCTATTAAATATTATATGTACTACTGATTTCGGCTCTTGCACAGTTTAAGCAAGACATCAAAAAATGAAAATATTGAAAAAAGGTTATATTGTACGTATCCATTTTGGACTGAAGATCTCCAAAAAAAAAATTTCATTTAATTTGATCGAGTATTTTTTTTTTTTTACTGCGTGTTTTAGTCAGCCAGTATGGAAATTTTTAACATGCCATGGGAGATAACTCCATGTAAAGCGCTGAGACTCCCTCCCCATCTTTAATACTAGCTTTTCTTCTCAAAAATCAAACGTTTTGCTCGGTATCATAACAAATTGTTTTTTCGCCGTAAAAAAAAAAACCTACTTGCTTGATGAAATTAAGTGAAATTTTTTTTTCAGAGAACTTCGTTCCATAATGGATGCATACAATATAACCTTTTTTCGATGTTTTCATTTTTTAAAGTCTTGATTAAACTGTGCAAGTATCCTGATTTCAAATGTTCTTTAAAACAAAATGACTTTGATGCCATTACCTAGAATTGAAGCCTAAATCATTTAGCGATCCAGCCACATTCCCTATCGTTTGAGCTATCAGCAGATTGATAAGAAAGATTTAAAATTAAACAACTTCAAGCTATGAATTTCTGCAAGTTGAAATGAACATTTTGCATTTCAACTTGCCAGCATATTTCTGTATGTATTATTCATCCATCCAAACAAAGGTTTTGCTCGTTATAAACCATCCTTAGTGTATGATTACTATTTTCTGTTAATTTCAGTGTCATGTGACCAGTAGTTCAAGAGTTTGTCAGTAAAATATTCACACACACACACACACACTGTTTAATTAGATTTTTATTATTAAAATATTTTAAGTGATAGAATTTGTTTCTTAAATACAAACAAGTCTTTTGAAACGGCTCCTGCCGACTACAATGGTAGCGAAAGCATTAGAAAAGTAGAAAGTGGATCTTGGGTTTATTTTCTGGAGCTTTGTAACTGTTGCTTCTCTTATTTTGTCCTTTAGTCCTCACATTCAATAAGTGATATTTCTGACAAAGGGGAATATAGTTGCTGTTTTCTAAGTTGAAATCTATACAAGTTATTCTTGGCTAGTTTTTCACTTTGAATTAGTATTTAGAAATAATTCTCTTTTAGAAGTCCTTCCATCAAATAGCTTTGATGCTAGTAGTAATTATTATAATATAGGATAAATATAATAATTATTAATTATGCTATATATATATATATATATATATATATATATATATATATATAATGCTTAAATGTTGGCTAATGTGTTACTTTTTCCTTTCTATTTTAGAGAAGCATTCGTCCACAGGTTGTGACAACATTTGAGTTGTTTGATTGCCTGGATATGTGGACTGTATTTGGACCTAAACCCGCATTAACGGAAGAAGAGGAAGTACTGGTAAGTAGTAAGAACATTGATTTTTCTCTTTCTCATATATATGTATATATGTGTGTGTGTGTGTGTGTATTTTGTAAGGAAAAAATATATACATTTTTATATTCACTGAAATATATATATATATATATATATATATATATATGTATATATAAATTTTGAGTAAATATAAAAATGTACATTTTTCCTTATAAGATAGTCGAAACTATTACGAATAATAAGCTTAATGAAGATGTATTGGTGCCTCTTTGTTATTAAAATGAAAATAGTAAAAATCAAAATATCGAATTTCAAGTGAAGCAATCTACTTAACTGTCATGTCACAGTAATGAACATATCCAAAAATTACAAAAAAACGATAAGGTACAAAATTAATTTCTTGAATTTTGCACTAATAATAAAGAAGTAGCAATGTATTAATGGCTTTCGGAGCATATACATGTACGATTGCATTCCAGCTACTACAAAAGTCGATCCATAAACAACATAATTTTTTTTTAATATATAAACACATTTTCATATTTATTTTTGCCATAAGTGTCTTACATATGTTTCATTGTACATATAGCCGTTGTTGCCATCACACAAATCCAAGTCTTTATCAGGTATGTGTGCACAGTGTGATGTAAAGAAGTGAAACCTGGCCAGTAGGGGTTGAGGATATGTGTTGCATGAAGAGAAATGAGGTGATGCATGTGTAATGTGAATCTTAAAGACAGGCTTAAATCTGATGACCTTGGAGCAATATTAAACTTAGACAGTATAGGGAGATGTGTGCATAAAAGTAGACTTTGATGGTATGGTCACGTTGAAAGAATGGATGAGAATTCTTGGGTTAGTAGATGTAGAATGGTTAAGGTAGCAGGTTCAGTGCACTAAGAAAAACATGGGAGGAAGTTATAAAAGTGTACTTGAGAGAAAGAGGGATAAATGAAGACCTGGTCAGAGATAGGTTAGTTTGGATGCCAATTTCTAAAAGCTATCCAACACATGCCAGCATGTAAAAATGGATGCTTAACTGAATATAATGATGATGAAATAAAATGGATGTCATTTTTTAAAATTTATTTAAAATAGTTACAATTAGGAATATGTTAAAATTGCATGACCCTCCCCCCCCAAAAAAAAAATAAAAAAAAAATTCGGTACTTGTGCAGTTTACTGACCATACTTTCTTTTTTTTTTTTTTTTTTTGAAAGAATTTTCCAATTAAATTCAATTTTTATGGTCTCTTTTGTTAAATTGTCAGAATGGTTAAAAAGTACTCCTGTTATATTAGGATCAAATTCACATTTGTTGTATATGGCATTGAATCTTACCTGTGTTGTGTGTGTACTGTTTGTGTTCTTATCATAAAGGACTATATCTATGTAACTATGCACATTGTGTTTGTGATATATAACGGATTGTTGTCCTAAATGTCTATCTTAACGGCCCGTGATTCATCTAGTTTTTATGTGTGCATGTCGGAACATATGATACACAAAACGAAGACGACATATCTGTCTGCTGTTGGCTGCCTCTGTCTTTTGGCTGCTGCCTGGAGAATTCGTCATTCATTTTGGGTGGAGCCGGACCTGTTTAAAGAAAATGCTTCAAATGAGGTACCCAAGATGAATGAGTGTTTTTAATATATATTTTATTTCCTCCTTGGGCATCTTGTCACAACAGAACTAGAGTGAATCTTGGCTTGTGGGTTTTTTTATTTGAGACCATTAGTTCTCCCATAGAGAGACCTTCTTAACCCATCTTGCTTGTTCGGCATCTCAAATCCAACTCACTAAACTTAACTCAGCTTATTCAAACCGGAACATGTGACATGTCACGATTGTCCCCATTTGGATACTTCCGGTACAAATGATCAGTTACAAAGTTTGATACATGTCAAAACATGATCATTCAATTCTCTGTTTACTGTTTGCTAGATAGATAAACAGTTAATTAACATCTCTCTCCATATTAATGATAATAAACTAGCAGGACCTGTGGAAATTCCACAGGGCACTCCTTCATATGTAATATATTGCTGTTGGCATTCTGTGAATGTTCAGCTTAAATGAAGACGCCTTGGTATTATTGTAGCTCTTTTGTTAAAACTGCAAAAGTATTTTCTAAACTAGCAGAGACACCTTGCATAGCCCAGTTGTAAAGTATGCTTAAATATGATATTTTAATTCTTGCAGATTTTGTATATATATTATTATAGAGTTAATGTTCTCTCGATTTTTATATGTTATAAAGTTGTGATTTCAAAAATAAAAAAATATGTCCATATGACTTGGGTGCATCAGCTTAAACTAAAACTTATAAAAACAAGTGCATGCATAGTCCTTCATGAGTGTACAGTAAACGAGACTCCCCCAAAAAATGATTAAGTTCAGCATTGCCCCCCTCCCGGCCCCATTTAGTCTCAAAAGTCCCTAGGGGACGTCAAATCCTGGTGAAAATGAATAAACGGTGCAGTTTTAGACATTAACATATGTAAATTTGAGTTCTGCACCATGCAAAAAAAGAAATGACTTAGTTCATCATTTGCCCCCCACCACCTCACCCCCTCTATTTAGCCCCAAAAGTGTGCAAGGCCTTAACATATTTAAATTAGAGTTGAGCACCATGCAAAACTGCTAAATAGACATGCGCAGAAAATTTTGGACAAATATAGTAAAATAGTCTCCAAAATGGAGTGTGTTTATTAGCCCTAAAAGAGCTCCTGGGGCACACCCAAGAGTTATCGCAAAGTATAGACAAACAAAATTATATAAAAATCAGATAGTTATAACTTTTCAGAAAGTTTTATAAAAATCCAAGGCATTAATTTTTTTTTTTTAATAAGCACAAAAGTGTTCATTTTAGCCATTTAAACCCGAAAGGCACCCCTGGGAGTGGGGGGGGGGTCTGGAGTTTTCCGTTACTTTTTTACTCGTATCATGTTTAATGTTTGTGCAAAGTTTTAAAAAATTCTAGTTATTGAGAAAAGTGTGCACAAACGTAAATTTACAGGTTCACCCTCCTTTTGTCGGGGGAACCAAATATATATATATATATATATAAACTTTGATTTCTTCAGCTATAATCAAAACTGAAACCAAAACTTAATGATGGTAAAATTATTAAAAAAGATGGAAGTCCATAACAAATGATAATTACTCATATATAAGCGTGACACACAAAATAAATAACGTACATGCAATATATAGATAATAATGTTATTCGTTTAACACAGTAAACTGCACAAGTACCAAGAATGCAAATTGGTTAAATCGACGAGCCAAACAATTAGATTTTGGAACAATTCATTTTAAAACATTTTTTTTACCTTAGCAACCCCAGTTAATTTTCAATTATTTGCATGTTTCATCTTCTGCGATTGAACAATCTCATTTTTAAAACTGCATATTAAAGATTTTTTTTTTTATCAACAAGGCAAATTACCACTAAGACCTACGGAGAATTAAGTGCCAAATTTACAGAGGCATCCTAAGTGGAGAATTGTGCAGCAAGTTGTTTGTTCACATTACATTTGAACTTTTGATACAGCTAGGGAAACCAGGAGCAAGGAAGAAATTTCAAAGCCAAGCAGTTTTAGAAAAAGAAGCTTTTAGAGTAGAAACCTTTTCTTATATCTGGGGGCCTCTATGGTAAAGGGGTGTGATTTTGCTGGTTGTTGCATTGGTCATAAAACATTTCATTGAACTACTTGTAAAACAAGAACAGGGAGTCAACATTGTAACAATGGGGGCTGGAGCTTGGTAGACAGTGTTGGAGATTCTTATTTGGACTGCAGTGTTGTTTGATGTAGAATTTTTCTAGCCAGGTAAAAGGAGCCCACCTTTCATAGAGCAAACTTCTAAATTTCTATCATTCATGTTTTGCAGAAAAGAGCTGAAGATGATGATGAAGATAAAGTGAAAGAAGAGAACGAGGAAAAGAAAGAAAAGCCGGAAGAGGAAGACATTGAAGATGGACACGCCTTTTTGATTCTCAGTAAAACCGATTCAAGTATGGTTAGTATTTTGGCTAGTCTTAGTTGTGTCCTTGCATTTCTCTTAGAGGCTTTGTCCGTCTTTCATCAGTGTCACTTTGTTATATACTAGTGTCATTGAACCCCCCCCCCCATATGACTGAAGATAGAATGTTAGCTGTCAAAAGTTCAAGACTCAAATATGAGAGGCATGAGTACCGAAAATAGACAAAACATGTCTTACATACAAGGAAAGTTTAAAATCAGGAGAAATGCTATTAAAAATGTAAAATAAAATCCTAAAAAAATAGCAAGTCTTTTTTTTTTTTTTTTTCTGCTTTTATCTTTTCTTGTCACTTTTTCTCTCTCTTTCTCCGCCCTCTCTTTCTCTTCCCTCTTTCTCTTTCCTCTTTTTTGTCCCTCACCTCTTTTTCTTACTCTTTTTTCCTTTTCTTTTTTTCTTTTTTTTCCTCTTTTTCTTTTTCCTTCTCTCTCTCTCAGCTAAAGAGGGATAACTCTGATCCAGACAAACTTCTTCGGTTATTTCGCTAAACAGTTTTGTTCACAAATTAATTTCATGTTTAAGACATCGGTTCAAAAACAAAGAATTGTTTTGAATTGCAAACTACGATATTGAAAATGAACATAAAAACTAATATTTCTTCATTTCTAAATATTTTTATTCTTTCACAGATTCTGCAGACTGGACAGGAGATAATGGAATTGGACCACAGCGGCTTTAGCACTCAAGCCCCAACGATATTCGCAGGAAATATTGGCAACAACCGATATATTGTTCAAGTCTCTCCTATGGGAGTCCGTTTGCTGGAAGGCGGTAACTTTCTTTTATGATCTTTCTCCCACTGCTGCCCCCCCCCCCCCATCTTTTCATTATCGAATGATTGATTTCGAATCACAGATAGTGTGTCTTGGTACTTTTCTCGGGAGGTTTGTATGTTCTTGAAGTAGGAGACAATAATTTTTAAATATTCCCCCTCTACATTCAGGGTAAGTTGTAGTATAGCAGTTATGTCAATGGTTTCATGTTATATAGCAGTGAATACCGAGTTCAACCATTCCTCTTTTGCTTAATTGCAGCACAATGACAGGTGCGTGATCTACAATATGATTGGTTTGGTTTGGCTTAATTTGATTTGGTTATTTTACTGCATATCAACCCTTTTCAGGTTATTTAATGCTGAATCCAGTTATTTCGGAAACAATTTTTTTGCTTCAAGTTCTTTTATATCTTTAAATATTTATTTGTAGAGTTTGGTTTAATTGTTTTGTTTTTTGGGTTATTTAATACTGAATCCAGTTATTTTGTAGAATGGTTTTTATTCTTCAAGCTCTTTGTATCTTCAATCGCTAGTTTGTAGTGTTTGGCTTGTTTGTTTTATAGTGGATTTGATCGTCTTTGTTTCCTGCCCTGCAGAACATGAATGAGTTTTGCAATGGGAGAGGGAAAATGGTTACAGTATTAATGTTTGGTACATTTTATGTTAGAAAACCAGTCAAGAAGTGGGGGAGATAGAAAAAGAAAGGGGAAATGAAAAGGGGGAAAAGGTGGGTTGTTGTTTTTGGTTTTGTTTATGCAGAACATGATTAAGTTTTTCAAAAGGAAGTAGAAAAACAAAAAGCATCAATGTTAGGTGCATTTCATCTCGGGAAGCCTCTACAATGTAAAATCCACCAAACCCAACACACACTGTAGTAATAAGAACATTACATTTCTGAACTTTTCGGATGAGGATTGCAAGGACCCGTGGTATAGTGGTTAGAGTACTTGGAAAAATTAATTGTAAAAGTGACCTTCTCCTGAAGGTTGAAGGTTCAATCCTCAGTATGGGCAACTGAAAAATACAATTGAAAATTACTTAGAACTTCTATCCAGTCATGGCTGATGGAACGAAGGCATACTACCCCCGTGAAATAAATAAAGGGTTCCGTTCAAAATGACATCATTTCAGTTTCTTTGCAAGTCCTACATAAAACCTTGGTATTTTGGAACCTTTTTCCCTCTCAGCTCTATTTAATTCGTTATCATTGAGGACACTAAGTACTAGTAAGGTTGCTTCTTTTTCCTTGTCTGATATAAGTATGTTGGGGTTAAAAGCTGTTTTTAGGTGCATTGCTGCAGGAATTGCATAGTTATATGAAATTTAAAGAAGTTTTAACGAAAACAAAACTATTTGAACAGTTGGGCTTAAAAATCTATCAATGAGCAAGGAGAGATATAAATGTTATGACTGATAGAATATTGAAAGAGAATGAAGGGTTGATGTAAGAGAATAAGAAAAGCTGCGCAAAAAAAATTGAGATGAAAAAAAATGTTTAAATGTATCTTGAAACACGTGTTATGAAGATTGTCAAGAAGAAAAAAACTGATGTTATTCAAGTAAAAATATCCCGTTTTAGTTTAATAAATGAATTTTCAGACAAATGTATTCTTGTACAACCAAGCTGAAACACTTTGACACTGTTTCAGTGAAATTTCTGAGAATACATAAACAAAAACATACAATCTTACTATTTAAGCAGTTCACTGAAAATTTCGACACTGCTTCAGTAAAATTTCTGAAAATGAAAAAAAAAACATTCTTATTTAAATAGTTCACTGAGTTTTTTTCTTTCAACATATTAAAATGTTGCCTTGAAATATTTGGAAGAATATGCTGAAATTCCTTTATTTTTACAAATGCAAAAAAAAGAAAGAATAAATAAGGGAAGGAACTTTGTACGAAAAAAAGTATAAAATAGAAAATATTGAACAGACTATATGCTAAGGCATTTTTATCGAACAGACTATATGCTAAGGCATTTTTATCGAACAGACTATATGCTAAGGCATTTTTATCGAACAGACTATATGCTAAGGCATTTTTATCGAACAGACTATATGCTAAGGCATTTTTATCAAACAGACTATATGCTAAGGCATTTTTATCGAACAGACTATATGTTACATGATAAGGGCTGTCCCCTGTTCATGTAAGTATAAAAATAGAGAGATTAGTTAAAATGAAAATAAGAGAAAGCAGAAATCGAACCCTGGACATAAGTTTTAAAGAACAATAGGTTTAAATGGAATGTCCAGTAAATTGTTAATTCGGATGAAATAAATAATAAATAAACTATTCAATTGTTAAAAGAATGTGGATAATAAAATATGGGTTAAATAAATTAGATATGTAGGTTGAATTTCTTTGTGGAAACAACACAAGAAAAAATAGGTTATTGGGAAATCAATGTCGGAAACGTACAAAGTCGCGCATGTTGAAACAGGTTAATTTTGCTCACGTGGCCGGGATGCATGGATTTCTCAATATAGGAGTGAGAGTTAGTTGGTCGGGGAGACCGTCAGGGGAGACGGTCAGTGAGAAAACTCAGAGACAGGCGGACGTCTGAAGCGAGACGTCACTTCAGAAACTAAAATGTGAAACTTTGAATTCTTAATGAGGAAATCACGATCGGTCGTAAAGAAATAAATTCATCATGTGTTTTGTGATAAAGCTCATCTTTGTGTTTGTGATTTCTACAAAAAGGTAAATTGTATTGTTATTATATGTCTGTGTTATAAAATGTCATTACAACAACATCTCTCTCTCTAAGATACAACATCATATGTAATAAGACAAGAACTCTCACTAAGACTCATATCTTTACTAATAAGAACTCACGTAACATACGCGCACAAGTGGTATCGTCTAATACTAATAATGATAACAATATAACATATATGCTAAGGCATTTTTATCGAACAGACTATATGCTAAGGCATTTTTATCAAACAGGCTATATGCTAAGGCATTTTTATCGAACAGACTATATGCTAAGGCATTTTTATCGAACAGACTATATGCTAAGGCATTTTTATCGAACAGACTATATGCTAAGGCATTTTTATCGAACAGACTATATGCTAAGGCATTTTTATCGAACAGACTATATGCTAAGGCATTTTTATCGAACAGACTATATGCTAAGGCATTTTTATCGAACAGACTATATGCTAAGGCATTTTTATCGAACAGGCTATATGCTAAGGCATTTTTATCGAACAGGCTATATGCTAAGGCATTTTTATCGAACAGACTATATGCTAAGGCATTTTTATCGAACAGACTATATGCTAAGGCATTTTTATCGAACAGACTATATGCTAAGGCATTTTTATCGAACAGACTATATGCTAAGGCATTTTTATCGAACAGACTATATGCTAAGGCATTTTTATCGAACAGACTATATGCTAAGGCATTTTTATCGAACAGACTATATGCTAAGGCATTTTTATCGAACAGGCTATATGCTAAGGCATTTTTATCGAACAGACTATATGCTAAGGCATTTTTATCGAACAGGCTATATGCTAAGGCATTTTTATCGAACAGACTATATGCTAAGGCATTTTTATCGAACAGGCTATATGCTAAGGCATTTTTATCGAACAGACTATATGCTAAGGCATTTTTATCGAACAGGCTATATGCTAAGGCATTTTTATCGAACAGACTATATGCTAAGGCATTTTTATCGAACAGACTATATGCTAAGGCATTTTTATCGAACAGGCTATATGCTAAGGCATTTTTATCGAACAGACTATATGCTAAGGCATTTTTATCGAACAGACTATATGCTAAGGCATTTTTATCGAACAGGCTATATGCTAAGGCATTTTTATCGAACAGACTATATGCTAAGGCATTTTTATCGAACAGGCTATATGCTAAGGCATTTTTATCGAACAGGCTATATGCTAAGGCATTTTTATCGAACAGGCTATATGCTAAGGCATTTTTATCGAACAGACTATATGCTAAGGCATTTTTATCGAACAGACTATATGCTAAGGCATTTTTATCGAACAGACTATATGCTAAGGCATTTTTATCGAACAGACTATATGCTAAGGCATTTTTATCGAACAGACTATATGCTAAGGCATTTTTATCGAACAGGCTATATGCTAAGGCATTTTTATCGAACAGGCTATATGCTAAGGCATTTTTATCGAACAGACTATATGCTAAGGCATTTTTATCGAACAGACTATATGCTAAGGCATTTTTATCGAACAGACTATATGCTAAGGCATTTTTATCGAACAGACTATATGCTAAGGCATTTTTATCGAACAGACTATATGCTAAGGCATTTTTATCGAACAGACTATATGCTAAGGCATTTTTATCGAACAGACTATATGCTAAGGCATTTTTATCGAACAGACTATATGCTAAGGCATTTTTATCGAACAGACTATATGCTAAGGCATTTTTATCGAACAGACTATATGCTAAGGCATTTTTATCGAACAGACTATATGCTAAGGCATTTTTATCGAACAGACTATATGCTAAGGCATTTTTATCGAACAGACTATATGCTAAGGCATTTTTATCGAACAGGCTATATGCTAAGGCATTTTTATCGAACAGACTATATGCTAAGGCATTTTTATCGAACAGACTATATGCTAAGGCATTTTTATCGAACAGGCTATATGCTAAGGCATTTTTATCGAACAGACTATATGCTAAGGCATTTTTATCGAACAGGCTATATGCTAAGGCATTTTTATCGAACAGACTATATGCTAAGGCATTTTTATCGAACAGGCTATATGCTAAGGCATTTTTATCGAACAGGCTATATGCTAAGGCATTTTTATCGAACAGACTATATGCTAAGGCATTTTTATCGAACAGGCTATATGCTAAGGCATTTTTATCGAACAGGCTATATGCTAAGGCATTTTTATCGAACAGACTATATGCTAAGGCATTTTTATCGAACAGACTATATGCTAAGGCATTTTTATCGAACAGACTATATGCTAAGGCATTTTTATCGAACAGACTATATGCTAAGGCATTTTTATCGAACAGACTATATGCTAAGGCATTTTTATCGAACAGACTATATGCTAAGGCATTTTTATCGAACAGACTATATGCTAAGGCATTTTTATCGAACAGACTATATGCTAAGGCATTTTTATCGAACAGACTATATGCTAAGGCATTTTTATCGAACAGACTATATGCTAAGGCATTTTTATCGAACAGACTATATGCTAAGGCATTTTTATCGAACAGACTATATGCTAAGGCATTTTTATCGAACAGACTATATGCTAAGGCATTTTTATCGAACAGACTATATGCTAAGGCATTTTTATCGAACAGGCTATATGCTAAGGCATTTTTATCGAACAGACTATATGCTAAGGCATTTTTATCGAACAGACTATATGCTAAGGCATTTTTATCGAACAGGCTATATGCTAAGGCATTTTTATCGAACAGGCTATATGCTAAGGCATTTTTATCGAACAGACTATATGCTAAGGCATTTTTATCGAACAGGCTATATGCTAAGGCATTTTTATCGAACAGACTATATGCTAAGGCATTTTTATCGAACAGGCTATATGCTAAGGCATTTTTATCGAACAGACTATATGCTAAGGCATTTTTATCGAACAGACTATATGCTAAGGCATTTTTATCGAACAGACTATATGCTAAGGCATTTTTATCGAACAGACTATATGCTAAGGCATTTTTATCGAACAGGCTATATGCTAAGGCATTTTTATCGAACAGGCTATATGCTAAGGCATTTTTATCGAACAGACTATATGCTAAGGCATTTTTATCGAACAGACTATATGCTAAGGCATTTTTATCGAACAGGCTATATGCTAAGGCATTTTTATCGAACAGACTATATGCTAAGGCATTTTTATCGAACAGGCTATATGCTAAGGCATTTTTATCGAACAGACTATATGCTAAGGCATTTTTATCGAACAGGCTATATGCTAAGGCATTTTTATCGAACAGGCTATATGCTAAGGCATTTTTATCGAACAGGCTATATGCTAAGGCATTTTTATCGAACAGACTATATGCTAAGGCATTTTTATCGAACAGACTATATGCTAAGGCATTTTTATCGAACAGACTATATACTAAGGAAAGTATAAAATAAAAAATATTGAACAGACTATATACTAAGGCATTTTTATTTGGATTTCATTGTTCTTGTGTTATTGTTTTCTTTTATTGCCTCAGGCAGGTTTAATTAAATTCTTGTAAAGGTGTGTAACGTAGTGTGTGTGAGCGCGTGGAAAGTATCAGCAGCAGCGAAGGATGCAGGACTCTACATTACGAGTGAAACAGTCGCATTTGCGAGTGATTTTTTAAAGTGGCAACTAGAAATAATGAAACCCTTATCTTTTGGCAATTGTATTTCTTTCATTAACAATCTTTGAAAGCTCGCTACTGAGTGAAAAATATCTTTTCAACTTTTTTTTTTTTTTTTTTTTTAATGCACAAAATAAAATTATTTAAACAACAAAAGTTTAATAGAACAATATACTATTTTTAACAAAGGATGTTTAAAAAACACATCTGAAGAAATTAGAATGTTTATACCTTCAAGTATCAACGTAAAATTTGTTGTATATTTAGAATTGCACTTGTTAAAAAAAAAAAAAACATAGAAAAATCTTTATGTACATACTCGTCACAGAATGAAGATGTCATATTCTAAAAATCATGTGGGTTTGGCTAGTAACTTTTCTATTTGGCTAGTAAATGAAAATATTTAGTTGTCAAAGGTCAACTTAAGATAAATTTGTCCGTAGAGCCCTGGGATGGTCAGCATGTGAACATCAGCAATAGTCAAAATAAAGGGGCTCCTTCAGTCTTTGACAGACTATGGATACCCACGAAAGGGTGCCTGCGCGTGAAATTTTTGTGGTAGGAGGTGCGTTATCTCCAACAACATCTCTTGTGAGTCAACATTGTTAAACACCAGTGGCAAGTAGAGAGTATATGCAGGACGACTGGAAACAAATGCAGAGATAAGCGGAGATCACATACAGCGCCTAGAATTCCCAAATGGTCACCCATCTGGTACTATCCAGGCTCAACGTTGCTTAACTTCAGTGATCTGACGAGAACCAGTGCAACGTGATTATGCTGTGTATTCAAAAGTAGTCAAAATACCTCATATACAAATTGGGAAGTGTGCGCGAGAAGAGGAATGAAAAAAATGGAGAAAAAATGAAACATTTGCTCGCAAGGAAAAGAAAGACGAGATCGAAGAGATGGACGTGTAAGTGAAGGCGAGAAACGGCTAGTGCGGCTGGCATGCAGTGGAGGAAGGAGAACCGCTACCGAGTAAAACAACATGTGGCAGCGAGAGACTACCTTTTAAGTGGTGTCGAAACAATTATAACGGCAATGAAAAAAACTTTTGTTCAAAAAGAAAAATGCCGACCCCAATATTTTATTTATTTGCTTTATTTGTTAATTTGCGACGTAACAGTCACGTTACTCTTTTACTTTTCATATATTTATACTATTATATAAAGGCCACAGTGTGAGTTTCTTCCTCATAGGTTCCAAAACGGCTAAACCTATCTTTTGCAAATTTCACACAAATCTGATTTATGTTTGGCAATGTTCTTAAGATATGTTTTGTAAAGAAATTAATCCGATAATTATTGAAAATCGAAAAAAATCCAATCTTAAAAATAATTTTTCTCTCTTATAGATAAAAATAATTTTTACAGGGGACTGTTTTACATTACACTGGCCAAGGGAGATAATAAAATTCCAGCAAATCATTTCTTTTTAAAAAAACAGATTTATTATAATCTGGAGATATAGCTTTGTGGTAGAACATTCGACTACAGATTGAATGATTCCCTGTTCAAACCCAAGTGTACCTCACCATTTTATTTTAATTTTTTCTTATTAATGAGTTCAATTTACAATAAAAGAAAAGGTACCATTTAAAATCGCCACAAATTATTTCTTCATTAAAACAAAAGAACCAAACGAAACTCTACAAATAAATATTTGAAGCTATAAAGAACTTGAAGCATAAAAACTTTTTTCCAAAATAACTGGATTCGGCATTAAATAACCTGAAAAGGGTTAATATGCCAGAAAAACAAAACAGCCAACCATTTATAAGACGATCTAAAAGACCTCTTTGAAAAGGAAAACTGTGATAATATCCTAAACTTCTTAAAAAGAGCAAATTTTTGCCACAAAATATAAATCCCTCACAAACAATATCAAAACATCACTCAAATACTATTAGTGACAATGAACCTTGAAAACAACTAACTATCCGAAGACAACAAATATAGAAGGCAAATTTTTATGGCAAGTGTTCAACTGAACTCCAATCTATAATCCCTTCTCTTGCCAAACTTTCACAAAAAAATACTTGACTAACTACAACCACTTTATATGATATCCTCCTATACTCTGTGCTTAAATCTAAACGCTGATTCCATGAACAAAGCTTTTTCCTAGAACTACTCGCCTGTGGAACACTATTCTGCTGGCCTGCTTCCTAATTGAATACAACATGGTAGTCATCAAATCCAATGTAAACAAGTTGAGGTATGACTATAAATAATCAAATTCTACCCAATTTGCACCGTTGATGATTACTACACTTCCACCTTGCATTCATTAACCTTTATCCTTGAATGGCCTCTAGGCCTTGATAAGTAGTGACTTTAGTAAAAAAAAAAATAAAACAAAGCAAACAAACCTTATATACAGCATTAAATGACCCAAAGAAGATTGATATGAGAGTTAAACAAACCAACCAACCAACCAATCTGTTTGCTCTTCTGTACTGACCTTGTGTCAGGATGAAGCTAATGTTTATAATTTGGTAAGTGGAAGTATTTACATTAATTTTTTTTTTTTTTTTTTTTTTTTTGCAGTGAAACAGTTGCAGCACATTCCAATCGATGTGGGTTCTGCGATCGTCCATTGTTCGGTGGCCGATCCGTTCTTGTTAGTGATGAGCCAAGAAGGTCAATTGGTGCTCTTATCATTGAGGGCAGACAGTTTTGGGAGTGGGGTTCGTTTGGCAGTCACCAAACCCCAACTTCAACAGGTAACTCAATTTGTTTTTTTTAATTTAATTTAAAAAAAAAAAAAAAAAAAATTCTTAACTTTTAGTATAGGAACACTGACAAAGAGTAACCTCAGGGAGACGTGTAAGGGGTGATACAAGTTTGTACAGAAAAGCAAGAAAGACAAATATAATAGTCAACAAATAATGCCTATGAATATAATATCGGATATATATTAAATTTGTATTATTTATAAAATTCTTGTATTTGGCACATTAAGAAAATATCTTAGTGTGCCACATGCAAATATCAGTTTGTATAATTTTGTGATAAAAATGCCTCGGATCAGCTTTTATTTATAGTGAATCATTCAACTTATATGTATGCGCTAGAAAAAAAAACTCGCATAGTACATGACAAGGGCCAAATACGAGATAAGTCGTAAACATACGATTCAATATGTGTTATTTTGAGATGCCATTCCAAGTTAGACAAGTTGATATGCCGTAGAACAAAAATAACCAACCAAGTTAAAGATGGTTATCGTACGTGCATTAAGTAATAGAAAAAGAATTTTGTTACTACAAGTTTATTTGTAGCGGGCAAAGCTAAGCAAATGCCAGGGTACAAGAATACTTGGAGTTGGCAGCGAATGTGTGAAGAGATTTTTAGGGGATATAATATCGGCAAAACGTCCTATTTAAAATGTAAAATATGAAATCAATTGACTCCTAATCTTTAAATGTCTAATATGTGAATGATATCATTTTTATGGATTTAGTCCTTTGGCATACATTTGATTTTACTGAAATTTTTCCTCCTTTTTTTAAAAAGGAGTCTCAACTTATCAAGGCCTGGAGGCAATTTGAGGATAATTGTTAATGAGTGCACAGTAGTCAATATCGTAGTCATCGTTAGTAGTTGGCAGTGAATGTGTTAACATCCGGGATGAGAACAGTATTCTGAATAATCCAAATTATCCAGATTATTTTCTTAAAGCTAACATTGAATTCTTTTGCCTTTTGGCTAGAAGTAAAGTGTAGTATCTGTTCTATCCTTGGTCAGTGAAGGAGAAACATCTCGACTAAGCCAATTTTTATTTTTGTTTCAATCCAAGGTACCTTTTTTGGCAGATGGATTTTTTTCCTGCATTTAAAACCGACCTTGTGTCTAACTTTACCTTTGTAGAGAGGTAAGTTAATAGGGACATTGTATTGGGTTGTGATTATTTTCCTTAGTATTTTAGGATTTGGCGATGGTAGAGAAACTATCAAAGGGAAATTACTCATCAAGTATGAACTACATCTGAGTTATCGCCCTTGCAACATTTTTAAATATTTATTGCACAACCTATAAAATGTTTAATATTTGAACAAATTAGGCACAAGGCTATTCAAAAATGTGGGGAAAATAGGTGCCATTGATCGTCCTTTGTCACCATGATTAGAAAATGTATATCTTACTCTTAATTAGAATTATCAATCACCATAATACCACATTTAATCTAGGAGGCCGTCCTACTTAAAATTTACCAAATTGTTCAGAAATTTTTACTGAAGATAAATACATCATTCTGATCTATTAATTAATGGGCATTATAACCACCAATCACACTAATTTTGTTTTTTGATTTTCAGAAAAACAGAATCATCACAATGTGTGTTTACAAGGACCTAAGTGGCCTCTTTTCAACGGCACCAGTCAAATCTGAAAACTACAACCCAAACACATCGGATTTCAGCAGACCACCGCCGAAAATCCACGACGACCAACTTTCTACTTCTACTCCAAGTTTGGCCAACACGTAAGCAAACATGATTCACACTTTTGAGTTAAAACTATTTTACGCTTCTACAGAATTGGGACAAAATTTTGTAGTCAATTAATGGAGTTTTCAGATAAAAAATAATGGTTTCAACTGATTTTTTTTTGTTGTCAATTCTAATAAATTACAATGTTAGCTTCCAAATTATGCAGTCGAAATTATCCGAATATTACTGAATTATTAAACAAAACAACTTTAATCGTGTTAGCAGGTGAAAAGTTTCTGCCATCTTGTTTAAATCAAAACAGAAAATTACCTCCCTGTTTAATTCTATGTTTTACAATGATTTTCATCAAATTCTATTTTTATTTTCTTCATAAAATAATTTTCTACCTTATCGATTTTTATAATCATCTTAAAAATACGAGGATTACGTAGATACAATTGTTTTCATGTGAAATTCACTATTATGACTTCTGAAATTTCATCCCAGTAGTGTAGAAGCACCAACTATTTTCCTTTTCTTTTGTTGGTTGTCCTAAGAAAGTTTGAAGGAATTAAAGTATTTTTAATCAAAAGTCTCTTACACGGAGTAACTGCTCCCTTCCCAAAAATGCCATCCATGGGATCGTTAATAAAATTCAAAATCCTTTTTGAAGTTCAATAATACCAATAAATGTCAGTCTAAGCTGATTTGTCCACCAAGTTTTAATCATGAATATGCAACAGTCTTTATCTTATTGTTACTTCAATGATATGTGGGGACACTTTGGTGATCATTTCATCAGTAAGAGATGTGATTCATGGCTCTTATACTTGTTAGATTTTACTTGCCAAAATTTTTATCTGTAAGGTTATTTCAAAGTTAATGTCTTCCAATTCAATCCCCAGACGATTCTTTAACTGAAGAGTGCTATCACAGCTCAAATCAGAATAGTACCATGAAAGGAATGCCAAAATTATTTGGAATCTTGCTCGTCATATCCAAATGTTGGATGTCTATTAATGAAACTTGATGAATAACTCCGTCATTTCTCGCCATGCAATGCATGTCCTCAACTCTCACTTACCCGGTTTCACTTTCATACATCATCACATTTTGTACACTAGCCTGACAAATGCTTTTGGTCCCCCGATAAAAGGAAGGTGGACCTGTAAATTCATCCTTGTCCGTTCGTCTGTCCACACTTTTCTCAATAACTATGCCGTGGAGTTTTTTAAATTTTGCATAAACATTAAACATGATGTGAGTAAAAAAGTAACAGAACAGATTTTCCAGGGAAAACTCCAGCCCCCCCCCCGGTGCCTTTTGGGTTCAAATAGCTATGTTAAGGCCTAAAACTACACCGTTTGTTCATTTTAACTAGGATTTGACGTCCCCTGGGGACTTTTAGGGCTAAATCAGAAGGGGGTGGGTGTCAGTGCTGAACTTAGTGATTTTTTTCATGCCTTGTTCACTGGGCACTTGTTTGTAATTTAATCTCTAAATTTTAAGTTTCTTTCAATTTAATCTTTTTTATTTACAATCCCGATTATATTAGCAAGTTCATATTTACTGATTTGTATATGTGAATAATATGTGAAAATATACGAAGATTTATGATCTAAATATACAAAGATTTATGATCTAAATATACAAAGATTTATGATCTAAACATACAAAGATTTATGATCTAAATACAACCTTTGTTCTTTGGACTGTTTTGTGCATGATATCACTTTAACACCCTAATATTCTACATTGCTAACAGCCTTCACAGACTTGCATAATCTTTTTTAATTCAAATTTTATTTAATTCAAAATTGTTTTTTTATTTATTCAAAATTGTTTTTTTTTTATTCAAAATTGTTTTTTTTTTTTTTATTCCAAATTGTTTTTTTATTTATTCAAAATTGTTTTTGTTTATTTTTAAAATTTGATTTATTTAATTAATCTTATGTTTTAATTTTATTTTATAATTTCATATTTCAGTTTTGTTGATGATGAAGACGAACTTCTGTATGGAGATTCAAAGTCTACATTCAGTAAACCCCAAAATTCTACTACAAAGCCTTTGCCAAAACCAAGGTAATTACTTTTAGCTACTGCCTTTTTTTAAAAAAATTTTGTTACATTGTAACCTTATTTTTTTTAAAATTTTGTTACGTTGTAACCTTATTTTTTTTAAAAAAATTTTGTTACGTTGTAACCTTATTTTTTTTAAAAATTTTGTTACGTTGTAACCTTTTTTTTTTTTAAATTTTGTTACGTTGTAACCTTATTTTTTAAAAAAATTTTGTTACGTTGTAACCTTTTTTTTTTTTAAATTTTGTTACGTTGTAACCTTATTTTTTTAAAAAAATTTTGTTACGTTGTAACCTTATTTTTTTAAAAGAAAATATGTTGTAAAATGATTCGTACAATTTCAGTTTGCAATTAAGGGCAGCTTATTTTAAATCATACATGCTGTATATCAGATCATATGACCATAAAATATATTTAAATATGATATTTTAATTTATGCAGATTTCGTATTATATATAGAGCCAATTCTTTATTGATTATCATATTGTACCCAATATAAAATAGTGATTCCAAAAGTTTAGAAAAAATGACTTTGATGCCAAAAAAATTAATTCTCTAGCAACATTTGCTACCATCTGCATATCAAAACTTGACAAATTAACGCAGTTAAATGTATAAATGTATATTTGCGCATGCGTAGAGCATTCAGATTACATTGAACTATGCCTGCCAAGTTCCAATTTTTACTCATTAGCAGCTATTTTTCTGGTTAAAAATAATATTGATTTTGTTCCACAGGTTTGAATACCCCATGTATCAAGTTTCAAGTACTTAGACCAAAAATTGATATTAGTTTATTATAGATTGTTCTACAGATTTACACTAAATGCAACATCAAATGCAATTATGCACAATAAAGAAAATATGCAAAAGAAGAACCAAGCATAATATTGAAATGGAGCTAATCGTCCAATAAGAAAACAGAAAAAAGTGAACAGAAAATTGATAAGTTTGTTTTTTAAAGGAAAATGCAAATTAGTTATCCTTTTTGAAGTTGCTCTCGTCTTAAGCTAAGATCTAATTGTAGTATCTGTTCTGATGCTACACTTAATTTGTCCTTAGTCAATGTGGGTGGGTGGGGGGGAAACCCTTCTATACTAAGGCAATTTGTATTTTTGTTTACTGAAAGAGTGCCCTTTTTTGGGGAAACTGGTTTTCCCTAACATTAAAAACGACCTTGTCACATTTTGTTACTGTAGATGAGCCATTAAATACAAAAAAAAAAAAAAAAAAAAAATGTATGCTTTTAATACCAATAACATTGTAACAAATAAATTAAATTTACACGCACGCACACACACACACACACACACACACACATATATATTTATAATTAAATAATAATTCATTTTTACTTACAAAAGCTAATGTTTCATGCTTACACAATCATCATTGTAGAGTAACAATTCCTCTCAGTCATGAGATTTGAACTCGGTTACAAAGCCATCTTTTGCTCCATTTGCCGAGCCTCTACCTCAGGGCCACCAAACAATTGCCGCAGGAATGAAGGGAATTAAGAACAGCTGAATTACACACACACACACACACACACACTATAAGAAAATGGCTGGTCTACAAAAAAAACGACCAATGCAAATTCTGTCACTCAGCTGTTGAAAGCCCAAGCCACCTAATGTCTAGATGCAAGATCCTTCTAGCCGATGGTCATTACACTGCTCGCCACAACAAAGTATGTAGATACTTACATTGGAAGATCTGTGGAGATATGCAACTAGATAGGTCGTCGAACATCTGGGAACATGAACCACCACCGATAACATCAAATGGAAAAGTGACAAGTGTTCTACAACAAAGACATGAAGCCAGATATAGTAATATGAAACAAGCCTGGAAGAACTGCAATCATTATCGACGTCACAGTTCCAAACGACTTTGGCCTTAATAGAGCAGAACGGGAAAAGATAACAAAATATCAGGACCTAAAAAATGATCTAAAAACAACATGGTTTCTGAAAGAAATAAACATACTAGTTGTGACAGGAGCAACTGGCCTAATAAAAAAGAACCTTCAAAAATACTTAGAAGCAATCCCTGGAAAACCAAGCTGTAAAGAAATACAGATAGCAGCCATAAAGGGAACAGTGTCTATTCTTAAAAGAGCCCTCGGATATAAATTTAAACTATAATAGAATCAAGTATTAGCCCCAGGAAGGAGCCCCTTGATCTCTTCAAACTAACAAAAGTAAGATCTTATGTGGTGAACAGTGACTATCATATTTGTTTTCTTTGTTATCTAATAATGTATTATAGATAGCAAGGGGCATAACTCTAGGTATTTCTTGCACATCACTACAAAGTAATAATTGAAACTTCGGTTATGGCTACATAGGAATGATTAATAAAGAGAAAGTTATCGATAACGCGCAAGTTTATTCACTTCTGAGCAAGAAAACGATTGATATAAAGCAAAGAGGAAAAGAAGAACATGGAAATTCATAGAAGTATATGAACGTCAGCCTGACGAGGGGTGCAAATACAAAGATAACAAAATAATAATCAAAGCTTTTTTACACATCATTATAAAGATTTGCATCACCTGAAAACAAACTTTATAACAAGCAGCCATTTTGTTAGTGTTATGGAGTTAAATGGTAATAAACGAAAGGAACATAGGATTTTTAGAAACTAACATGTATTCACATATATTACAGGCAAAGACCGGTTGGGAATACCATTCCTCAATGGCTTCATCGCATACCAATCTCAGACTGCCAGGCACCGGTACTCTATACCGGAAGTGACGTCATGAGATAGTCCATTAATCCCCTGGAGGGGCGTCTTCAACAGTTTGATCAACAGTGTCTGTATTATTTGCATTCTTCGGATGACGGTCCTGAATTTGACCTAAAACTATATCCGATGGTGAGGCCCCAGCTTGCGGGTCTTGGGGAGTGTGGAGCCACCCTTTAATTGCCATTGCTCCCAGGTCCACTCTGACCCGGAGTGGTAGTACCTGTTAGGGTCCCAACTATGGGTTAAATAGAATCCGACTTAAAAAACAAATATACTCCATTAAAAATCGTTCCTCAAAATAACTAGATTCGGCATTAAATAACCTGAAAAAGGTTGATATGCCGTAAAACAAAAACAACCAACCATCTTCAGATGACTGCTTTCATCTTGTCATTTTCACGTTTCGGTTAATGTGACCTCTGACCTTTTCTGGCGTATCTTTTTGAACTCAGAAAATGATTCTGTCAAACTTGGGAATCTTCACAGAATTCTGAATGGAACCCTTTATTTACATCATAAGGGTAGCTTGCTCTTGTTCTGTCAACCATGACTGGATAGAAATCTAATATATAAAAAGCTATACAGTAGACCCCCGATATACGGCATTAAAAATTAATAACAAATTACAGTACAGTATATTATACACATGTATATAACCAAATAACGTTATTATTAACACCATAAGGTGGGGCAAATACTGTAATCAGGAACCGGAACAACATCGTATTCCACATCATAACCTGAAAAAAAAAACATATCCTAGGGCCACTGTATCCCGGGATTCTACAATATGTCTGTCTCCATATTTTCAACCTCTATCTCTTCTGAAACTAAAAGTTGCAAAGCAGCACTAGGAGTCTCAAATGATAAGATTTTTTACGGAGTGTTCTGTAATGGGTCTTTAGCCGGTTAAATAGTTTTTAAGGGCTCAAAAATGGGTCAAAATTAAAAAAAAATTCTTATACATTTTGTACATTCATCTTAGTTTATTTTTAATCAGTTCATATACGTGTCATGTTGGTACAGTGGTAACGTCACTAGCTTTGAATGCTACAGTTTCGGTTTCGATTCTAGCTGATGGCACCCAAATACTTTTTTTTACATTTAAAATCACGACGATAATATATGAAATGTGGACAAATTAAAATATCTTATTTAAGTGAATTTTGCACCTGCCCAAAAAGCCCCCCTCCCCAGTCCTAAGTAATTTGCAATTGTATTTTTCGATCACTCACTGAGGATTAAACCGTCTAGAGAATATCACTTCACAACTGAATTTTTCCGATCCAAACAATACAAATAGCCAAACCTCATCTAAAAAATTCATACTTCTCTATTATAATGAAAAAAAAATATTGAATTTCAAATAAAACCAGTGATACCTACATAGTTATGTCAAAAAATAGTAACATATCCAAAAATGACAGAAAAACAATAAGATAGAAAAATAATTATTAATGAAAAATGGTTTTCAATAATGTTTAGATGGGAATAAAATTACGCTTATCAATCTGACGTAAGCAATAAAACTTAATTATCTCCCCTGTCAACTTATCCCTCAGTGTAATACAGTGATTTCACAAATTTCTTTTTTATTAATAATTATTTTTCTACCTGATCGTTTGTGATAATTTTTGGAGATGTTACTATGGTACGTGTAGGTACCATTTGTTTCACTTGAAAATTCAATATTTTTTTTTTGTTATTATAATAGAGAAGCACCCAGAAATGTAATATTAAGTTATGATTTGACAGCTGGAATTAATAATTTCAGTTCAATATTGTTTTCTCACCCCTTTTTCTTTTTCCGTTTCTCTTTTTAATTAAGGTCCTGTATATGATCTTAAACTATATTCGATTGTGAGGCCCCAGCTTGTGGGCTTCGGGGAGTGTGGAGCCACCCCTTAATTGCCATTGCTCTGACCCATAGTGGTAGTACCTGTTAGGGTCTCAACTATGGGTTAAATAGAAACTGACGTGAAAAAAAACCCAAATATATTCTATTCAAAAATTTTTTTCTTCAAAATCATTGGATTCGGCATTAAATAACCTCAAAAAGGGTTGATATGTCATAAAACAAAACCAACCAACCAACCAACCAATCAACCAACTTTTTCATTAAATTTTGAATTCTTTTTATTTCTAAAAAAAAAAAAAAAAAAAAATTTATGCGTTATTGTCTTTTCTTCTTTCAGTCTTTTTGAAGGACAACAAAAACGAGACACAAAAGCAACATTTTGGGCCATTGTTTGTCGAGAGAATGGAGTCTTAGAAGTACGTATTCTATTGTTTATGATATTTTCTTGTTGTCTACCACTTTATGTAATCGGCAAATGTGTATATGAAAACATGTTTTATTACGTCACAATGATAGATGTAATTTAAAATGTCAGACAAATTTTAGTCCCATATAAACTTAATCAGGAGAAGGAGAAACACGGACCGTGTTAGATGGACATGTGGCAGCGAGAGACTTTTTAAGTGGTGTTGAAATAGGAAAGTAATGGTAATAAATGCTTTTGTTAAAAAAATTTTTTAAAAATGCCAACCCAGATTTTTATTTCTTTTATTTGTATCTGCAACGTTACAATCTTCCACAATTAAAGCATACGATAAAACTCGATAATTCGATGAATTTTAGTTTTACTTTAATTATTTTTATACTGGATATTTTTTTTATAATTTTTAGAATTTATACTAATGTATGAGATAATGTTTTCACTTTGTTTGAAATTCCACTATACTGCACAAGCACTGCACATTTTTATTGAAAAACATTATTTGATTGTGATGAGAAGTAGTATAGGTCTATTACAGTTTTTTTTCATGTGAAAAATATTTGGACGACTATTCTCATCTTGATTATTATTTTAGATCACCAAAGTTAAGCAACGTAGAGCTTGGTCAGTACTAAAGTTTGGCAATTCCAGATGAGATGCTGTATGTGCTCTCTGCTTTTTCCTCATAATTACAAGCGCAGCTACCCTTAGAGGGGTATCCATTGCCTCTTGAGACTGAAGAGGCATCAGTATTATTTTTACAATATTTCAGCTAATATAAATATAGTTTTACAATATTTCAGCTAATATAAATATAGTTTTACAATATTTCAGCTAATATAGATATACAGCTAAAGAAAGTTAGAGGTTATATTATTTGAATTCTGAAACCAATATGAAGTTTCAAACTGAACCTATCATTTAATTCATGAGGGTAGATTGTTCTTGTTCAATTGAGCCATGACGTGGTAGAATTAATAATTAAGCATTGTTGATGAAATGAGAATGATTTCCTATGGATTTAAGAAAGAGTTCAATTTGAAATTCAATATGGGTGCCAAAATTCGGCAAAGATTCTGAATGTTATTTAATGAATTGGAATTCTTGTTGAGACGAGTAATTTGTACTTCATTGAGATGAGTATTATTTATCCATTTTATTTATTGCGCACTATTATCCTCATCTTTATAGTTGTTTCATGATGTTTCGGTCAACTATTCCTCTGACCTTCATCAAGTGGTTTACCGTGACAGGATAGAAACGCCAAATCTAACTGCATCCTCAGCAATTACTGCCTTCCATAGTTGTTGTTGTCTCACGACGTTTTGACTAACTAATCTTCTGACCGGCTTTGGGTAGGATTGAAACCGCTATCTTAAGACAGTGCTCACCTGGAACCGTAGAGATTCAATGTTTCTATCCACTGTGCCACAGACTCTGAAGGGTGATCACGGTTGGATTTTTTGGCCTCATAAATCTATGTTTATTTGGTATCTGATTAAATAATATCCCATCGCAGTTAATCACCTGACGAAGGCCAGAGAAATAGTGGGTTGAAACGTTGTGAAGCAACAACTAGAAGATGAGGATAAAAAAAGATTCTGAAGTTCAAAAAAGATGTATCTGAAAAAAATCCGAGGTTACATCGGTTGAAACGTGAAAATAGTGATGCGAATATTCCAACTTATTAATCTTTTATCTAAAAAATTCCAAAACATGAAAGAAATTTTACATAAAATTTTTTTATATCTTTTTTTGTTCCAGATCTACACCCTTCCTGATTTCCGAATGACGTACTACGTGAAAAATTTCCCAATGGGACAGAAAGTGTTGGTCGACAGCATTCAGATGACTGAATCTTCCGTGAAACTAGGGTATGCCCACTTTTCTGGTTTGTTTATTTTAGCAAGTAAATTTTTCTGTCAACCGGCAGTTTTACTCTATTGCAATAATCAGATAATTTCGATATGCAAGCTGTCAGTGCCTCGTATTCCCATCAACTTTATGAAGCCCTGTAACAAGATTAAACAGAACGAAGGGAAATCTCCCTTACTTAGGTTGTGGAAAGGGAATCTGGTGCAATTCAATCTTTATGTAATACTTAATGTAACATTCAAATTTCATCTTTTAAAAGTATTCTAAACGACAACCGTACAGTTCCTATCATATATTTATCATGTGTGATTAAAAGCAGATATTAAAAAAATTGATGCTTCTTCGTTATAATACCAAAATCTGAAAGGCAAAAAAAAAAAAAAAAATTTTCATTAAAACCAATGTTATCTAATTAATTGTCATGCCACTATTAGTTAAATATTACTGCATTGTTACATAAAACATGTACTTTGACGAATCAATGATTCAGTGACATCTGCCATTGTTATATAGTCAGGTGGGAGATATATATTATAAAACATGTCATGTTGTATGTAAATATATTTCATAATGACGTACGCATTTAATAGTTGGGTTTATCTTTTTCTCTGTATATTCGTGTATGTGTAAATGCGTGTATGTATATATACGTCGTATCATTTAGTTGATCGTCTAGTGTGTATATTTTAACATTTATGCAACAGTTCGAACAGGAAACAACTGACATGGACGTATCGAAACAGTTGTAGACAAACAGTTCTTTTAACAGATGTAAATAACACAACGCATACCTGAATTATTTTCGAAAATTTATTTTTATGATCCTACCGGAATTTTCAGAGATTACACGTTGTTTACATCTTGGCTGTCCAAAGTGACGCCGCTTCCCACGTCATCTTGAGTCATCTGTTCTCTCTGATGTCCAGCTAACAACTGCTTAGAATCTCCCCAAATCTACATACATCACATGTTTAACCCCAATCTAGTTATTTGTTTATGCAAACCCCAAAATAATGTTTACATTTATTTTCTATTTTCACATTCCTTTTGCGATTTTTTTTATATTATATGTCAATCATTTTTTCCCAATTCAATTGTTTGTTCTTCTAATCATGATAATTGATCCAGCGACCCACGCCGTCGCTCAAATCAATAATAATCATAATGTTTTGGCCCTGCTTGCCACAGTTAACAGATACTATGCTATGATCACAGCCCAGTGGGTCATAGCATTACATCATTACTTGTAACAAGACAAAGTTACTTCCCCTGATTTCATGCTGTTTATTTATATAAACTGAAATTTATTTCAAAACCTATTTTCATTAATAATTTTCTATCTTATCGTTTTTTTGTTATAATTTTTGGATATGTTACTAAATTTGATGACAATTTAGATATCGTTGGTTTTACTTGAAATGCACTGTTTCAAATTCCGCTATTATAACTGAACAGCACCAAGAAATTAATATGCTTCACTAGGCTTCTCATACTACGATTATAGCTAGTCATATTTAAACGACTTATCCATAACAGGGGAAAGCCTTCTGGAGCATATTGAATTTTTGAACATCTGCTTTTAACCACAGAACTTTTTTTCTCAAGTGCAAGGATGCTACATTGCAGTGATGGGTCAGTTCTTGGAAAGTCTGCTCGCCTTTGTCGCATCTGCAGAATGGGGAATTTGTGATGCTGATGTCAGCATTCTATTTTCCTGTCATCCACCCGCAGCAAAGATCTATTTGTTAGCAAAATCTCATGCCACACAAATCTTGCATCAGAAATGAGATCAAAGGTTTCAAACATCCTCCACTTGATAATAAAGAGCAATGTGTAGTTATTGGCACACACACACACACACACACACACACACACACACACACACACACACACACACACACACATTTAGTTATTTACACACACACACACACAGATATATATGGATGTACTTGGCTTTGTAATCGGTAATGGTAAAAAAATGTAATCGGCAAATGTGTGTATGAAAATACGTTTGATTACGTCACAATGATAGATGTAATTTAAAATGTCGGACAAATTTTAGTCCCATATAAACTTAATCAGAAGGAGAAACACGGACCATGTTAGATGGACATGTGGCAGCGAGAGACTTTTTAAGTGTTGTTGAAATGGGAAAGTAATGGTAATAAATGCTTTTGTTAAAAAAATTTTTAAAAATGCCAACCCAGATTTTTATTTCTTTTATTTGTATCTGTAATGTTACAATCTTCCACAATTAAATTTCAATTTCCACTTGATAATAAAGAGCAATGTGTAGTTATTGACACACACACACACACACACACACACACACACACACACACACACACACACACAGATATATATATATATATATATATATATATAATATATATATATATATACGTTCTAGACATTAATATAAAAGTTAATTTCAACTGTATTTCTTGTGGTTAACGTTGACCGTGTGGTTTGTTCCTTGCTACTGGAGTCGGAGATGGCTTTGTGGCTGGCTCCGAATTTCCCAACTGGCTGTAATTGTAATTCCCTGCACTGATGATTCCCGAAAGGATGAAACACTAATGTCTATAGGTATTAAAAATTAACTGTAGTAATAATTATATATCTGTTCGGTCACACAAACTGTTGCAAACAGATATATGGCTCCCGTGGATTGGTGTTAAAAGCCAGTTTTCACATAAATTTCTACAGCTGTTTCGCGTTGTTATTTTTCAACTAAGGTTCGAGCAGTATTTGGGCTGAGAAGCGTTTTCCCCTCCTTTTGCAAGGATGCTATCCCTGCCACTTAATACAATATGGTAGCTTATTGTTTTAATGGTCAGTGCGAGGCTGATTACGTGAGGCATACAATTCAGTGCTTGGAGGTTAGAATTTCTCAACATGTCTCCCTTCAATATGTAGGCACAAAAACCTGGCCAACATCCTGGTGTGTACAAACTCATAAGTCTTCTATTGGTGAGCATTTAGTGCAGTGGCAGATCTGCAATGGAGGGTACACAGATGAAGCTTTATCTATCTTACAGAGAAACTGCTTGAAAACCTATGAAAAAATTCTCGCAGCAGTTTCTATTATGTCAACCGTCTCTTTGTAGGCAAAAAGAACTTAGCCATAATTTAGAACTTATGGATGTTCATTGAGATTGTTTCTTGCTATCCTTTCTTCTATACTATTTTTTTATTTTTGTTTGCCTTTGCTAATAATTTATTTTGACCATGTTTTAAAACAATGATGTTGTCTCTTGTTGCCACCATTTATTTTGAACAGTCTTGGCTGAAAGATGTCTTAGTAGAGTCTTATTTTTTTCTTTTTAATTATTATTTCTCTACTTTCCCTCTTGTCCCACCCTATTTGTTTAATGTGCTTTTTTTTATATTTAAATATTGATTTGAAGTAAAGGCGACCACGTTTTTAAACGATGATGTCTCTTGTTGCCGTTATTTATTTTGAAAAGTATCTGCTGAAAGATGTCTAAGTACATTTTTTTTTTTTTTTTTTTTTTTTTTGGTATTTGTACAGTTTAATCAAGACATTAAAAAAATGAAAATATCGAAAAAAGATTAAATTGCACGTATCCGTTATGGAATGAAGTTCTCCAAAAAAAAAAATTTCACTTAATTTCATCAAGTAGGGTTTTTTTTTTTTTTTTTTTTTTCGTTGCAAAAAAAAAAAAAAAAAAAAATTTATGATACCAAGCAAAAGGTTTGATTTTTAGGAAGAAAAGCTCATAATAAAGATGGGGAGGGAGTATCGGCGCTTTACATGGAGTTATCTCCCCCGTGGTGTGTTAAAAATTTCCATAATGGCTGACTTCAACAAGCTCTCATAAGAACGTGTTTTTCCGCTGTAAAAAAAAAAAGAAAAAAGAAAAGTCTATTCAATCAAATTAAATTTTTTTTTCGGAGATCTTCAGTCCAAAACAGATACGTGCAATATAACCTTTTTTTGATATTTCATTTTTGAATGTCTTGATTAAACTGTACAAGTACCTTTTTTTTTTTAGTTATTATCTCTCTACTTTCCCCCTTGTTATACTCCACTTGCTTAATGTGCTTTTTTTTTTATTTAAACATTGATTTGAAGTAAAGGAGAAAAAATATTTGTCTTTTAGTTTCCATTTGTAATCACACTTTTTCTTCTTTAATAATATATGTTAGAAGTATAAAATAAAAAATAATACCTCAATAATTGTTAGAGCATGGATAGAGAGAGAGATGGGAGATGTGTGAGTTATAGTGTAGACACGTTGACCGGAAGTTAAGATTGGATTGCGTGTGAGTCATGTGATCAGGTTAGCTGAATCGAGGAGATTTGCTTGGAACTTGGAAGAGAGCGGACGGCTTCGCCGTTGTCTCCTCCCCTTAGCTGGGGGTGGGGAACGAACGCTGACGTGGTAGAAATAAGACCTACAACAAAGGCTAAATTCACTTTCCAAACTTCTGCGAACGATCTGGAGGGTGAATAAAAAAAACTATAGAACCAATGTCTTGTCTTGGAGTGAAATAAATCTTTGTCCCCAAAAACAGGTATCAAGTCTCCCTCCCAGACGAGAATTTCCAGATGGCCAACAAAATGGCAGAAGGTATGTTCAAATGACATGTCACACACATATTCACACTTAACAGCATATGAACATATGTAATAGAAAGACCACTAGACGATCACACACACAACGACATTAACTCTGATAAGATAATCAAACGCAACAATCTTTTATAAATAGACATGTTTTAATATGTTATCTCCATTCCAATTTCAACCAATATATAACAAACGTTCATTTTATGATACGGCAACGTAACAATAATGACATTATGCCCAGTATTATTCAAATCTTTAATATATTAATCTATCCAGCCACACAATCTGGTTCTAACAGATCAGGCTGTCTAAAGATATCGGCTTCCTAACTTAAATGTACCAAACATTGATGTTAGTGTTTTTTTCCCTTTTCCTTTGCAAAACTCAATCATGTTCTGCAAAATCCAAAAGAAAATCATTAATTTTTCCCTACAAAACAAATTAAACACTATAAACACTTGAACTGTACAAACTTGTTCTAAAATGACTGGATTCAGCATGAAATATTCTGAATAGGGTATGATATGCCATAAAACAAAACCACCAAACCAATCGCACAAAATCTATCGATTCTGAAACATACTAAGTTCTTTTAATTTGTTCTTTTTTAGCACTACCAGCACAAGTAGTGATCGTCAGGAGAAAGTGATTGGTGATATGCCAGTCATCAAGGAGCTATTGTTAGTAGGACTTGGTTGCCGGCGTTCCAGACCTCATCTTCTGGTTTGTACATTTATAAAAGACTTATACAATTTTTTTTTTTTTTTTTTTTTTTTTTTTGGCACAAACATTAAACATGATATGAGTAAAAAAGTAACAGAATGGATTTTCCGGGAAAACTCTGGTTGCCCCCTTAGGGGTGCCTTTTGGATTAAAATGGTTAAAATTTACACTTTTGTACTTATTAAAAATAATTGATAGCTTGTATTTTTATAAAACTTTATGAAAAGTTGTAACTAACTGATTTCTATATAATTTTGTTTGTTTATACTTCGCGATAACTCTTGGGTGTACCCCAGGTGCTCTTTTAGGGCTAATAAATACATTCCATTTTTGGGACTATTTTATTTGTCCAAAATTTTCTGTGTATGTCTATTTATTAGCAGTTTTGCATGGTACTGAACTTCAATTTAAATAGATTAAGGCCTTGGGGACTTTTGGGGCTAAATGGGGTATGGGCAAATGATGGACTTAGTCATTTCTTTTTTTGCATGGTGCAGAACTACAATTTACATATATTACATTTTCACCAGGATTTGACGTCCCCTGGGGAGGGACTTTTGGGACTAAATGGGGGAGGGGGGATCAAATGCTGAAATTAGTCATTTTTTTATGCATTTTTCATTGTGCACTCACGAGGAACCATGTATGCTTCACTTCTTTTTTTAAAGAATGATGTAGTTTGCCTGAAACAGTGAGTATGTTGTATAAAGTGGTTATAGAAGGTCATGACAATGCGTAGCAAACATGATATGAGAATGATACGATGCCTGTGTAATGTGAATCTTAAAGATTGGCTTAGATCTGATGACCTCAGTATAAGGAGATTTGTATAGAACAGTAAACTGCGATGGCATGTCCACATTGAAAGAATGGCTGACAGTTCTTGGGTTAATAGATATATTCAAGCAAGGAAGATTATTACAATGGAGATAATTTTAAATAATGGCTTAAAAAGCTTGTAATGTAAGAGAGATAACTCCTATTTTAATTTAAAACTTGGAATAGGAGTTATCTTCCTTATCTGATACTATTAACGTCCTCATCCCTCAAGTGTTAGGAAGTAGGGAATAATTTTGAGAAACTTTTATCTATAATATTTCGACTTTTTCATTATTCGGCGTGACTTTTAATTCTATGTTTTTTTTTTCACCAAGTTTTTATCTTTTTTTTTTTTAAATCTTTTTTTGTTTTTTTATTGTTTTTTTTTATTTTGTTTTTTTTATTTTGTTTTTTATTTATTTATTTTTTTTATTTCAGGCTCGTGTGGATGAAGAATTATTAATCTACGAAGCGTTTCCATTTTATCAAACGCAAATTGATAATCATTTGAAGATTCGTTTCAAGAAGATTCAACATAATCTGATCCTGAGAGTAAAGCGTCTGTCTCGCGCCCGCAAGAAAGTTGTTGAAATACCCGATGAGACTGGCATGCTTCAAGAAAACCATGTCTGCATGATGCGATATTTTGAAGATATCTCTGGATATTCGGGGGTCAGTTTCATTTGTGCATTTAAAAAATTTTTCTGTCAACCTCTGGAATCTACACAGCATTTTTAACAGAACCCTTTATTTAATCCATGGGGTTAGTTTGCTCTCTTTCTGTTAGCCATGACCAGGTAGAAGTTTTAAGCAATTCACAATTGTATTCTTAATATCGCCCATGAACCTTCAACCTCCAGAAGATTGTCACTTAGAACTGAATTTGACTTAGTACTTTATCCATTACGCCATGGGTTCTTGTTTAGTTTTACTTTTGTGTTTTTTCTGTAATCTAAGCGATTTATGGAAATTAGGACCCATCCAAAGGTGGGTAGCTATGCTAGTTATAAAATGTGAGATGTAATTTTCAAAATTTTTTATATCAATAAATTTACATTATGTTATTGAGTTTTTTAGATGAGGATTGATTATTTGTATTATTTTGACTACTGTTTTCATCTTGGTATTTTTACGTTTCAGCCGCGGTAACATCCGTGGTGTGGTGGATAAAGTTTGTTAAAATACAGTTGTAAGTTACTCTTCTGGAGATTGAAGGTTCAATCTTCAGTTCGAACAACATTCAAAATACAATTGTGAATGACTTAGGACTTCTACTCAATCATGACTGACGGAATGATAACATGCTCACTCCATGAATTAAATAAATTAAATAAAGTGTTCCATTTAAAATTCCATGAAGATTTCCGAGTTTGACGGAAAGATTTCCGAGTTTGACGGAAAGATTTCCGAGTTTGACGGAAAGATTTCCGAGTTTGACGGAAAGATTTCCGAGTTTGACGGAAAGATTTCCGAGTTTGACGGAAAGATTTCCGAGTTTGACGGAAAGATTTCCGAGTTTGATAAAATAGCCTTGAAGAATGTTTTTCGGTTATATCAACCGAAACGTAAAAATGATATTCAAGATGAAAACAGTAGTTCAAAGAATCCAAAATAATACAAATACATTTTCAGTGCAAGAAGAAATACTACAAAAATATCACATATTAAATGTGAATTATTTTTTTGCTTTTTTGTATCGATTTTAGTATCAATACTCTATTAAAAAAAACCCATTAATTTTGATTGTTGTTTTTGTTGCAGGTTTTCATCTGTGGTGCTTATCCTCATTGGATCATTATGACAGCTCGCGGATCTTTACGGATTCATCCGATGAGCATTGATGGTCCAATCACCTGTTTTGCTCCATTCCATAATATCAATTGCCCTAAAGGATTTCTTTACTTCAACAAAGTTGTAAGTATAAAAACTGTGATTCGTATCTAGAATACACCAGCAATCAAATTTCTTTCCTTTCTTCGTTTGTGAACAAAGGAAAGAAATTTGATTGCTTTTTTTTTAAGTTGAAATAAAAGGCATTTATTTAGGGTACTTTCTAAACTAATTTCGCATCATGGTTTTACAAGTTTCTTCTGGCCGGCCATTCATTCATCCGAACCGTGACGACCCATCCATCTTCCAAGGAATTTGTTTGTCAGCCATTCACGAACAACAACAATAGCAAAGTATGGAGGTACCTCACTATGTTGAGAGATGAAATTTGGCCAATTATTAGCATTTGGGGCATTATTGGAAACTTTATTTTTTAAAATTTTTTTTATTTATTTATTTTTTTTTTTTGCAAGATGGAGCTTGTCCATACTTTGCTATTGTTGTTCATGAATGGTTGAATGGCCAATTCACTGGAAGATGTATGGGTCATTGCTGTTCACACGGAACGGCTAGCTAGAAGTCCCGACTTAACGTCCTGCAACTTTTTTCTCTGAGGTTGGCTGAAAGAACAAGTTTACTCAACCAAACCAAGAAATTTAGAAACTTGAAAGAATATGTGAATTTATGATCACCATTCCACAAGAGTTTCTTGTGAAATCAGTTGATGTGATTCCTGGTCGACTTGAAATGCTGGTGACGAATGAAGACACTTGTATTGAATTTTAAGTCCACGCATTATATTTTCTTCTCATATTCATTAATTGTATAAATTATTTAAAATTTTTTTTATATATTTTAAAATACGGTGTTATTTTTAAATCACATTGTGTATATATATATATATATATATACTAGCATTTCAGCCTTGCATTGCCTGGGTGTTTGGAGGTGTATGTTGAGCAAAAAAAAAAAAAAGCGTTCAATTTTTTTTAACTTTGACCCCTATTATGACCCCTTAATATTTATTGTTTTAGGCTCAAATCAAGTTATTAAGTTAGATCCATGTCCAAGGAATCTATATCTAAAATTTCAAGTGTTTAAACCCAAAATTGGCGGAGGAGTTTGGTAGAGTTCTCCAAAGTCAAATCATTGAACTTTGACCCCTTAACAGCCAAATTTATGGCCGAAAACGGATTACAAAGATTTTCCCAAATCTCAGTACCCTGTATATCAAATTTCGAGTCTGTAGACTGAAAATTGACAGTTATTGCGTAGGGAAATGTACACACACACACAGACACGTTCACTTTTATATGTATATGTGTGTATACATATATATATATATATATATATATATATATATAGTAGAACCCTAGGATACTGCATTAATCTGTTCCGAGGTTGGGATTGTAAGGTAAAATCGCCATACGGTGGGGCCTAAGCAAAATTTTATATGGTACATATTAAAAATTAGTAACAAAATACAGTACAGCATATAATACACATGTATATAATCAAATAACATTATAAATAATATTGTATCCAGGGGGCCATAAAATTTTCGTAACCTGAAAAAACCATATCCTGTGGCCACCGTATTCCAAGGTTCTACTGTATATATAAAAACGTTTTTTTTTTCTGTTTAACAGGGTGAACTTCGTATTTGTGTATTGCCTACTCATTTAACCTATGATTCCCCTTGGCCCGTGCGGAAAGTGCCTTTACGCGCAACTCCTTATTTTGTTATTTATCATCCAGAAAGCAAGGTAAGTTCACTTATGATATGCTTGATATTATTCGTTGAATTACATATCGATTATCTGAATGCATCGGTTGTGACCGTTCATTCTGTTTACTTGCTGTACCATACTAATCTGTTGGACGAACAGAAATCTAAAAAAATATGCAGATAGAAACAATATTTTATTGTTAAATCTGATGTCACATTCTACAGTAGGAGTTATCTCCCTTATCTCTGATAATATCATTAAAGAAAATTTAAATAACTGGTAACAGTTTAATCAAGACATTAAAAAAATAAAAACAAAAAAAAAAGTTATATTGTCCATATCCGTTATGGAATGAAGTTCTTTGAAAAAAAATTTTCACTTAATTTGATCAATTTTTTTTTTTTTTTTTTTTTTTAAGAACGAAAGAAAAGCTAGTATTTAAGACGGGGAGGGGGTGTTGGCGCTTTAGACGGAGTTATCTCCCCGTGATGTGTTCTAAAAATCCAAACCTGGCTGCCTCCAGCATGCTGTCTTATAAATATGTTTTTCTGCTGTAAAAAAAAAAAAAAAAAAAAAAAAAAACTTGATCAAATTAAGTGAATTTTTTCCCCCCGGAAAACTTCAGTCCAAAACAGATACATACAATATAACTTTTTTTTTTCGATATTTTGATTTTTTTTATTAAACTGTACAAGTATCAAATAACGTTTGAATTCACAATTATAAACATTTTAATTCTTTTGTTATGAGTTTAAGAAAAGAATGAATTGCTTTTCTTACCTTTTCAAGATATCAGGAATTTTTAAGCATTTAAACTGCTGAATAGAACATCATTTTTTGGCTTTGAAATGTTTACCAAATTCTCTTTTACTCCCCAATAACTTTTATAAATAGGGATTAAAACATTACTGTAAGAATTATAGTTTTATAATCATTTATTTCAATTAATTAATTACCAATTGATATTATAATCAAATTTAACTTTCCAAATATTTTTTATTAATGTATTATTTTTTTTTATAAAAAAAACATTTTAATCTTTTATTGATATTTACAAACGGAATGAATCACATTTATGATCCTTGGAAAATTTAAAACGAATTTGGAAGCATTTATCTATTAAATGAAAAGTCATTGTAACTATAAAATATTTAGCAGATTCTCATTAAAAGATTAAGAGTTTTGGAAACTACTGACGTACAATAATTTTATGAATAGACATAGAGTCCTGGATATGACCATAAAATATATCCGATGATGAGGCCCCAGCTTGTGGGCTTTGGGGAGTGTAGAACCACCCTTTAATTGCCATTGCTCCCAGGTCCACTCTGACCCGGAGTGGTAGTAACTGTTAGGGTTACAACTATGGGTTGAATAGAAAATGACTTGAAAAAAAAATATATTCTATTAAAATTTTTTTTCTTCAATATCACTGGATTCAGCATTAAATAACCTGAAAAGGGTTGATATGCCATAAAACAAAAATGGCCAAATGACTAAATAGACATAAAAACAATGATTAGTTCAATTAATAGTTTAATCACAAAATGATACTATAATAATTATATTAACTTTCAAAATCTTTAAAAAAACAAAAAGCAAAACAACAATCCTTATAAAATTATAAAAATATAGTAAAATATTCATTTTTATTTGATCCCCCCCCAAAAAATCATTTAAATATTTTATCAAAAAATAATTAATATATTGCTTGAAAATGAGGAAAAATTTTTATCAGAATATAATAAAAATATTCTGTCAAAAATAATTTAAATATTTTTTCCAAAAAGAATTTAAGAATAATGTATTTTGTCAAAGAAAAAAATGTTGATTATCAATTGCAGTAGACTCTATTTTAGCAATCAGATGAGATCAGAAAGATTAATCCTCCAATAAAAACCAAGAGATGAAAAAAAGAAATATTGAATAATTCTTCTTTATTTATATTTGTTGTCTTTTGGTCAACACAAGTTTTGTTTGTTCTTAATTGTGATTTGTCTTTTTGTAGACTTACGCTGTTGTCAGTAGCATGCAAGAACCTTCAAATAAATTACCACGGACCACTGCAGATGATCGCGAGTTTGAGGTCATTGATAGAGGTAAGATTATACTTGGAACATTGTTTCATCTCTCGAAGACATTGCACATTTCTTTGAGAATAATACCGGAAACGATTCCACTATAAATGATGAACAACTTTCTGAAGAACCAAAGCCATGTTTTTTTCAAACAAACTCAAGAGTCGAGTTATTTCTGTTTGGTCCCCTGACAAAAGGAGAGTGGACCTGTAAATTCACCCTTGTCTTTTTGTCTGTCCACACTTTTCTCGATAACTACGCCTTGAAATTAAAAAAAATTTTTGCACAAACATTAAACATGATAAAAAAGTAACAGAAGGGATTTTTTGAGAAAACTCTGGTTGCCCTCCCCCCTAGGGGTCCCTTTTGTGTTAAAATGGCTAAAATTGACACTTTTGTGTTTATTAAAAACAATTGATGCCTTGGATTCTTATAAAACTTTCTGAAAAGTTGTAACTGATTTCTATATAATTTTGTTTGTCTTTACTTCACAATAACTCTTGGGTGTGCTTTTACAAAAAATAAGCTGACAAGTTGTTTGTACAAAACTTCATTTAGTTCACACAACGACTTGTGTATAGAGAGACAGAGGTGTGTGGTAGAAGTGGCTTGGTGATGACGATGACAACTCTGTCAGCGCTCTCTTGTTCTACCCTTTTGCCCTGGTTAGCATCTGTTTATATTGACAATTTCCCAGTTAGGAATTCATTTGATATTCCCAACCAAAACCAAAAACATTCCGATGTTGATTGTTCAATATCTGGGTCAGTATTAAAAATGTTGTTCTTCCTGCATTTTAACTCTACTTGGAATGTCTCTTTGTCAAGAATCCACTGCATGTGTGCACAGCCAGTGATAATTCTGGTGTTTCCCCACTCAATATGCAACACAGAGCCAATTCTCTATTGAATATTATATTGTACCTAATATATACTAGTGATTTCAAAAGTAAAAAAAAAATGACTTGGGTGCCGTAAGGTAGAACCAAAACCAAAATATTTTGCGCACCAGCCATGTCCTCTATCGATGTAGATATGGATAGATGAGAAAGATTTCATATTAAATGACTTGAAGAAAGGAATTGAATTTATGTATGTGCAGAAAGTAATAGAAATATATCGGCAAGTTGAAATGAACGTTTTTGCATTTCAACTTGTTGACATATTTCTGCATTTATTATTCATTCATCCAAACAAAGATTTTACTTGTTATAGGCCATCCTTGGTGTATGATTACTATTTCATATTAATTTAGTGTTATGTGACCAGTAGTTTAAGAGTTTATTGGTTAAATATTTTCACACAGAAACACACGCATACATCTACTGTTTTATTTATATAGATTGGATTATTAAACTAAAATGGTTAGTTGAGATTAAGTGAACTGTATTTATTTATTTTTTCAAAGGAGGCACCACTTATCAAGGCCCAGAGGCCACTCGAGGATAAGGGTTAATGGGTATACATTAGTCAATGGGATTATAATGTAGTAATCATAAGTAGTGGGAATTTTGTAAATTGGATTACTTAGGGGGACGGTTCATCAAGAATTGTTTACGTTGGACTTGAAGACAACCAAATTGTAGTCAGCTGGAAAGCAGGCAATCGGAAGAGTTCCACTTTATGGTGGGATTATTAGACTGTGGTAATTTAGAAATGGATATGATATTACATGATTCAAAGAGGGAGTGAGGGAGGAAGACAATCAGTTCCTTGGAAGCACGCCATGTCTGAACATGTTAAACTGAAATATATTGATAAGATGTAATTAAACAGTGTTTATTGATTTTTGTCTCCTCCTCTTCCTCATCCTACGAGCCAGTGATTTAGAACGGAGACCAAGTTGAATAAACCTCCTGTCTTCCAACAGTTTTGTCTTGACTTTGTATTTTTTTTTAGGGTGTACGAGGTGCCTTCAATAAGTTTACAGACTTTTTTCGTATGCGCAGTTTTCTTGACAGTACACACATGAAACTCTAGTCACCTTAAAAGTAATTTTCTCCGGCTGCAAGGCACTTGTACCGTTCCAACAACTTCTGGAAGCGTGTCAATGACCCTCGTCACAGCCTCTTTCATTTCCTCAATTGTCTCATAACGACAGCCTCTGGGGATTTTCCTTTAGCTTAGGTAATAACTAGGGCTAGGACAACAGAACATTCTCATCACCTTTTTGACTCTCGAGGATATATCCGACACACTTAGACACAGTGAATCAACCGAAAACCTCATCACTTTATATAAAAATATATAAGATATCAACGGATATATACTTGAGAGTCAAGACAATGAAAAGAATATTCTGTTGTTCTAGCCCTAGTAATAACCAAAAGTCACAGGAAGCAAGGTCTGGCCTAAAGAGACTGTGAGGAACTGACTTTATGCCCATCTTGGTCAAATAGTCTGTGACAAGGATTGAGTTGTGGACTGGTGCATTTGCACATATCTTATATGCATCTTCAGTTCCTCACGAATAATCATGTGTGCAGTTTCCACACTAATATCAAGCTGTGCACTTATTGCCTCTATAGACACACGACAATCCTTACCCATGAAATTCTTTATTTGGCCAATCAACTCTGGTGTTCTGACTTCCTTACTCATCCCTCACCTCACATCATCCCTGCTTTCCTTGAATCTCTTATGCTATTCAAAAATTGATGCTCGATTCATACAAGATGGTCCAAAAGCAGTCTGAAGCATTCCATACATATCTGTGGCATTTTTCCTAAGTTTAAAACAGAATTTTATTGCATATCGTTCTTCTAAAGTGTCCTCACATCCAGATTGCAATTTTGAAATTCACCAGCTGTCACAATCAGGCTTTAGTAAGGTGCATTCCAGTTCCTACTGTAGCTGTTCATTTGAATCTGAAATCATAAAAATTGGTCAGTCATCTCATAAGATGTATAGCAATAACATACTGAATTTTCAAGAGTTCATGACAATTTTAAATATTTGTACAAAAATGTCTGTAAACTTATTTAAAATCTCCTTGTAAATGAGGAGCGTAGATTTCAGGATGGTGGGTCCTCTGTATGAAAGGACCGTGGGAATGGCACGTTAAAGAACAAGCTGTGGATGATAATTATTATGAACTTTGTGTCTGTGTAATAATGATATCAAACTTGGTTTTTCTGCAAGTTTGGCCAAAGTTGAAATGCAACAATTACAACTTTTACAATTGTTGTTAACAATTATAACAATAATGGAAAAAAAAGAAGGAAGACTCCTACTAGAACACGTCATTATATCAAGGCGTTGATTGGTTAAAAGATTATGTACTAGAATGTTGTGAAGTCTACCATGCAATATTTCAATAGAACGATACTAAACAATGTTCTGACCTTTTTTTTTTAAAGTATTTCACCCCTTTTCTTTTTTTTTTTTTTTCAGATGACCGATTTGTTTATCCTATGATGGAAAGGTATAGCGTCCAGTTGTTCTCACCAGTCAGTTGGGAAGTCATCCCTAATACAAAGTAAGATACTTTCTCTTCATCTTCGGCATCGATTTGGTTTTTGCAGAGCCAACTAGGAAGGGTCACTAACGTGGGTTATGCAAATGGCTTACTGAGGTCAAATCTAGTAGAATCGATTTTATTTATTTTTGTATCATCATTAGGCAACATTTTTTAATCCTTGATTCTATAATAAAAGCCAATGTGTATTTATGTGTGTGTGTGTGTAAATATCTACAGTCATGATCATATTTATTGGCATGGTCCAATAAAAACCTCCATTTTGTTTTAAAAAATTCTTCAGAAAAGGGTTAAATCAAAGGAAATCACAAAGTATAATATATATTTTGAACTGCTCTTTCCAACTCAACAATCGAATTTCCAAAAAAAAATGAATAATAAGGAAATTACAAACAATATTTCAAAATTCCCTTGTTCAAATTTATTGGCACCGTAATTCTATTTATCGATTGTATGGTCTTCAGCCTTAATTACTTGCTGTAGTCGTTTATTATAGTTTTCCACTAACTTGTAGCATTCTTCAGCAGTAAATTTAGCCCATTCCTCCTGACAATAATCCCCCACAAATATCCAATGGGATTGAGGTCCGGGCTCTTGAATGGCCACTCCAAAACATTGATATTGTTGTCCTCAAGCTATTTCTTAGTCAGATTAGCCGAATGCTTTGGGTCATTATCTTGCATGAAGCACCAACGTCGACTAAGTGACAACTTTCTAGCAGAGTCCTCCAGGTTTTCGTTCAGGATTTTAACATAATCTTCTTTTTTCATGATGCCTGTGACCATAACAAGTCATCCTGGTCCAGTGACAGCAAAGAATCCCCAAAACATCAAACTGCCTCTGCCGTGCTTCACAGTTGGTATGGTGTTCTTAGGTAAGAAAGCTTCGCCAGATTTCTTGTAAACAGAAGAAACACTATTATGGCTGATTAACTCAAATTTCGTTTTGTCAAACCATATAACATGTTTCCAGAAGGCAGCATCTTTATCAATATGGCGCTTTGCGAACTCTAACCTTGCTTTCAGATGCACTGGTTTCAGTAAGGGAGTCTTCCTCGGGCGACATGCTTTCGAACCAGCTCTCTTCAAAACTCTACCAACTGTGTGTCGAGACACATTCATTACAGAGCTTCTCTATTCCTCTACAATCTCCCCAGCAGTGATCCTTCGGTTTTGGTTGACACGTTGAAATATTTTTCGCTCTGCTCTTGCGGACAGTAGCCTTTTTCTCCCTGACCTTCCAAATTCATAACGTGACCTTGTGATTGGAACTTCTTTACGATGACTCAAACGGTGGATTTGGGAAGGTTTAGCTTCTTAGAAATTTTATCATAGCCTCTCCTTTGGAATGACACACTATCACACGCTTCCCGAGGTCTTCACTGTGTTCCTTAGTCTTAACGAGATTGAAAATTCCTTGATTTAAATTCAAAGCTGTCTAAAATTTATCTGAAAAAGAAAAATTTTTTAAAATTAACATTAAATAAGCATAATAAGGCTACAAAAAGGTAACGAAACCATGTCAAACATGAGATTGGTTGTAATAGATGAAAATAATAAGCCGTGTCAATAATTTTGAACACGGTAATTTAGAAATTTCATTTGTAATTTCTTTAGTATTCAGTTTTTTTTGAAATCCAATTATTGCATCGGAAAGAGCAGTTCAAAATACATATGATACTAAATAATAACCTTCGATTTTGACCATTTTTTATGAGATTTTATTAACAAAATATGATTTTTATTGGACTGTGCCAATAAATATGATCACGACTGTATGTATGTAATACATATATATATATATATATGATACTCCCGTCAATTTCAACTTATGAGGTTTGTCACAACACTGAAGTTGTTCGGAAATCCACATGAGCAATTTGTTTATAGTGGTGAAGGCTTTGTACAGGACCAACTACATTTTTGATGCAACTGCTAATCTCAGTTAATGCAATAGCTGCCACAAGACAGAGCAGACAGTAGACCTTTGCTATTTCTTCTGGATGCTGGATTCTACAATATTGGAATCATTAACCATTATAGAATATAAAAATAATCTTTATCTCTATTTCTGGGTGCCATTCGAATCGTGAACTTTGAATAAATATCCTTTTTCTTATTTAATCCAATTCTCCCATTTGATCACCTTAAAATGATGTCGTTTTCTATGTTCCTTTAAAAATATTTTTAATTAATTTTCAAAATATGTGCTAAAAAGCAAAATTATATTTATCCATAATGATTATTTTGCTAAAATCATTTCCTCTGAAGAAATGAGCCATGTATTGAAAATCCATGGATTAAGAAAAAACTTGAAATTTCTTGTTTCTTGTATTCCTTGTTTCAAATAATAAATTAAAAAAATAAAAAAAATTCTATATTTTACTGCACAAAATTTCAATATAAATTCTACAATATATATATATAAGCAGGCTGCTTGGCCTTGCAGATTTTGTATTTATTATTATAGTCAATTATCAATTATTTTGTATCCAATATATGTGTCCCCCCCACCACTTCTCCCAGTGCATCTCACATTCCCGTCTGTATACAGTATCTAATATTCTCAAATGGTCACTCATCCAGTACTATCTAAAGTCATCGTTGCTTAACTTTGGTGATCTAATGAGAATCAGTGTTGACATGATTATGTTGTGTGTGTGTGTGATGAGAATAGTGATCCAAATATCAAAAAAAATTCTGTTGGAACTTCATCATAAATAAATTCAGATTGTATTAAAAAAATTTGTTTTTTTTTCCCCAGAATTGAACTGCTGGAATGGGAACATGTCACAGCTTTGGTCAGTGTGTCTTTGAGATCTGAAGGAACCATTTCCGGTTTCAAAGGTTACTGTGCCATGGGAACTAATTTTTCTCTTGGAGAAGAAGTACAATCTCGTGGACGAGTAAGTAAAAAAAATAAAATAAAAAAAAATGTCGTTTTTTTTTTTTTCTTTTTCGAGCATAATTCAGTTTTCATTAGTTTACGCTTGGACATAGAAATTTCGTTATAAAACTCGGTAACACAAATGCGGCAGATGCAGTCATTGTCAAATTGACCTCTTAACATTTTTTTAACCAGGTTTTTATTTATGCCTCTTTCTCTCAAACCCATCCTTATCTCTTTCTCCTAGGTTTTCTTTGACCATACCAATTTGACCCTGCTATTTCGGCTACTAACTTGAGCACTTTTGTCCATTTTTCCAATCTGACCAAACCAACAAAATCCCTGTTTAGTTTTTGTATTATATTCTTCAATTTGAAATATGGGTTATCCTCCTTGCTATTTTTTTAAAAATGTGTCCTTGTTGTCCAGAATTCCCCTGTATTAAAAAGCAAGAATACAAAAAATCTTTGTATACACCTGTGATAGAATGAAACGATCATGTTCCAAAAATCATGTAAATTGATCAAGTAGATTTATTTTTATAAAGAAAATCATTTTAAATGATTTTAACCAATTAGTGGGAAATTGTAGAAATTACAAGGTTGATCTTGCAAGTTTGAATTATTGTGGAGTTATATGCCCTAGTTTTTTTAGGATGGCGATGTAAGGTGGTCCCTTTTTGCTTACTCATGAATTAGTTTGTTTTTTTTTAGTTAAAAATAAAACTACTTGATCAAATTATGTAAATTTTGGAGTATGACATTTTCGTTCTGTTACGGGTATGTGTATCAAGGTATTTTTTTTTTTTTTTGAGGAATTCTGGACAAGCACCAATGTTTCATATTAGAAGTTTCTATACTCGATTAAGTAATTTAGAGTTTAGAAAATAAATTGTAGCAAAGTATGCTCTTATACTTAAAATCCAAAATGTTGTTTCTTGAGAGTAAATTTCGGTCAAAATGATAAGAATTGCATTAAACAAGAAACCCAATGTTTTAATTTCACAAGAATTAATTTTTTTGAAGTAATTTTTTTTTTTTCAATGTTTTTTTTTTTTTTTTTCAGATTATCATTTTTGACATCATTGAAGTTGTGCCTGAACCTGGTCAACCATTGACAAAAAATAAAATTAAGGTAATTTTTCACACTTATCTGTCTCCATCTAAAGTGTAACTTACAAAAAAGGTATATATGTTATAAACAAAACCAATCAACACCTCTTTACAATAGGTATTTTATTTCATCCTTACTATGCATCAAACAGATATCACAATACTTAATTTGCCGCACCTTATCATGAAAAAGGTCCATACAAAATTTCAGCCAGATCGGCCCAGTAGTTTTTGAGAAAAAGTAAATGTGGTATTGTGGGGACTAATTACTATTAATTCCTAACTGTGTGCTAACAGGTACCATAATACTTAGTTTGCTGCACCTTATCATAGCAAAGGTGCCTAAAAAATTTCAGCCAGATAGTTCCAGTAGCTTCCAAGAAAAAGTGGAACAGGCAAAAAGGAATTTGATATAGATGTTAAATAACCCAAGATTTTTTTGTATATCCATATTTTGTGAAAATTTTTTTTTTTTTAAGAAGTTGAAAAGACATTATTTTCCTAAAGGAACTACTTGTAATGTATTTCAAATAGTTATGTCTGATGGTGCTACTAATAGTTATGTGTCATGTATTCAGCATCTTTATTGAGGAAATTTGCTCGTAACTCGTCAAGATGCTGTTTATCAAAAAAAAAAAAAGACTGCAAATATGCGCTTACTTGGTTTCTTCCTCCGTCATTCGGCAATCAATCGTTTATTATTTTGGGAAGTATTTTCTCCAGCAAGTTAAAGCACAACAAAAATTCAAAATGGAGGGATTTTACATTGTCTAAAATTTTTATTGCTTACTCTCACATTTGTATCTGCATAATTTATTTTGTAAGGTATAGTCATTCCAGACAAGGTATGAAGCCACTTAATGTAAGAAGATAATCCTAATAATAAAAAGGGAGAGGAAGGAAGAATCAATTCAAGTTAAACTAAGAGATGTCGCCACCTGTGTTCAATCTCTTCAATTCCAAACAGGCTAGCCAAAATGTACGCTTTTCAAAACGAAGGAAGTGCGCTACAAGACTGACAAAGTCTAAACTGGTTATATGTCCATAGCCCTTGAGCCCCTGGAGGAGTATAGGCCATCTACAACTTTTTTGTAGCGAGGAGTTTTTTATACAGGGTGAGTGTGCTGGCCCCACACCCAACCTTCCCAGAAGGTACATACAGCGCCTAACCTTCCCAAGTGATCACCCATCTGGTACTGGCCAGGCTCAACATTGCTTAACTTTGGTGATCTGGTGAGAACCGGTGTGTCAACGTGATTGTGCTGTACAAACTGGTTATGTGGCAGTGTTTTTTTTATAACATGATCACCAAAACATCAAGGGTGAAATTTTTTTAAAATATTTGAAGTAGCAATGGGAGCAAGATACCATTTAGTGATTCCCTTAACAGAGACTCTACTAGGGGAGGGAGGCAGACAGCGTGGAATATTCTCTCTGGTCAAAATCAATTAAACCTCTTACCCCATTTTCTGATCAGCTTCTTGTATTTATCAGAATACAATTAATGGAGAGTAGATAATACAGTGGATGTGTTATCGGCAGCTCCAGTAACTCTCGCTTCTCCTTTTTTGTCTCTCAGTCCTCATGCAAATGAGTGATTTTTCTGACAAAGGGTGAAGAAAAAGCAGCTTTAAAGGTCGGTAGTACTTGGTAAACAGTAGTCTGAGATGTCGGAAATTTTTCTGTCTCTATGTCTATCCTTGTGGCCAATGTCACTCACTAGTAAAGGTGCTGGAGGTAAGCGTTTTGTCTGGGCTGATGTTATCCGCCTGATAGTCAGTGACCCGAACCTTGGATTAACCACTAAGGAGACTGTCCTATTAGCAGGCGCAAACTACTGGGACTGCTGTATTGCCATTTGGTGAGTGGACTCTGGACTATGCAGTAGTCTCTGGTGGGGCCTCTCGATGCCATACTAAAATGTAAAAAAAAAAAAAAAAAAAAAAAAAGAGTGTTTTTATTTTTACACATTAAGATTAGAGATAATTCTAAAGTTATAATAAATAAATAAATAAAATTTATTAAAGGGCTCTTGGCCATCTCAATATTATGAATCTAAGACATTATATTCCAGCTCATAAAACAATAAGTTTTAAAAAATGTTTTGTTTTTTTTTTAATTTAAAAAGAAAACCTCTTTCCCTCTCTTTGTTTTTACTATGTTTTTTTTTTTTTAAATTTTTTAAAATTATTTTAAGGTGTTGAATTTTATAAAACATCTGGAAACAATTTTTCTGTTTTAGTTAATGTATGAAAAAGAACAGAAAGGACCCGTGACTGCCCTTGCTCAAGTTGAAGGTTGTCTTTTATCAGCTATTGGCCAGAAGGTAAGGAACCCCTACCCATTGTCCTATATAGATATATATTTCTCTCTCTATTTGCTTATCAGCTATTGGTAAAAATTAAGGACACTCCCCTTTTATTAGTTATTGGTCAAAAATTGAGAACACTCCCCTTTTATTAGTTATTGGTCAAAAATTGAGAACACTCCCCTTTTATTAGTTATTCGTCAGAAATTGTGGACGCTCCCATTTATTATCTACTAGCGGGGGTACCTGGCATTACCCGGGTTTTTAGAGGTGTGTGTGTGTGGGGGGGGGGGTAAAATGAAAACAAAGCGAAGTAATAACCCTGTTTAAATATTATAAAAACAAACAATGTTAAAACTTCTAAAAAAAAACAAAAACAAAAAATGAACGGCCTGGCGGTGCTATTTGAAAAAAACAAAACAAAAAAAGTCGGGGGGGGGGGGCGAACTCGAATCCTTGAGGCGAAAAAAAAAAAAGTGATGAATTAACTAAAAAGTGAATTAGGTCAAATATCAATCCCGCAGTCAAGTTTGTTTTGGTTTAGTTTCCCCAAGATGTTGGGTTGAAAACCAGCTCCCCATACAAAATAGGGGTGTCCATATGAAAGCAATTGTCTGATATAAGGTTTCCACTGCATTGATCAAAAGCTGATTGCTTTCTGGACGTTTGGGCGCGAAAGCTGAGAACACACACCATTTGAATTTAGTTTCACTTTATTTATACTAAAAAGCAGGACAAACAAGCGACACAGCGAAATAGCGCGATTTTTATAAAAGTCGATGTAAATAAATCTAGATGCAACCCGCGTTCCCAAATCCTAGATATTATTATCTAGAGGGTATATAAACAGTTCTAAGCGATAGTACCCCCCCCCCTCCCCCGGAGAATCGCAGCGAAAATAGCCTTTTTGAGACATACAAAAATGCACGTGACGCATTTGCCTTTTATATATATATATATATATAGACTAGCGGGGGTACACACATACATACATTTTCTTTTATATATTTATATATATAGATTGTTTAGAAAAATTTATATGTATAGATTGTTTAGGAAAATTTATATATATAGATTGTTTAGGAAAATTTATATATATAGATTGTTTAGGAAAATTTATATATATAGATTGTTTAGAAAAATTTATATATATAGATTGTTTAGAAAAATTTATATATATAGATTGTTTAGAAAAATTTATATATATAGATTGTTTAGAAAAATTTATATATATAGATTGTTTAGAAAAATTTATGTATATAGATTGTTTAGAAAAATTTATGTATATAGATTGTTTAGAAAAATTTATGTATATAGATTGTTTAGAAAAATTTATATGTATAGATTGTTTAGGAAAATTTATATATATAGATTGTTTAGAAAAATTTATATATATAGATTGTTTAGAAAAATTTACATGTATAGATTGTTTAGGAAAATTTATATATATAGATTGTTTAGAAAAATTTATATATATAGATTGTTTAGAAAAATTTATATATATAGATTGTTTAGAAAAATTTATATATATAGATTGTTTAGAAAAATTTATATATATAGATTGTTTAGAAAAATTTATATATATAGATTGTTTAGAAAAATTTATATGTATAGATTGTTTAGGAAAATTTATATGTATAGATTGTTTAGGAAAATTTATATGTATAGATTGTTTAGGAAAATTTATATGTATAGATTGTTTAGAAAATCAGGACACTGCAATGTTTTAACTATTGGTTATAAATTACATTCTCTTTTATCTTTGTTGCTGCAATTCTCACTATCTGTAGGCTGTTGTTCTCTTCGACTTTCTAATGTTGCTTTTGTCATAGCCTTTTTATCATTTCTATATTATTTTTTATTATTTTGATCTGAACTCTTTATTTCACCTGTACGACGAGGGACTCTTAAAAAAAACAAAAAAAAAACATTTTCTTTATTATTATTAGTATAAACTAGTTATACTTAATTTTATTTTTAAATTTTTGTTTACATAGTTTTTTTAAACTCTACATAGACAGCACCTATTATATTCAGATGTAAAATATGATTTATAGGTGATTATATACAAATGTTGTGTATTAGCATTCGTCGGGTGGATTAAGTAATTCAAAAAAAAAAAATTACAGAAAAGTATATTGCCAATAACACAATACAACAATAAAAATTATCTAGTCAGAATCAAAGTTTGATTTGTCAGCCTAAATGCTATTTGTGTCTGACTTTGAAAATCCGACAAGATAACTGTATATATTAGACTAGTAGGCTAACCAGTGTTGTCTAGTTTTAAAAATACGCTTAAATATGATAGTTCAATTTGTGCAGGTTTCGTATTATAGATCCAATTCTCTATTGATTATTATCTTGTACCCAATATAGTAATGATTTCAAAAGTAAAAAGTGTAGTTTTGTAGAGAGATGGTCACATATATAGATACTTATATTTATTACTAGCATTTCAGCCCGACATTGCCCGGGTGTTTGGAGGTGTATGTTGAGCAAAAAAAAAAAAAAAAAAAAAAAAAGGGTCAATTTTTTTAAAAAACTTTGACTCCTATTATGACCCCTTAACATTTATTGTTTTTGGCTCAGATCAAGTTAATATCCATGTCCAAGGAATCGCTATATAAAATTTCAAGTGTTTAGACCCAAAATTGGTGGAGGAGTTTGGTAGAGTTCTCAAAAGGTCAACTCATTGAACTTTGATCCCTTAACAGTCAAATTTCTGGTTGAAAACGAATTACAAAGATTTTCCCAAATCTCAATAGCCTGTATATCAAATTTTGTGTCTGTAGACTGAAAATTGACAGAGTTATTGCGTAGGGAAATGTACACACACACACACACAGACAGACAAACACTTTCACTTTTGTAGATATATAGATCTGAATCTTAGCTGTCTGAGCATTTGTATGTTCAGCTAAAAGTCAAAATGCAGAAAAGGGACCACCATGAATCGTTAATCTTTCAGGCGTGCAATGTCGAAAATTCAGAAAAAAATTAATATTTTTCTACTTTTAACGGCTGCAAAATCTGATGGAAGGGGATCACGTAAAATCGTCTCCTAAACAATTTCAACATCTGCATATGCATGAATACTATTCGTCTCTCGCATACGTTAAATACTAAAATTTGCAATGTCATGTTATATCGTTGTAGTCAATTGGGTTAGAGGGTTGTCTTACAGCATCTGTTTTGTTTTTTCTTTTGCATTTAAACAGGTTAAAAAATTAAAAAAAAATATTTTTGTTTTATATTTACTTGGCATTTTTATTGGCAATTAATTCTATTAGAATAAATTCTTCTCTTTGTATCCAGTCTGCCGAAGAATCTGGTGAGGAGATGATCAGGTACTTCTTTTTTGGGGTGATTACATTTTTGTGTTTTCATCCATTTTTTAAAGTAGGATTATCGTATATTCAAACTAGTCTGGGTGCCCGACATTGCCCAGGTGTTTGGAGGTGTGTGTTGAGAAAAAAAAAAGAAAAGTTGTAGGAGGCAGGCAGGCAGGCAGGCAGGCTTGAACCCATACCGCAAAGGACGAAAAGAATGTGAAAAAAAAAAGTGACATCTTTGCTGTTGCATCTATCACCAAACCGAAAGTGACGAAGGTTTAAATTAAGGCTAGTCAATCGGAAAGAGGGGACAACTTTCAAAAATATCCGCGAAAAAAGCGACCCCTTCCTGTAGAAAAGTGCCCAGTTTAGGGTGAAGGAATTAATGTTTTTAGCCAATTTTTTTATATTTGTTGTTCGAAGGGTCGAGTTTCAAAATGATACTGATCTTGTGAAAATCTGTTGCCTCTTTTGAAAGTTTTAGGCAGACATACATACATTTAAATAAAAAGGTGAGATTTATATTATAGATGCCACCTCCATACACTCGGATAGGGGTGGGTGGGGCTATTGATGTTGGCCATAATGGAATCGACATATATTTCTTCTATTTATTATTTGTAGACCTGGGCAATGCTAGGTATCCCTGCTAGTATATGTGTAAAACACACTTCAGCTCCTCCATTCATCTGAAGATGTAATGTTTGTTCTCTTTGCTTTCATCTTAATTGTTTGAAATATTCTTTTTTTCAGCTCTACATCTGGTCACTAAAAGACAACGACTTGTCAGGTGTTGCATTCATTGATACCTACATTTATATCCATTCCCTCAGTACGTTGAAGAACATCATTCTGGCTGGGGACCTGCTGAAGAGCGTTTCTGTGTACAGATATCAAGAAGAACTTAAAGTGTTATCACTTGTCAGCAGGGTGAGTAGAAAGTTTAATCTTTTTTTGACCAATGTGCTCTGTTACGCTAACTTCAGATGCTGAAACTTTTTATTAAAAAATTCAGACTTTTATAGGTTTTAAGGTATGCTGAAAACGAATATCGCAGGCAAAATTAGTGCAGGCAAATAGTTTTCAAGATATAAATACCTGTATTATGCAATGTCATTTCTAGTAGTTTGAATTGGCCGCCATCTTTATTGTTTGAATGAAATGGTTCAGTGAGCATGCGCAGACGAACTGTAAAGTTAAGTCTACGAAATGCAAACCTTTATTCAACGTCATTTCTGGTTAATTCCACCCCCAAAATTACTTTCAAGAATTCAAATTCGAGAAAATTTGGCCAATGTGCACTGGTTGTCCAACCTGTTTATTCCGGAAGCCATTCTTAATGCGGGGAGGTTGAAAATAAGAAAATGCCTTTTGGAATACCCCCCCCCCCCATCCAAGTTAAGAACGGCTTTTTTGGAATAAACACCTTCAACCTCCTCATATTAAGAACGGCTTTCGGAATTACACTGAAAAATAAAAACTGAGGGTTTGCCGCTTTCGTATGCCGCTTGTTCAAACATGGCCGCCAGTGATTGACATTTCAAAATACAGATATATATATATACATGGAAAACTATTTGTCTGCGCTAATTTTCTCTGCGATATTCCTTTTTAGGATACCTGAAAACCTTTAAAAATCGTTGATTTATAGAAAAATGTTGAGTCGTCTTTAGTTGGCGTAATAGAGCACATTAACCCCCCCCCTTTTTTTTTTTTAAAATACAAATATCGACTCTGCTGGGTATTTATATGAAAGTAAATTACAAATCATGATTTGGTGTTGAAAGTGGTATATTTCTAAAGAAATTGTATACGTTTCAAATTTAGTATATTTCCCAATACGCCACAGTGTCAAATTTATGGTCCTTGCTGAATTATTGTCAACATATTTTGGTTAGATTACGTAAACTGCCGTGACTCTCGTTGCATGGAGAGAAATGATATGTGACTGATACGATAGATGTGTAATGTTGAGTCTTAAAGACAGGCTTAGTTTAGGAAACTTAAATCTGGACATGGAGATGTTTGCAGAGCAGGAGACTTTAATGGTATGGCCATAGTGAAAGAATGAATGAGAGTTCTTGGATTAGTAGATGTAGAACAGTTGAGGTGTTAACGAGCATCTCCCCCCCCCCCTCTCTGGCTTTCTTACTCTTTCTGTTTTCTCTTTCTGTTTTCTCTTTCTGTTTTCTCTTTCTGTTTTCTCTCTCTGTGTCTCTATAAGAGAATAGAGAGAGAGAGAGAGAGAGAGGTGAGTAAACGTGGAGGTAGACACGTTTACCAGAACCAAAGGTCAGCTGACCAAATTACGTATGTGTGACGTGGTTGGCTAGATCTGTGAGATTTGATTTGAGCTTTGAAGAAGACGGACGTTTTTCCGTGGTCTCCCCCTCTTAACTGGGGGGGGGGAGACAACGCTGACGTGTGTGAAGAAGAACCACACAAGCAGATTTCACTTTACACCTGCTGCAGGACCTCTGGGGAAAGTGAAATAAAATCTATAAAAAACATTCATCGTCTTGGAGTGATAAATCTTCGTCAAACAGGTATCAAGTCTCCCTCCAGGATGAGAAATTTCCAGATGGTTCAACAGCGAGAAACAGAGGTAGGTTCAGAAATTACATGTCACACACATGATTCCCTTTATGATAATCAAACACACAACCATTTATGTTAGAGACAATCACACGGAATCTTTCTTATGTTATATAGAAAAACGTAAAAAGTGCCCCTCAATGATTTAAATGGTGCCCCTAAATGAAGAACTCTATATAACATATTCAAATGTAACGAAAGCTCAATTTGGAACCCCTCAAGGATAACCTCGATGATAATGAATATATAACATATTCAATTTGGTGCTTGTCGATCAGTCGCATCACCGATGCGATAATCGAACCTGTGTTTAAGAAAATACAACGTGGAAGCATGGAGATTTAGTGTCAAAAAAAAAGAAATAGAAAAAAAAAAAGAAAGAAAAAAAGGACAAGAAAAACAATAAAAGGTATGGAAAAAAAGAAAAAGAAAGAACAGTAAAAAAAAAAAAATACAAATCAACACACACACAACGTAGGTCCATTAAAACACTAGGCGAATTAGAAAAATAATTAAGAAAAAAAAAAGAAAAAAAAAAGAAAAGCAATACACACGTACAACCTTTTCACGAAGAAAGAAAAGGAAGACATACAGACACACAGATGTAAAACTTTATATATAGAAAATAGTTAAAAAAAAATGTTTATCGTATTGGGAATTAGCTCGTTATGAACGAAGAAAAATATCACTTAATGTAAAAGTTAGAAGGGAAAAACAAAGAATGAGTCTTTCAGTTTACCAAAAAGATAAACATGTCAATCACAAATATGTGTTATGAATATTTTGTGTCATTTTTAAACTGTGAACTAAGCGTAACTTTTAAGGAAAAACAATATGTACTTTTGATGAAAAACAATGGATAGGTTCTGAAATGTGATTTTTTTTTCCTTTTTTCACTAATTGTACGATTTTATTTCTTAGGAATTTTTTTTTTTTTTTCTGACATGGACAATTTTTAGTTCCATCGAGTTGTCTGAGACTTTATAAGTGAGTCGTTTTATTTTATTTTAGAAACGACTGTATTTTAATTGTAAATGTCTAGGTATTTTTTTTTGTAAACGACTGTGATTTTTCTTTAATTTTGAATTCTGTGGAATGGTAAAAGATGATGCACTATGCAGCCGACTTACTTGATGACGTGGTCAAAAGGAGTATCCACGAATCTGTTTTGTTATTTGGAATTTTGTTGTTAGTGAGATGGGACTTTGTGATTGCTTATAGGATATTTTTGTATTTTTTTAATTTATTATTTTTATGCAATTGATGTGTTGTCAAACGGTATTGGCAGAATTTTCTTGTTCTTTGACATGTATTTTTTTTTCGCAGAATGGGGAGGTGAAATCTTTGTTTGTGGGGTCTATTGAAAGAATGATTAATAAAAGAAAGAACGTGTTTCTAATTAATTAATTAATAATCATAATAGTAATAATAAAATTGGGAAAAAGAGAAAGAAATAAGATTTAAACAGTGTAATAAATAATAATAAAGTTTCGGAAGAGTCAAAGGTTCAGTCGGTATTAATTTCAATTTTCGAAATGTAGAATAAATGTTCTATTCGACATGAGTGACGTTTTGACCACATAAGTAAGGTAGAAAAAAAAAGGATAAATATAGGGTTAAATAAACTATATGAAGAAATGAAAGAAAAAAAGTGGGGCGTGAATGGAATTTAAATTCTGTGGCAAGCATGTTAGAATTTTGGAGAGGTGTTGAATTACATGGGTAGTTATTAATTTCATTATTCTCGGGAAATGATTCGAATTTTATTTTTTTTATCGTGATTTCTGTTGATTTCGAGTAGAATCAACATGGAGCAAGTTTGAGTATTTCATGTGTGGAAATCCGATGTTTTCCGTGAAGCTATGTGTCTTCAAGGCAGGTTGCGCTTACCGACTTTGGAAAAAAAAAGTTTTTTCTGACATGTATTCTGTCCAGCGTGAGCGGATCTAGTTGTAATCAACTTCAGAGAGCAAATGAAATGCCCTCTGACATGGCGTAAGGGGCAGAGGGGGTGCAATGGCTTACGTGGCCATTATGTTACGAATCGCTCAAGAGAAGATGAATGAAATATGTATGCAAGTACTTAGGAAAATAGAAGGCTACCCACCATATGGAATGTTAAGAGGTTTTTTGTTTCCCACAAAATACTAGTAATAAGAGTAGGCTTATGATGAATAGGATAAGGTTTGGGATGGAAAAATTCTTTAAAGTGTAAAAAAAACAAAAAAAAAAACATGCTGGGTGAATTTAATTGGTATTATTAAATTAAATTATTTTGGAATAGATTTGGTTGGTTTAGTTATATTTTAGGGACGTTTAGCGCGTAGTTGCATTTTTTTTCATGAGAATTACAAGGCGATTAGGCTGTAGAAAGCAGTTTTTTCTGTTTTATTTTTTTTATAAGCCACGGTATTGTCACAAATTAGAAAATTTGGCAGGGGAAATACTATTTTAGAGTAATGAGTACCCTGTTAAAACAATACTAGTGGTTCCAGTGAGTTGGAAGATGCCACGTAGGCCCAAGCAACGGCAATAAGTCTTGTCCAACAAAAGTCTGGCGTGCGAGGTCGCGATAATTCCTCAGGGTACGGAGCGACTGGACAGTCGGTACCAAGCCTAATCACGGGGAGATAGAAGAACGGGAAAGATGCAGATTACGTAAGGGACAAGATAGAGCCTTATTATTTTTTTATTTTTTTAGAGGAATGTGTGAGGGATATCTGGGTTGGAATCTTGGGACTTGCTGGGAATGCGGAAAAATCACAAAGGGAAAGCTACTTAGTTAGAAATCAATGCGCAAGTAAGCTTTGGCGCATTAGTTAGGGAGTGATGATTCCGTATCTTGTCGGGTTCCAGGAACTCAAACAGGCTCCGAGTGAATCAGTGTGAAGGCGTATCTTGGCTTAGACCAACCAAGGAAGTTAATAGAAGAGCTTTGTGAAGTCCCGAAGTAGTAGATAGAATAGAACAAAGCTCCAGTAATAGGACCACTCAGAGAAAGACGTCAGGGCATTACAGTAAAGGAAAAAAAAACTGGGACTTAGGCCTATGCTGAAAGTCGAGAACGCGAGTGGGATGGTTGGGTCGGTAGAGCATCAGACTTTTAATCTGAGGGTCTGGGGTTCGAGTCCCCATGCGATAAAGCTACCACCAACATGGAGCATCCGACATTCTGGTCGTAATTGCGATATGCTGGCCCCATTTCGAAAAAGTGATCGAAAATGGAGTCTCCATTTGTTTGGCCAAGTGGTCCAAATAAAGAGCAGAGTCAGTGGAAAATATCCAACAATGCGACCGCCTAGACAAGATGTATATCTGCAAAGCTGTATCTTTGTCTAACTTGGAAGCAAGTTAATGTCGAGAGGGACTTTCGAGAAGCAGCAGAAGGGTTGATAGTGTAGTAGAAGAGTACTGGTGCCTGATCTTTCTTTGAAAAGGGGTGAGTCCGGAAAGTGAAAAAATAAAGATGTACTTCGGACATAATTATTTTTTTTAGTTAGTTAGTTATTAAAAATGTATGGTTTGCCATACATTTTGATAAAAAAGGGGTGGAGGAATGTTAACGAGCATCTCTCCCCCCCTCTCTGGCTTTCTTACTCTTTCTGTTTTCTCTCTCTGTGTCTCTATAAGAGAATAGAGAGGGAGAGAGAGAGAGAGAGAGAGAGAGAGAGAGGTGAGTAAACGTGGAGGTAGACACGTTTACCAGAACCAAAGGTCAGCTGACCAAATTACGTATGTGTGACGTGGTTGGCTAGATCTGTGAGATTTGATTTGAGCTTTGAAGAAGACGGACGTTTTTCCGTGGTCTCCCCCTCTTAACTGGGGAGGGGGGAGACAACGCTGACGTGTGTGAAGAAGAACCACACAAGCAGATTTCACTTTACACCTGCTGCAGGACCTCTGGGGAAAGTGAAATAAAATCTATAAAAAACATTCATCGTCTTGGAGTGATAAATCTTCGTCAAACAGGTATCAAGTCTCCCTCCAGGATGAGAAATTTCCAGATGGTTCAACAGCGAGAAACAGAGGTAGGTTCAGAAATTACATGTCACACACACGATTCCCTTTATGATAATCAAACACACAACCATTTATATTAGAGACAATCATACGCACACGGAATCTTTGATGTTATACAGTGTATACACCCAAACGTAAAAAGTGCCCCTAAATGAAGAACTCTATATAACATATTCAAATGTAACGAAAGCTCAATTTGGTACCCCTCAAGGATAACCTCGATGATAACGAATATATAACAGAGGTAGCAAGTTTAGTTGACAGAAGAAAGCCAAAGAAAACATGGATGGAACTTGGGAAAAGACCTGGCAGAGATACGAGGTGCCTTAAATAAGTTTCCAGACTTTTTTACGTATGGGCACTTATTTATAGTAAACACCTGAAACTCTAGTGTTGCGTTGTTATATCATAGAGGTCACCAAAATTGTATTTGTTGTATCATAAAAGGGATCATGTGTGATCATCTAATCAGAGTTAATGTCGTGTAATCGTCTAGTGGTCCAGTCTATTAAATGATATATTCATATACTGTTGTGTGTGTGATGCATGTATTTTTCAACATACCTTCTGCGTCTTGGATGTTGGTCCATCTGGAACATCTCGTGTCTTGGGGGGGAGACGATGCCTGTTTTGGACAAAGGTTCATTCACTCCAACACGATGAATTTGTTTTATAGTTTTTATTTCACTTTCCAGATGTCTCGCAGAAGATGGAAAGTGAATCTCTGGCTTGCGTGGTACTCGTCTCGTTTCTACACACGTCAGCCTGTGAAGGGGAGGAGACGTCTAAAGCCGTCCGTTGCCTTCTAAGCCCAAACCAAATCTTCGCGATTCAGCTAACCTGATCACGTGACTCGCACGCAATCCGATCAGCTGATCTTGACTTCCGGTCAACGTGTCTACAATATAATTTACCCATCCCCCTCTCTCTCGTCATTCTATAACACTAGCCGCTTCTACTCCGGCCGCAATGACTTGTACCGTAAATGTAAGGACACACGTGTGTGTGTGTGGGGGGGGGATTTATAGATTTTGGTTTTACTAGTCGTTTAAAATCAAGAAAAAGCCGTCCAACACATGCCAGCATGTAAAACGGACGTTAAAGCGAATATTATGATGAGACGTTAGGATGGTTATTTATTTATTTATTTTTTTTGATTGCAGGACATTCGACCAATGGAAGTATATACTGTTGATTTTATGGTTGACAATGCCAACCTTTGCTTTGTGGGTAAGTTGACATGTTTTTAATTTTTTTAAACATACATAATTTAAAATTTTTTTTTCATTTTATCGCAGTTGTCTTTCTGTAGTTGCATCACTGTCATATCTACTAGCAGGCTGGCCAGCATCACTTGGTTGTAAAATATGCTTAAATATGATATTTTTATTTATATAGATTTCATATTTATTATCATAGAGCTAGTTCTCTCGATGATCGATTGATCACTCGCTGCCTCTGTTCAGTCTCAAAAAAACAAAGGATACCCCCTGTAGGGGCAGCTGCACATGTAATTGTGAGGCAATTGTAGTTCAATTACCAACCACACCTCTCCTGAATCGGTACTGTTTGAGTCCAGTGGCAAGGAGAAGTCCAGGATGACTGGAAATAATGCTGAGATAAGCAGAGAGCACATACAGAACCTGGAAGTCCCAAATGGTCACCCATTTAGTATTGACCAGGTTCAACATTGCTTAACTTCAGTGATCCACTCGCAGACAATATCACTTTTAGATACAAGGTGTCTAAAAAGTCACTGGAGGGTTTTGAACTTAAATAGATTCTTTATGTTTTTGATATCTTTATGTAATTTTAACACAATCTGACTAAGGCATTTGGGAAATTAAAAAAAAAACGATGCAAAATTCAAACAATCTTTATTTATGAAAAATAATATCTTTTAAATGTTGCCCATTTTCAGCTTCGTATATTTGTGCTCTTTCCAAAACATTATTCATGACAGATTGCAGAATCTCTGGATTGCGATTTCACTCCTTTATTTCGTTCCTGATGTTTTCCTTCAATTCTTGCAGGGATTGCACAATGTTTCGAATTGTGTTGTGACTCGAGCTATCTGATGCATAAAAATGCCGTCAATAAGTTCTTTGAGTCAAACAGTTAACCACTGATTTTGGTAGAACAATTTCACAACTTGTGTACATTGTTCAATGCTATACTTATCCATAATTTATTTCCAAAATATTATCTGTAAAATATTTGAAATAAAGAAAAAAATAATCATTAATGGAAAAATGACTAAGGTTTTCAACCATTCAGTGACTTTTTGGACACCCTATATATTATATATATATATATATATATATAATATGAGCTGTATTTACTCAATGTTGTCTAGACGGAGACAGTGTGGAATGTAGGGCTTAGAGAAAATCATAATTCCAAATATATCAAGTCAGTTCATTTTCAGGATACATACACTCGACTGTGTTACTATCTCCTATGATGTGGAACAGACATTGGATTTTGTGAGACGTAAATATTGTCAATTTATGTCTATGTTCGCTGTAGATAAAGTAGAAACTGCCACATTATGACGTGTTCTTCAGAATTGTCTAATCTATTGCCTGCTTCCTTTGTTCCAGTTCGTTTGACTCGTCTTCACTAATTTACTATCTTCATACTTTGTTATTACAACGTTCTAGTAGCTTCTTTCCTTAGACATTTTTTTTTTTTTTTTTTACTCTTTTTCACTCCAAGCAAGGCATACTGTCACTTAAAATATAAAGCTGGTGCTGCCAGATCAGGCTGTCTGAAGATATTGGCTTCTTGAGACGACATGCACCTAACATTGATGCTTTTTGTTTTTTTACTTTTTTTTGCAAAACTTAATTATGTTTTACAAAAACAACAACCTACTTTTTCCCTCTTTTTCCTTCTTCCCATTTCCCCTTTCTCTTTCTATCTCCCCCTACTTTCTGACTGGTTTCCTAACTTAAAATATACCAAATATTAATACTGTTACTCTTTTCCCTCTCCCATTGCAAAACTCATTCATGTTTTGCAGGGCAAGGAACAAAAACGATAAAATCCACTATAAAACAACCAAACCAAACCAAACACTACAAACTAGCGATTGAAGATACAAACAGTTTGAAGAATAAAAACCTTCTACAAAATAACTGGATGCAACATGAATTCTATTTCCAAAATAACTGGATTCAGCATTAAATAACCGGGAAAGGGTTGATATGCCGTAGAACAAAACAATCAGCAAAACCTAAAATGTAAAAGCTACTTATTGGGATTATGTGTAACAGGGGACTGTGGGGAGTTGAGCAGCAAGATATCTGTTCACAGTACATTTAAACTTCAGCAGGGTAGTACAGTTAGAGAAGCAAGAAACAGGTGGGGAATTATTCTTTCCTTGTTTTCTCAAAGTCTTTCAGTATCTGATATATTTGTCATTAATGTTTTTTGTTTTGTTTTCAGTGACTGACATATATTTGTCATTAATGTTTTTTGTTTTGTTTTCAGTGACTGACATATATTTGTCATTAATGTTTTTTGTTTTGTTTTCAGTGACTGACATATATTTGTCATTAATGTTTTTTGTTTTGCTTTCAGTGACTGACATATATTTGTCATTAATGTTTTTTGTTTTGCTTTCAGTGACTGACAGATTGAAAAATTTATTAGTTTACTCTTATCAACCAGAAGGTAAGAAACTTCAATTTAACATCTAAAATTTATTTTTTATGTATGTTATGTTCTAGGAACCCTATGGCAATAGCGATTAAGTTAGTGCGAATTTTGACAAGAGTCATACTGAGTGTGTGTCATAAATAACCTAAATCTTGCAAAACAGAATCATTCCCAGCGTTGAATCATAAGGTCAAAAGTTAAGCGGCATAGACAAAACGCAGGTATGAATTAAGATGACGAATGACGTCACGTTTTTCAAGCTGAGAGGAAAAAGATTTTCAAACCAGTCTCTGTGGAAGACGTACAACAAGTTCACCAATAGTGGGAGTCTGTCTGGGAAGCAGTACGAGACACACTGTTGATAATACTGTAATAAATGTGTGAAATGTTACCTTGCTATCACTGCCCCGTATGTTGTTTCAGTTAAGAAGTAACTAAATAACTAAATATTAGTCTCTCTCTTTCCTGGGATGATTCTCTCCAAAATAAAACCTTTAAGAAAACTCAGCATACACTTCCTTGTGTATTTCTTGTATGAAAAGAAACTTATTTTTTAAAGTAACCACTAGACAAAATTGCGACGATGAAGAGACATAGCAGTGTCAGACAAGGCGGTAATAGACCCAAGCACGTAGGTACAAGGGTTGTTCCAAAAGTAAAACCTCCCATTTTATTTTTAACTTAAAAATATTGAAGGGCTACAAAGACGGGAGTAGTACCATTAATATGAGTGACCTTATGTGCTCCAGAATTTATTTTTCTACATAGTCACTATCATTCTCAGTGCACTTTTGCCAGTTATGAATGACTGTGCATGGGCGTCCGAAGTGTGCTTTGTTATTTGAAGGTCGTTCCAAAAGTAAAGCCTCCCTTTCTTTCTTATTTTTTGTAATTCAAAAAGTTGCCAGGAATTCAATGATGCATCTCTGCTTCTGATGCACACCCATGATGAGTTGCTTTCTTAGTCTTGCACCGTCAATATCTGCAACAGAGAGATGAAACTTTCAAATCATGAATGCAAGAGTTCAGTCATCATAACGATGCAGTTTACAATCCTCTCTGATCCCTTCGGACGGAATAGACAAAGAAAAGGAGGCATTACTTTTGGAATGCCCCTCGGATAAAGAATCTCGTTAATAAAAACATCTAGGCAAAGAGAACATGAGTGAAATATCCCATGGTCGACATTTTTACTCCCATGCATTAAAATTGTTATTGTTTTTTTTTTTTTTTTTAAATTTTATTTTAAAGCTCGGAAAAGCTGCGGTGGAATGCGACTGTTGCGTTGTGCAGATATGAATATTGGTTCCCATGTTTTGAGTACATTCCGTGTTCGTTGCAAACTTTCTGACCAATCAATCGATCGGAAGATGATCAGTGTGGCCGAAAAGAGACATATCACATTTTTTGGTGAGTCATCCACGTTTTTCTCTCCCCCCACCCCCATGCGTATAAATTTGTTTTGAGATGGAAACATTGCATCCGATTATTCCGATACAGCAATATAAAAAAATATGGATGTGCAAAAAAAAAAAAAAAAAAAAAAAAAATGCTATCACCTCGCCGCAAATGTTTTTGCTGGTTTGTCATTGGGGGGCATTTAAAATTTTATTTTATGCATATTTTTATTATTTGAAACATGACACCATGATTAATTTCTAACGTTTTCTTTCACATTATTAAAGCATCATTCATATTTTTAATGCAGTATTCTCGTGCATGTTGACCCCTAAATGACTTTCTTTAGTTAACTGAGAGTTATCTTCCGTATAATGATACTTGTCTTAACACAGGATTACTGAATTTGATTGGGAAATCTTGCCCCATCCTACATATGTAACGTTGTATGCACATTTACACATACAAAGCAGAGTATGTTGGAAGAAACAGAAGACAAGTAATAACTTAACTTTTTTTTTTTTTTTTTTGTAACAATGACATTTATTTCCTCATTCTCCTGCCATACTTACTTAACCCACTCATATCTCCTAAAAAAAGAAAGCCAACCCATCTGTATACCTTGTCAAACACCACTCACAATCAAACACATTAATCAAATGTACTGATTTTGTAACCGTAAGAAATCGATTCTACAAAGAAAACAATATTAAAGAGTTATTTGATAAAAATAATCCCCACACCATACTCTCGTATCTTAAAAAAATTGGCCTTTATAAAAAAATTTAAAAAGAACCCTTTATACAACGGTCTTGGATATGACCTTAAAATATATCCAATGGCGAGGCCCACCTTGCAGGCCTTGGGGAGTGTGGAGCCACCCTTTAATTGCCATTGCTCCCAGGTCCACTCTGATCCGGAGTGGTAGTACCTGTTAGGGTCCCAACTATGGGTTAAATAGAATCCGACTTAAAATCGTTCCTCAAAATAACTAGATTTGGCATTAAATAACCTGAAAAAGGTTGATATGCCGTAAAACAAAAGCAACCAATCAACCAATCCATATAAGGTTTGTAAAAGCAGAGAAGTGGAAAATTTCGTTCGTAGTTACGTTACGTGTCTGGCTGTTATATCACTGAAAGTCACGAGAGACCTGTAATAGTTGAGAAAATCTGATTAATAACGAGTTTAAAGACGTAAATATAATACAATACAAAATGAATGAGTTTAAAGACGTAAATATAATACAATACAAAATGGTTTTATCTTGAACTCATGAATTTTGCTGTTGAACTCTGGAATCTACGTAAAATTTTGAGTAACTTTTTATTGAATCCATGGATGTAACATTCTCTTGTTCTAACAGCCATGATTGTGTAGAAGTTTAAAGTAATTTGCAGTTGTATTCTTAAGAATACTGAAGAAGGTAGGAGGTTACATCAGTCGAAATGTGAAAATAACATTAAAGATGAAAACAGTAGTCCAAAGAATCCAAATTTTGTTTTTTTATGATCATCATATTTAAAAGACAAATTAATTTGAGTAATAAATCAGACCATTCCTTCTTTAGATGGATTTTTCGATTATTGACATTTAACAAAGGCATTCTGATATAAAACCTATCTAAGAACATTCCCAGACACAGGAAGTACATTTGTGTGTAATTGAAAATAAATCTTGGCCCAACCATTTCCCTAAAGTCCATAGTGAACACACACACACAAACACACAAAGTGCCTTTTATATATCAATAGAGATACTTGTTATATACCTCCCTAACATTGCTTGGTAGTTTTTACTTTTATTTTGTTTTTTTTTAAACTGTTTTTTTTTTTTTGTTTTTTTAAAAAAAATTGTTTTTAAATTTAATTATGACAATATTATTTAGTCGTTAAATATTAATTGAATCAAATTAACTAGTTTTTGTCAAGATAATGTTGTTTTGGTCTCTATTTGTAAAAGCAGATGTAAATAGAAAAAAAAAACGTTAGGTTTTGTTTTATCTTTTTAAAAAAAATTATTAACATACGATCGTGATCGATTTTATTTTTACAATTTTATTTATATATGGTCATATTTGATCTTATATTTTAAAATTTTATTGATATACGGTCATGTTTGATTTTATTTAAAATCTTTTTATTTATATACAGTCATGTTCGATTTTATTTTTACAATTTTATTTTATACAGTCATGTTCAATTTTATATTTTTAAATTTTATTAATATACGGCCATGTTCGATTTTATTTTAAAATTTATTAATATATGATCTTGTTTGATTCTATTTATTTAATTTTTATTTATATACGATCATGTTTGATTTTATTTATTATAAAAAAATATTTTTTCCAGCTACATTAGACGGGAGTATTTTTATTTATACATGTTTGATTTTATTTATTATAAAAAATCATTTTTTCCAGCTACATTAGACGGGAGTATTGGCAACGTGATGCCAATCTCGGAGAAAGTTTATCGTCGATTACTCATGTTGCAGAATGCGATGGCGACACACATCCCACACATTGCAGGACTTAATCCAAAAGCTTACAGGTACGACGACTTGTTTGATAGGTTGTGATTCTGTTTTTGGGATAGGAGAGTGGTATATGACCAATTTCTTTATTCAAAAAAGAAAAAAGGCCACTAAAATGTATTATCTTCCTTTTTTGGTAGTAATGATAAGGTAGTATCTGTTCATTAGTTTCTTTCTTAGAACTGCACGCCTGTGGAACTCTGTTCCGTCTGCCTGCTTCCCACCGGACTACAACTTGGATGTCTTCAAGTCCAATGTTAACAAATTCCTAATGAACCGCCCCCTTAAATAAACACTTCATCAAATCTCCACACTAACGTAATGTACTTGCAATAACCCTTATCCCTGAGTGGCTTCCGGGCCTTGATAAGTGGTGATCACTGTGTAAAAAAAAAAAAAAATGTGAGAACAATATCACAGGAATTACCATCACTTTTATGGGGGAGGATAGTTTAGTATCTGTTCTGTTATGAGACAATCCTCTCAGGCATTATCTCCTCCATTTATGAGGCGTTTTTCCACTTTTTGTTTGAATTCAGAAAAAGTGTTTTTTATTAAAACTGATTTCTACAAAATTTTTTTGTAATTTTATTTCTCTTTCTGTTTCTTTGTCTTTCACACTTTATTTTTTTCCTTCCTGTTTGGCTTTTTACATTTTTTTATTATTATTAAATGAAATAACAAAATACAAAGCATAATTTCCAATTCTTAAATGAATATAATTAAACAATTAGATAAAAAGCAATTACAAATCAATTACAAAGTATAAATTAAAATTCTTAAGTGAATAACTACAAATGAAGTTCTGCTTCCACTGGATCATGCTGTGGTGGTTACCTCTTCTCTGCACCTGCTGCTGCTCTACTAACTCTTTTATTCTTGCTGCGTGCCTTCTCTGCTCTCCTAGTCTCATCAATATTCAAAGTTGAATACTCTTAAGCTGCAATGAAGAAACCTTAGTCTCCCCATTCTCAGAACATAGCCTGTTCCTCATAGGTTCATACAGATTATCACCTGTACTAAACAGCCTCTCACTCTCCACAGATGAAGCCAGTTTACTTGGCAGTGGTAAGGTCTTCTGCGTCTTTTTTCACCACTGAAATGGATCATCACCTTTTGAAAGTAGTCGTAAAGCTACATAATGATTAACTTCTTTTGTGCATTTATGAATAATAGATATTAATTTTGTTGTATTTACAGTCATAGTTTCCAAGTTTAAATAAACCTCTACCTGCTAGATTTTAGATGTTTTAGATTTATTACTGTAGACTTATTTGAAACTAATTCATCAAACAGACTTGACTTTCAGTTTGACCTTTTGACCCTCAGCATAGCTTAAAGAAGTATATTCTGATTCTGCTTTATAATCATTAGTAGAAAGTAGATCCATCCAGCGCGGCCGTAGTTGAGATTGAACTCACTACACGAGTTTGTAGTGTAATTCAAATCTTGTTGGTAGCTGAATACTTGATGCTTCGTCAGGGCTATCAAGGGTATTTTTTTTTTATTGTGACGCCATCACTAGACGGGGTGCCTACCACTGGGTCCTGGATATGACCTAAAACTATATCCGATGGTGAAGCCCCAGCTTGCGGGCCTTGGGGAGTGTGGAGCCACCCTTTAACTGCCATTGCTCCCAGGTCCACTCTGACCCCGAGTGGTAGTACCTGTTAGGGTCTCAACTATGGGTTAAATAGAAACCGACGTAAAAAAACAAATATACTCCATTAAAAATCGTTCCTCAAAATAACTAGATTCGGCATTAAATAACCTGAAAAAGGTTGATATGCCGTAAAACAAAAACAACCAACCAACCAGCCTACCACGGCTTAAGAGTCTCCTCTACCCCCGAGAGAAGGATAGACTGCACCAATTTCCCAACCTGGTATTTTACCTCGCGGTTTTATTATCTCCCTTAGATCATTTTAATGCAAAATAGTCTCGTTTTACTTGTGTTTACAAATTTATTTTCTTTTATAACTCCATTCGCTTTTTCCTTACACTTTTCTTTTTTTTATTTAAATAATGTGTATGTTGCTGAATATCTCTAGACGCAAACACGTAACATATATATTAAAGAAAAACAGTTTGCACAGAATTGAAAAATCCTTGAATTTTGGACTTTTACCTTGAAAAGGTCTTATTTCTATTATTACCTTGAAAAATCCTTGAAAATATGGAAAATTTCTTAGAAATGTCTTAAATTGTATTATGTCCAGTAACAATTTGTCCAAATATTAAAAATAAAATTGAAATAAATACCATTAAATCAGTTTAAGTATTCATAAAAATACCATAAATATTTTTTAAATATTAAAAACAAAATCAAAATACATTTTGAAATTGCATCGTTTTATTGTGGATACAAGAATTACGCCCCATTATCACAAAGGAACGTAACTCCATTTTTCTTTCTGGGCTATCTAGTTTTCGGTTATACGAAATTTTTTTTCTCGCATATTTTTTTTTTTTTTTTTTTTTTTTTTTTTTGGAGGTGGGTTGTTATTTCTAATATCCCTCTCTATTTTTGCTTTCATTTATAAAAATATGCAGGTAGGTTGCAAAGTAACTTTTTTTTTTTTTTTTTTTTTTTTTTAACCATTTTTTCGAATTGCTATGGATTGTAAAACAAACTCCAAATTTTGTTTTGAAAATTTGAATTTTGTCAAAAGAAGGCCTTGAAAAACATTAAAAAAAAAAAAATCTTGAAAAGTCTTTGAAAATAGACATTGGAAATCTGTACGACCCCCGTAGAAGTAGAATCCAATTTTTAATGATGTTTTCCATGTTATTTTTAAAATTTTTAAATTTATATTTAAATCTTGGATCTAGGAAAGTAGACAGTTTTTATCATTTAGATGGGATGAAAATACCTAAACTACTACTATTACTGAAATTAGCAAGAAAAAGTAATCACACGCCAAGGTTTATAACGCATACAGAAATGTCAACAAGTTTAATCGCAAAATGTTTATTTCAACTAAAGACGTAATTCCTTTGCTTTTGCTCATGTGCAAATTCATTTATAACTTAAAGTAGTTTAATTTAATCTTTCTTATCTATCTGTAGATAGCTCAAATGGTGGGGAACGTGGCTGGAGCGGTAAATGTTTTGGTTTTGATTCTAGCTGATAGCACCCAAGTCATTTTTTATATCTCTTGAAATCACTACTATATATTAGGTACAATATAATATTCAATAGATAATTGACTCTTCAATAATAAATACAAAATCTGCACGAACTAAAATAGATTTAAGTATATTTTACAACCAGGCAAGGCAGGCAACTCCTACTAGTCAGTAATAAAATTTGTCAAAAGTTCTTGGAAGCGTCTTTAAGAAAAATTGAAATTTGGAATAAATAGACAAAATGTATTTGAAATCAAGTTTAAGATTTTAATAAAAATCATTAATTTTTAAAAAAATTATTTTTGTCATTAATTTTGGATAGTAAAATATCTCTCATCAGAGATAGTGATTGAAAAAAAAAAATTTTTTTTTCCCAGAATTAGAAATGTCTTTACCTCGTGTTGTTGTTGAGGCAGCAGTAGGATGGCATTGATTGATACTTTCAGTATTGCTCTTTTGTTGCATGCATGCAGCGGCCCTGCTGTTTTAACAGCGTTGGCGACCACAGCTCTTCAAATTGTAGAGCCATGGTAATCTTGGGAAGACAAGTAAAAACCGTAATTTCTCATTGCTTTCTATCTTGATTCAGGGGTGTATCTCCCTCTATGAGTTAAACGCACCCCCAGATACCAGGAAAATCCCACCTCTTTATTGTTGAGGTCCCTTGATACAGGAAAATCTTCTACTCTAATAGTTTCTTTTCTCAGACTGCTGAACTTTAGAACTCCCTCCCTGTTTTCTGCTACCTTGACTGCTAATTTTTCTGTTTTCTCCTTCCTTGACTGGAAATTTCTACCACTCTGCACAGTACATACAGTACCTGCCCTTCCCAAATGGGCAGATTCATCGTTGCTTAACTTTGCTGATCTGGCGAGAACCGGTGTGTCAATGTGATTGTGTCATATATTTTGTGCTCTTTTGTTAACTGCCCTAAAAAGCTAGAATGGCTTGGAAATGGAAGATCATGTTACGATAAATTTCACACATTGGAGGAGATAATTCGGTGTTTATTTAGAATCACACTTGATTAAAAAAGATAAAATTACAAAGAAATCTTTATGGTTTACATACTTGTCATGGGACGAAATGTTGGCAAATTGGTTTCGTTTAAAAGAAATTGTGAAACATGAAAATCTTGTTATATTCATTTTGTATTTTCTGAATTTTTTGATTTTCTGTTTATTTTTAAAAAAATATTTCAGAGCTGTCAAGACGACCATTCCCGAGCTCTTTAATCCGAGCCGAAATATTCTCGACGGTGAATTATTGTGGAAGTACACGAATCTGAGTGTTATTGAGAAAAGTGAAGTTGCGCGAAGAATCGGCATTACAGTTGATCAGGTAAGTTTTTTGCTTCTCTGTCCTAACCATTATCGCTGTTTCCCAGAATGAAATGGTCCTGGATACGACCTTAAACTATATCCAGTGGTGAGGCCCCCGCTTGCGGGCTTTGGGGAGTGTGGAGGCACCCCTAAATTGCCATTGCTCCCAGTTCTACTCTGACCTGGAGTGGTAGTACCTGTTAGGGTCCCAACTATGGGTTAAATAGAAACCGACGTGAAAACAACAAATATATTCTATTAAAAAATTTTTTCTTCAGAATCTTTGGATTCGGCATTAAATAACCTGAAAAGGGTTGATATGCCGTAAAACAACCAACGAACCCAGAATGAATATTAATTCTTCATTCCATCATCCCAAACACGATAGAAGATAAATAATAATCCGATATCTTTTAGAGGATGTGTATAACTTTGCCTGCATCCTTGAACTGGTCCTTCACTTAAAATGTGTGTGTCCTAGTCTTATTATTGTGACCATGTTGATTATAAACTTGGTGGTCACCGAGCATACATGAAGCTTTTAAAATAAAATAAAAACAACAAACATATTTTATACAAGTGACTGTTGAACGTGCGTGTGTGTTGTTGGATAAAGACCTAAACGCTATTTCTTTTGGGGTCCAGTGACCACATTCTTTATGCCACACTAAAAGTCAACATCACCAGATCATGGTGTGAGTTCATTGCAAAAAAATAATTCTTAGTAGTCATTAAAAAGAATTTCTTTTTGAGTTAAAATCTATTGAGAAATACACATTTTGTGTTGAGAAATTCACACTTTAAATATATAAACATTAGATAAAGAATAACTAGTTATCCAAAATGGCTGTCTATTTTTGGACCATGTTGTTTAACTTTACTTATGTTTACATATTCAAAGCATGTATTTCTCAGTATATTTTAACCTGAAAAATTTAAAAAACAAGTGAAACATGTATAGTCCCCCGTCAGCCACAGTGAACAAGGCATAAAAAAATGTCTAAGTTCAGCTCCCCTCCCCATTTAGCCCCAAAACTCCTCAAGACCTTAACATATTTAAATTTGAGTTCAACACCATGCAAAACTGCTAAATAGGCATACACAGAAAATGTTGGACAAATATGGTAAAATAGTCCCAAAAATGGAGTGTTTTTATTAGCCCTAAAAGAGCCCCTAGGGCACACCCAAGAGTTATCGCTAAAGTATAGAAAAACAAAATTATATAGAAATCAGTTAGTTAGAACTTTTCAGAAAGTTTTATAAAAACCCAAGGCATCAATTTTTTTAATAAGAACAAAAGTGTCAATTTTAGCCATACCTGAACTTGTTGCATATGTTTGTTGCTTAGTTTACGTTCTCCATTGCTATCTGATCACCTGGAAAGTTAACAAACGACTGTTGTGGCATCTTTGGTCTGTATAGTGCAATGTATCTGTTGTTTCATATTGTCATTTACTTCCTAACTAATCTCCACTAGCGGATGTGGTTCCAGTTATGAGGGTGGCATAGTCTACATTATCACAGACGATGACAATGAAAACTAATGTTTTTTTTTTATTTAGATTATATTCTAAAACAACCTGTATATAATGAACTCCTCATCTGGCATCAATTGAAATGAACGGCTCTTGTCTTGAGGGGACTCCATGTTTTGACAAGCTTCTGGACTTGACCTTTACTCCTGATCTGAAATAAAACGCATACATCAAATCTGTTGCCAAGGCCGCTGGAAAAATGGTAGGATCCTTCTACCGCTCCAGTAGATATCTCACTTCTGATGCAATTCTCTACCTATATAAAAGCCAGGTACAGCTAATGATGGAGTACTGTTGCCACATCAGGGCAGGAGCTGCTAGAGGCAACTTATCCTGCCTTAACAGAGTTCAAAATAGACTTTGTAGCCTAGATAGGGATGCCCTTTTCTCTTTTCTGCAACTTTTTTCCCACAGAAAAGACGTTGCAAGCCTGTCTCTGCTTTATCATTATTTCCATGACAAGTATTCGTCTGAGCTTCAATCTATAGTCCTCCAAACTTTCACAAAAAACACTCGTGTAGCCAAAACCACTATTAATAATTTTCCATACTCTTTATCTGTGCCTAAACCTAAACGTAGATTCCATTCTTTCTTAGAACTGCACGCCTGTGGAACCCTTTTCCGTTTGCTTGCTTTCCAGCTGACTACAATTTGATTGTCTTCAAGTCCAACATAAACAAATTCTTGATGAACTGTCCCCCTAAGTAATCCAATTTACAACATTTCCACTACTCATGATTACTACGTTATAATCCCATTGACTAATGTATACCCATTAACCCTTATCCTCGAGTGGCCTCCAGGCCTTGATAAGTGGAGACTCCTTTGAAAAAAAAACAAAACAAAAAAAAAACTTATGACTAGAAGGGGAGGATTTAATAACTTCAGTCTCCTATTTAAAATCTGTTACAACAGTGAAAAACCAGTTGACTAGCCGATTACCTTGAGGAAAATGAATAGTTTTTTATGATTTTTTATGGAACTAATATTAAGCCATGATTCTAGAAGAGGTTTTAAACAAGGCAATTACAGGGTTGTTGTGTATGGAAGTGGACAGATTCTGGTAATTAGAAAAACCAAGTAAGTAAGATTGAAAATGATATTTTTTAAAGGAAAAGGCAGGAATCGAACCCAGTATTCAAGAGTTGAAAAGAATACATATTGCAATTTAGATACGATTATAGGAATGTGGAGCAGTGTCCATTGTGTTCGAAATAACGATACAACTAGTTGGGTCAGAGTTAGGACAATGGAAATTAAACTTAAGAATGCCTTTGTGTTGTCAAAAATGTATTGGAGATGTGTATATAAATCCACGTGAGGAGACAATCACATGGTTAAGCACATTTCTGATGTCACAAAGAAAGATAGATAACAATATCTTCAGTTAAGTTAGTCAATCAGAGAGAAGTTCGAGGGGAGTTCTTTTTTAGAAGTGCATGCCTGTGGAACTCTCTTCCGTCTGCCTGTTTCCCACCTGACTACAACTTGAATGTCTTCAAATCCAACATAAACAAATTCCTGATGAACCGCCCTCTTAAGTAAGACACTTTATCAAATCTCCAACACTAACGATTACTACGATACTATCCCATTGATTACTGTACATGCAATAACCCCCATCCCTTAGTAGCTTCCGGGATAAGTGGTGACCTCTATGTAAAAAAAAAAAAAAAAAGTGAAGTTGACAGTTAGTCGGAAGCGTGAGTTAGCTAAACCCCTTTTAGAAGCGAACCAGAAAGAGAGGCAAGACAATGTAATTCTGCAAGGCAATCAAATCCCTGATCATTCTAACTGGAATAATTAATATCATCATGTAATAAGTAAGCCTTTGTCTTCGTTTGTCATCATTTCAACCGCAAGGTAATGTGTCTTTGTGATTCGTCTTGTAAATAATGAATTCCCCTCTTCATGTTAAAAGGAACTGTTACTATATCTGTCACATGTATATCCCTTTTACAAATAATGAACTCAACAAGTAATTGTCATCGTGTATGTATATATATATATATATATATATATATATATATATATATGCTTTATATAAATGTCTCCTCATCCTTCCATTATATGTCTTGTTCCCGTCATGTACTCCACTACACAACAGGGTGACCCTACCCCAGTGCTCACATTTTGTAACGTATTTTTACGTGACCTGTTGCACATTTTCTTAATAAATTTGATTTGATTTTACTGGGATAAGTATATTTCACTTTGATTATAGAGGTGCACTATTAGTGTGGTTCTGAATTCATATAAAGGAACTGCAATTTTTATTTCATTATTTATATATGGAAAAATTATAAAAATAAAAAAAAAAACAAATGAAAACAGATTTGCTAATAAGAGGTTAAGGGCTTGGAGCAGAAGTGCATTGGGTTTGTTTTTGATTGTTAGGTAATGTTTAGCGTTCCTCAATGGCGTTAAAAACTATAGCTTTACTAAAATCCAGGATTAAAGCTCTTGCACAAAACATTCAGATAATATATTGGTGAACACATCTTTTATCATCTTACTTATTGCAACTCGCTATTTTTTTGCCAATAAATTTGATCTGATTGATTTGATAAAATAAAGACATTTTTGCAATAATGACGTCAGCAGTTTATGATAAGCAATTAGGCTTTAATTATACTTATTTCTTGAAATTACTTGTGCATCATAGTAGTATGGAGCTGCTAAAAACAGCCTATCCTGCCTTGACAGAGTACAAAATAGACTTCGTGGCTTAGTGGGGGATGCCCTTTTCTCTACCCTGCAACCTCTCTCCCACAGAAGAGACGTTGCGAGCCTATCCTTGTTTTATCGTTATTTCCATGGCAGGTGCTCGTCTGAACTCCAATCTCTTGTCCCCCCTCGCCAATCTTTCACGAAAAACACCCGTCTAGCTGAATCTACTGTCAAAAGTTTTCCCCACTCTTTATCTGTGCCTAAATCAAAACGTAGATTCCATGAACAAAGCTTCTTTCTTAGAATTGCACGCCTGTGGAACTCTGTTCCGTCTGCCTGCTTCCCACCTGACTACAACTTGGATGTGTTCAAGCCCAACGTTAACAAGTTCCTAATGAACGTCCCCCTTAAGTAAACACTTCATCAAATCTCCACACTAACGTAATGTACTTGCAATAACCCTTATCCCTGAGTGGCTTCCGGGCCTTGATAAGTGGTGACCACCATGTAAAAAAAAAAAGTATTAAAAAGATTTTCTTTTACACAACTAATTAAAATGGTTTTTCAGTGAAAAGATACAAGCTGCTGATTATTAATTCTTAATAATGGATTTTAAATGACATAAGCAAATGCGTATTGATCCAGAAATATGGATTCTTTTCATAGTGAGTTTCATAAAGTACAGTTCTTTACACAAAATAATTGCCATGTGTTTTCCTTTATCATCTTCTGTTTTGGTCATCTTAAATATTAATCAAATGTTTTTATTTTTCAGATCATTGACGATTTGATGGAAATTGATCGACTTAGTGGACATTTTTGAGAATATTAGAGAGAAAAAAAAAAAAAATTCCAAAGAATTTCATCTCATTTACAAGGTTCTGAATGACAACAACTGTTACATATGTTGAAAACTACAAACTTTTTGATAATCACTCTCCTCCCACTCTGACCCCCTTTTCCATCAACATATCTTTCAACAACAAACTAGAGCCCCTCCCCTTCCTCCTCTTTATTTAGCACCACCTCCCCACCATTTCCCTTTTTTCTATCTCCATTATCTTTCTGTTTTTCAAGTCAGACTGAATCATCCAACCGTTTCCTGAATTGGAAAGAAGGTGAAGGAGGGGGGGGTCCGTTCTTTTATATGACAGAGGCACATCATAAAATCAATGGTTTTCTTTTGGTTTAAATGCACAAATTAACTACAATGCTTGACTTTCCCCTTTAAACTTTAATTCTATTCTAGACAGAAATTATTTTTGGTACTTGTAAAGTTTAATCAAGACCTTAAAAAATGAAAATATCGAAAAAAGGTTATATTGTACGTATCTGTTCTTTCACTTGATTTGATCGAGTAGTTTTTTTTTTTTTTTTTACAGCGGAAAAACACGTTTTTATGACAGCACGTTGAAGGCAGTCATCTTGGATTTTTTCTTAATTTTTGTTTGGAGTTTAGAAACGCTATGGGAGATAACTCCAGTTAAAATGCCGACACTCCCTCCCCATCTTTAATACTATCTTTCTTTCCTAAAAATCGAACCTTTTGCTCGGTATCATAACAAATTGTTTTTTCGCTGTAAAACAAAAACTATTCGATAAAATTAAGTGAAATTTTTTTTCGGAGAACTTCATTCCATAACAGATACGTAGAATTTAAACTTTTTTCAATAATTTCATTTTTTAATATCTTCATTAAACTGTACAAGTACCTTATTTTTTAAAAAGAATGGAATTATGAGGGCACTATCGGATAAAGTATTTGATAAGATTTGTATATTGATATGATCTGTGCACAGGGTTTAGTACGGCATAATCACGTTGATACACCAGTTCTCATAGATTACCAGAGTTAATGTTGAGCCTGGCCAGTACTAGATAGGTAATCATTTGAGAATATCGAGCACTGTATGTAGGAGGACATTCACATATCCCTGCAAGGAAGTGGATTAAATAAAAAGTTCCATGTGAAATTTCATGACAAGATGCACGTGAAGGTTGGATGAAAATGTGAGAATAACTTTTGCATTTACCAACCCAGGGTTTCCACAAAGTTTATCAAATGTGCTCGGTTGCTGACGGGAATAACCAGAAGCATCCGATTACAAAACGTTAAACCGTTACAAGAAAATGATAATGCTAAACAGGAAAAACATGGAAATACTATAAATAAAATTACAAACATGTATCTAACACTAATCCGTGCGATTAGAATTAATTTTTTTGATTTCTTCAAATTTATAAAAAAAAAGTAGCCTTCATAGATTCGTACTAGCTAAAAAAAACAAAAAAACATGTTTGTTAAAATCTGAGGAATGCTCTGCTGCCCTTTTTTCAGTTATTTTCCAGCCAATTTTGTGGAAATTGCGGGTCAGTAAAGACAGAAGTACCAAAGTTGAATAAAGTAACTAATTAGGTTTAAATAGTCAGCGAATATTGTATTTTTATATAGGAAATTAAGGAACACTTAGTCGACCTTTTCCGATTATTTCCGGCAGCTGCTGCCCGAGCCCGAGCCAACTTTGTGGAAATCGTGGGTGGGTAAATGCAGAAGCACCAGAATAACATCCAAGAACTTCTAGTAATTCAAACTAAATCAAGTGTACGAAACAAATAATCAACAGATTTCAAAATCATTTTCGAATTTTGAAGCATCACAAAATAAACCCTGTCGATAAATTTTTTTTTTTTTTTAAATCTAACCTATACAATTATTAATTTATTTGCGAATTATTATCCTCATCTTTCTTAGTTGTTGTTTCACGACGTTCCGGACAACTATTCCTCTGGCCTTCATCAGGTGGTAACCACGATGGGATAGAAACTCTGAATCTCCTAACTGCATCCTCAGCAATTACTGACATCCATATTTGTTGTCGTCTCGCCACGTTACTTGGCCAAGTAACGTGGCGAGACGACAACAAATATGGATGGCAGTAATTGCTTAGAATGCAGTTAGGAGATTCAGAGTTTCTATCCCATCGTGGTTACCACTTCATCTCAATAATCAATTCCAATTAAATAATATATATACCATTTGGTACGGACCCGACCATGGAAGATCAGATAATGAATAAACGTGGATTTATAAGACCAAAAAATCTAACCTTGATCGCCCTTCGGGGCCCCATGGCATAGTGGATATAGATGTGGATCTCTATGGTTCCAGGTGAGAATTGTCTGAAGATAGTGGTTTCAATCCTACCCAAAGCCGGCCAGAGGTTTACTTGGCCAAAACGTGGTGAGACGACAACAACTATGGATGGCAGTAATTGCTGAGAATGCAGTTAGGAGATTCGGTGTTCCTATCCCATCGTGGTTACTACCTGAGGAATAGTTGACCGAAACGTCGTGAAAAAACAATTAAGAAAGATGAGGATAATAGTCAGCAATAAATCTATATCTAGAAAAGTGAAAATGTCTGTGTGCGTGTCTGTCTGTGTACATTTCCCTACACAATAACTCTGTCAATTTTCAGTCTACAGACTCGAAATTTGATATGCAGGATACTGAGATTTGGGAAAATCTTTGTAATCCGTTTCTGGTCAGAAATTTGGCTGTTAAGGGGTTAAAGTTCAATGATTTGACCTTTGAGAACTTCTCCGCCAATTTTGGGTCTAAACACTTGAAATTTTAGATATAGGTTCCTTGGACATGGATCTAACTTAATAACTTGATTTGAGCCCAAAACAATAAATGTGAAGGGGTCATAATAGGGGTCAAAGTTAAAAAAAAAATTGACCTCTGCGGTGTCTACCAATTTACTCAGACAATTTCTGGTCTAAACATTTAAAATTTTACATAAAGGGTATTCAGAGATAGGGCAAGCTTTTTAATTCGTTTTTGGCTGCCAAGGGGGTCAAAGTTCAAAAGATTTGACTTTTGCGGTCTCTAGCAAACTATTCAGCCAATTTTGGATCTAAACATTTGAAATTTTACATAAAGTGTACTGTGACATGCAGCAAGCTTTTAAATTAGTTTTTGGGCGAAAGTTTCGCTGCCAAGAGGTCAAGGTTGAAATAGTTAACCATTGCAGACTCTACCAAACTCCTTTGCCAATTTTGGGTCTAAACACTTGAAATTTTAGATGTAGGTTACCTGGACATGGGTCAAACATTTTAATTTGATTTAAACTGAAAGCAATAAATATTAAGGGGTCAGAATTTCGGTCAAAGTTTAAAAACTTTTTACCTCTGCAGTCTTTACTAATTTTTCTCTACAGTAGATAAGGAAGTCTATTGTATAGAAAGGCATTACTGTACATATGCACACTTTTTAATATATATATATATATATATATATATATATACGCATATAAAGTTATGAACAGTACATAGGGCCCGAGCAAAGCCGGGCTGAACTTCTAGTAAATTAATAAATAATACTCATCTTAATAAGGAATTTCAATGAAATAATCTATAAAATTATCTTGTGAGATTTTTAAAGTTGGACCTTAATAGCGTTTAAGCTGACATATTAAATTTTTATTCTGACCAGCCAATTTTTATTTCTTATTGTTGTACCATGTTATTGGTAATATAATGTATTTTTCTACAGTTTATTTTAAAAAAAATTTATTCCAGCCCAGACAATTGGTAATAAATATTATTTAATTGGAATTCATTATTGGGATGAGTATTATTGTTACCACCTGCCGAAGGCCAGAGGAATAGTTGGCCGGAACGTTGTGAAACAACAACTAAAAAAAGATGAGGATGAAAGTCCGTAAATAAATAAATTGGTAATATGTTTGTTTATCCAGACTTATTGTTTATGTTCCATTCAACAGGTGCTGACTGGCTGTCCTTATGCCAAGTCTCCAATGATCACCAATCCTGGATATGACCATAAACTATATCCGATGGTCAGGCCCCAGCTGGCGGGCTTTGGGGAGTGTGGAGCCACCCTTTAATTACCATTGCTCCCAGGTCCACTTTGACCTGGAGTGGTAGTACCTGTTAGGGTCCCAACTATGGGTTAAATAGAAACTGATTTAAAAAAAAATATATATATTCTATTAAAAATTTTTTCTTCAAAATTACTGGATTCGGCATTAAATAACCTGAAAAGAGTTGATATGCCATAAAACAAAAAAAACAATCAACCAATGATCACCGCATATTAAAAACCATAGCATTATGGGGATCGGCTTTTTTTCAATTACAACCAAAAAATCTAAATCTTTTATTTTAGTTATCTGTATATGTTTAAAGTGTGCAAATAAATAAAACGTAAAAAACTAAAATGATTTCATTGCATTCTGGGAAATGCCAGGGTAGTTACAGCTAGTTAATAACATATTAAAATGGCTGACATCTGTTTACTTTGTGAATAATAAGGCTAATACGTCACTTTATAAAAAGTGACGTATTAGTCTTTAGATTAAAGTAATTATTGGCTGGAAGTTTAAAGGGAAAAATAAACTATCATCGTTTATGCTTAAAAAAAAGAAGAAAATATGCAATTTTTAACTGTGCCACTGTTGTATAAAAGAACAATTACATGAAATCATGTAAATAACCAAAAAAAAAAAAATACATATGAAAAAAAAAATTAAAATTTTGTTTTTCTTTTTTATTTTCGCTTGTAATAATTTTTTTGTTCTCTTATGTCCAAACTAGCTTGGGTGCCCGATGTTGCCCAGGTGTTTGGAGGTGTGTGTTGAGCAAAAAAAAAAAAAAAAGTGGTAGTAGGCAGGCAGGCTCGAACCCGTACCGTGAAGGAGGAAAGAAATATGGAAAAAAAAGTGACGTCTTTGCTGTTGTATCCATCACCAAACTGGAAGTGATGTAGGTTTACATTAAGACTAGTCAATTGAAAAGAGAGAATGATTTTTTAAAATATCGTCGAAAAAAGCCACCCTTCCCAGTTGAGGGTGAAAGAAATAATGGTTTTAGCCAATTTTTTGATATTTGTCGTCCGAAGGGTCGAGCTTCAAAATGATACCTATCTCATGAAAATCCGTTGCCTCTGTTGAAAGTTTTAGGCAAACATGCAAACATATTCATTTAAACAGACAGGTGAGATTTATATTATGGATGACTCAAGTTTGAAAAAACTGAACCTGAAGAAAGTTGACTGAAACATGTGAATAGACCATTTTCATTGCAAGGTATAGTCTGTGTAACTATCTGCCAACTTTGAAAGAAACACAGGGTTGATGCTTCATACTGAATAAAGACCTGACCAGAGATAGATTAGCTTGGAAGACAATTTCTTAAAGATATCTAACACATACAAGCATATAAAACAGATATAAGACTAGTGATGAAACGATTCCAATATTTTCCCCTGATTCCAATACAATTATTGATTTCAATTCTGTATAAATCTTTAAATATTTAACAACAGAGTTGTTATATATTCGCAATTATTGTAAAAACACACTAAATGTGCACATATTTCCTTGATCATAAAAACACATTTGTGAGGGGGGGAGGGTGATCTGTAGATTTTAGTTTTAAAATTAACTTAAAAATCAATACTTATTTTATTATTACCAGCAGTGGAAGATTTTGCTTTAAACAAAATCAAATAAGAGAAAAGAATCGTTTTTGGCATCAGAAAATAGGCACAGATTTTTCTGATAGCCCCAAAAGTTCTCATTTTCAAAAGTAATCCATTGGAGCAAAATAATAAATAGGAGGCATTACTTTTGGAACATCCGTTGCATATACATGGCACAATCACGTTGACACACTGATTCTCACCAGATCAATAAAGTTAAGCAACGTTGAGCCTGGCCAGTACCAGATGGGTAACCATTTAGGAAGGCTAGGTGCTGTATGTAATGCGTAGTCATAGAAATTTTCAGGTTGGTATCTGGGGGCGCATTAATTCATGGAGAGAGATGCACCTCCAGTCTTCGTTAAGACATGCATCTTGGAGAAGATAACTCTGATTTAAAAATCTGCGGTCTACTGTATACTCTGTCCTATGGCAGTCATTTGCACCGACAAAGGTTAGCAGTAATACCAAAAAGTGTGGTTGGTTCTGCACAAAGCCTTCACCAGCCTTCACCACTATAAACAAATCATCTGTGTGGATTTCCGTGCAACTTAGTTGTTGTGGCGGAAGCTCATATGTCGAAATCGACGAGAGAGTACATCATATATAAACATTGTGAGGAGTCTACATAATCAATAAGGAGTCTACATAGATCAATGATCATTTCAACATTTCCATGTCTCATCAGAACACCAAATGAAACTTGCTGTCAGAAAATAACTTTAGAATAAAATTTTTCCAGAATGTAGTCAAATGTTTATAGTTAATACTTATTTCACCTTTTTGTCGAAATAATCTAATTATAGCTAATTTCTCGTTGAGACATTGAAAATTTTGAGATTGCAGCTTTCTTTAGGATCCTTCATCTCGATACGTGTATTACATTATTTTCTTTAAAAGATAACATATCCTTGGATAATGAGGTGTCCCCACCACTATCTGAGTTACTAAATGAATTTTTATGGTTTCTATATCTATTTTTAAATTCAGTATATGTACTGTCTATGTAATATTTTTCTAGATTAGGATTATTTTCTAGGAACACAGTCCCCAAGTAAAGTACACTTTTTCTTAAACATTTTCCCTGTAGTGGGCATTCATTTTATTTCTACAGTTACACTCTATACTGTTGTTGCTATTTTGTGTATTGCTAGTTTATAGTTTTTCGATTATTAGTACAACTGTAATTAAGTTTCACAGTGTTTTTGTTTAGTGTTCTATGTGGAGGATTATTTATCGAGAAGTGCTAATTTAATAGATTAAAAGATGTATGTCCAATTTTGGATTAAACCAGTAGGTTCAAAGGGGGAGTATACCGAGTAATTTTTCAGCTTCTAATTTTCCTTCTGTTGCTACTCTTATTTCTTAGTTTTAGTATTAACATAACCATTATTATTATTATGTTTTTTTCAAGCATCGTTGTATGTGTGACTATTAGTTGAGAATTTTCTATACTTTTATTTTATTTCTATTTACCTATTTGTTTACTCACGTGGACAGTGTTGGAGTGACTGAAATTGTGGGTGATTGTCTGGCATCCAGTAGGCTGCTGCATACTCAGGAAAAACAAAATCATAAAATTAAAACAAAAGGGACAGGTCACATGCTTCTGAAATATGTGCGTGATCATTTTTACAGAAAAGTACTTTTGAACTGCTACTGTTCAAAAACTACCTGACAAATAAACCCGGTGAACCAAGTGCAAGAGATATTCAAACAATTGCACTTAAAGGGATGGCCAGAACAGAAAACACATACTGATGGTCAACTGGGGAGAGGAAAATTATGTTCCCATCTTCTTTACTAACTCGGTGTTTGAGATGTTAATGAGAAATTTGCTTGAATATTTGAATATCTAGATCTCATATAGAAATCAAATGTTTATCCTAGGGAGGGGCCCCTTCATTTCTGTGAACTTTGAAGTAAAGTAAAACACATGGCCGACCTACACTGACTTTTACAAAGTGATGCTACCTCAAGTAACAACACAAAGCTGGACACTCCACCAAACTAGATGAATTCTTGTTCTGGAATCCACTAAGGCCAAGAGACCACAAGAAAGATATACTTTAACATATTTAAGTGGCCAACTTTGTGTTTGAATGGTAAAGGAAAACTTGAATAGAACAATTGCATATCTATGGATCTCATACAGAGATCATGTGTTAGCCTCCAGGAAGCCCCAGCCCCACCCCCATCCCAATTTCTGAGAATTTTGATTGAAGTAGAATGAAACGAGCTACCTGTTGAATATACCCGGTGAACCAAGTGCAAGAGAAACAAACAATTGCACTCAAAGAAAATGTTAGAATCTTAAAAAGATCTCTCGGTTGGAGGAACTGAAATTGTGAGCGATTGCCTGACATCCGGTAGGATACTCCATCCCTATGAAAAACAAAATGATGAGAAAATCAAAACAAAAGAGAATACAAGTTAGAAAAGCATTTCATCCAAGGCATGAAAATTGTTATAGGCTTTAAAAATAAAGGTACAAGATTCAATTTGAAATTTATTTATCTTCAAAGTGTACTTTTATACATTTTACAAAGTAAGGTATGCAAATTTAATACCTTACTTTGTAAAATGTATAAAAGTACACTTTGAAGATAAATAAATTTCAAATTGAATCTTGTACCTTTATTTTTAAAGCCTATAGTAAAAACATTTTGTTTAAGAATTTTCATGCCTTGGATGAAATGCTTTTCTAACTTGTATCCTATCTTTTTAAGATTATATTTTGTTTAATTTATTAATTTGGATTTAAAAAAAGATGAATGTCATTTTGTATGGATTTATAAAAACTCTCCTCTCTATTTCAGATTGTATTTCTCCTCACACCACAACTCATTTTTGCAACCCCCTCTTTGTATTATTACAAGTCTGAATATTCTCTCTGTTTCAGTTTGTAATTCTCCTCACACTACAACTTTTTTGCAACTCTCTCTTTTTCATACATGTCTGAATAATAAGAAAATCTGATTTTTTTTAACAAAAACTTTAAAATAACTTTTTTAGATTCATTTTTTAAAAACTTCTTTCAGAATAGAAAATCTTTACAATTTAATAAGGAACATATTTCATATAGGTTTCATCAAAAATATTCGGTACATAACGAAAAAAATCGAGATGAAAATTTCAAAAGGAGTGTATAACTGGTTACGCTCAATAGTAGTCCTCACTAGCGAAAGAATTTGTTATTGTTACTCTTATAATTATTCACAACATTGTGTGTCATGCGCTTTTGCGCGAGGACTAATATTAGAGATGTGCACAAACATTTATACATGCGTGGTGTATATATATATATATATATATATATATAGAATAAGTTAAAAAGATAAAGCGTGAAGTTACATAGGCACTTTATTACATACAAGTCAATAAGAGTTAGAGGAAGAAGAATAAAGGAGAAACCTCTTTAGGCATTTCGAAGCTAAATGTTTCTGGCGATGAGAGGAGAAAAAGCCGACAGGTAAAAAAGCAACACCGACTTTGACAACATTCAGATTAGAAATTGCAAAATTTTGGTGATTAGAATTAAGAAAATAAAATTGTTTATATAGGGACCATATGATTGGTGGTAAAAGAGTGAAGGGACAGAAAAGAACAATAAATTCTAAAACAAAAATTTATAAGAAAATGAAATACTAAGAAAAAAAATATATGCGCACATATATATGTGTGTGTGTATGTATATATATATATATATGTATATATATAATAAATTCCACAGCCAAACAACGTCGCAGCCCACAAGAGCTATGACAGTCAAAGAACCGGAAGTCCAAGACTCGAGTTTCGCCCTCATTCAACGTTGTTTGGCTGTGGAATTTATTATATACAATCTCTCACATTCTGAAAATCCTATCATAAGTTGCTCGCTTGGTTAGTATTGCTGGATGGCATCGTCCTTTCGAGTTAAAACTCCTACTTGTGAGACATCAGCTTGGGGTTATTAGCTGGTTGGATGACCGCGTCCCTTGTTGAGACGAAGTAGGTTCATTTCACAGTCGGATTTCGGCGCGGTTTGCTTGATCTGTGTTGGTTAATTGAAATTCTTGTGTGCAGGGCGTTTGCTCAGTTGGTAGAGTGCTTGCCTTGCATGCAAGAGGCTTGGGTTTCGAATTCTGAGTTCGGATGTGTCTAACTGATGAGCCCAAATGAGGGCGAAACTCGAGTCTTGGACTTCCGGTTCTTTGACTGTCATAGCTCTTGTGGGCTGCGACGTTGTTTGGCTGTGAAATTTATTATATACAATCTCTCACATACTGAAAATCATATGTATATATATATATATATAATGTTCGCGATACCTTTGGAATAAATTCAATCATTTATACGTAAGTGCATTTTTACCTAAATGGGGAGTGGCATATGTTATTTTTTTAAATATGATTATCTACTGACATGTGTTTCGTCATCTACGACTCATCAGAGTGGTTGAATCTAACAAGATTCGAAATCGGGACCCCATGGAAAGAAGCCTAAACCTCTACCACTGTCCTATCTCACGCGACTGCTGGATATCGTGATTTCTTATGTAGATGTTATTTATTTGTTTTGGGGGTAACAAATTGGTAAAAGGGAAAATTGTTTCCAACTCGCATTTAGGTAAAAATGCACTTGCATATAAATCATTGAATTCATTCAAAAAGTATTGCGAACAAAAACAAATATGACACACTGGTTCTTGTTAGATTTCCAAAGTTAAACAACATTTAACCATATCAGTACCTAATTTGTGACCTATTCTGAAATACCAGGCACTGTATGCAGGCGGACGCCGACATTTCCCTACAAGAGTTTCAAAAATCTAATGTCATCTCTGCTGATGGAGGTATATGTGACTAAACCACTTTCGAATTTCATACTCCCATGAAACTTCCTCCTATGGAGGAAGCTAGTTCAACTCACCTAATGTTAGTACTGCTTCGGCATAGGAGGTGTGATAAGTTGCATAACAAATTCATCAGAACCCTATAAAAATCCAGTAGTTTTCTAAATATTTTATTTACAAAAGTACTGTATTTTTTTTTTTATAGAGATCGAACGAATCCATTATACAAATTATTTATTGACGAAAGACATAACACGACTAAGAACATTTTTAACATAAAGAGGTTAATAAAGAGAAAGTAATTTGGAGCAAACAAAACAAAAAAACTGATATCCTAAATGTTTTTTTATTTATTTTACTTTTAAAGGAGGTGGTGTTTTATCAACACTGCTGGATAGCCATGAAATATAATATTGTTTTTAACTCCACAAAAGATTTTTTTATCATAAACAACTGATGATCCTTATAATATTAAGACTTACGTTGATTCGTGAAAGCAGACTTGTTGCAGGCGGCCAAGATCAGGTTATAGTGTTGATCGACCATACATCTAAGAAAGTAGACACAGGCAAAAAAAAAAAAAAAAAATCGATAAATAACAAAAAAAGAGAGGACAAACGCAAATGAATAGTTATGTGAAGGAAATTTGTGTTCATTTCGGCATAAATACACAAGGTCGATCGAAGAAGAAGCAGGAAGGTTGGAGAATGAAAAGTATTGTGCTTCGATAGACACACTGACTTCATGGACAGGAATGCAGACACTGGATAGCTAGAAATGTTAAATAATTTTTTTAAGAGAGTCACCACTTAGCATTGCTCGAGGATAATGGTTATGGAAGTTGGATAGAATTTTACTATTTGAGGGGGCAGTCAAACAAGAATTTGTTTACATTAGACTTGAAGACGATAATGTTGTAGTCAGCTGGAAAGCAGGCTATCGGAATTGAGTTCCACGAGTGGGCAGTTCTAGGAAAGAAGTTTTGGTCGTGGAAGTTGCATTTAGATTTACACACAAATAAAGTGGCAGGGGGGAATTGTTGATAGTGGTTGTAACTAAACGAGAGCTTTTTGTGAAAATTTGGGGACCATAGATTAAAGCTCAAACGAGCACATGCTATGAAAATAACAATAGGACCGAGCTCGGCCCACAACATCTCTTCTATAGGACAGAGGTTGCAGGGGAGGAGAAAAGGGGTATCCCTTATCAGATTTCGAAGTCGATTTTGAACTATATCAAGGCAGGAGAGGGTGCTTCGAGTGGCTTCTCCCCAGATGTGGCAACAGCACTCCATTTTATATTGTATTTGGTTCTTCTATAGGTAGAGGATTGCAACAGGAGGGAGATATCTTCTGGAGCAGTAGAATGATGCAACACTTTTTTTCAGCTATATTGGCAACAGATTTGATGTAAGTCATCCATTTCAGGTCAGAAGTGAAGTTCAGTGCAGTAAGCTTCTACAAGCAGGGTGCTTCTTTGAAACGAGAGCCATTCATATCGACGGGGGCCAAGTGAGGATCAGAGCGTTGGTAGTGAAAAGATAGATGCCTGGTTTTGTATGCGTAAAAATTAACCAGTCACCTTTTGGCCCACTGTACGATGTTCTCAAGGTCAGAGGATAGAGACTCAGAGTCGTTGCTAGCATTTGAAGGATTGTTGAAGATGGTAGTGTTGTCTACGCATATATCGACGAATGAACTTAAGAATGTGGTTTGGGAAATCATTGATGAAGATAAGAAAGAGAGTGAGGCCAAGGAAGGATTCCTGAAGCACGCCAGCATTGATACTTTAAGCTTAAAACTTCTGTCCGTCGACGACTACTTGTATAAACCTATCGGAAAGAAAGAATTTGATGGTTGAGAAGACATTTGCAGATATCCCAGAGCCTGAAACCTTGTGCCAAACCCTATCAAATGCTTTTCTTGAGAAGAAATCCCCGTCGATAGCTTCACTGATCCTATGTGAAATTACAGTCAGTACATCAGCTGTAGACCTCGCCGGACGGAAACTATATTACTCACCGAAATATGAAAACTTGATCCTGCACGATAGAGGATGACGTCACAAAGAAATTGACATGGACGTGATGAGGTGTAATAGAAAGCCACAGGGAGGTCCACTCAGCAAGCACGTGACCAAGGGTTGAATCGAAAGGAATCAAAGTCGCAGAAATGGAACCAACCAAGGGAAGATGAAAACGCTTGTTGAAGATGGCACCTACAAAACCCATCAAAGCAACAGAAATAAAAGAGAAAATTGGAAAATGAGAAGAACAAGAAAACTCCTAGAAACTTCAATCTATTTTTCGGTACTTATGCACTTATTGAACAAGACGTAACTCAGTGTTTACTCGGCTTTCTCCGGAACATGACGTCAACAGCCGGATAATGCCGAGCATTGCTGATGAAATAAAAACAGCGCTACGTAAAATTTTTTTTTTTTTTTTTTACATGGGTGTCACCACTTATCCTTGAGTGGCCTCTGGGCCTTGATAAGGGTTAATAGGTATACATTAGTCATTGTGATTTTAGCATAGTAAACAGTGGGAATTTTGTAACTTGGATTACTTAGGGGGACGATTCAATTAGAACTTGTTCACATTAGACTTTTTCATTTTTTTTTTTTTTTTTTCATAGGTATCAACACATTATCAAGGCCAAGAGGCCACTCAAGGATAAGGGTTAAAGAGTGTGCAGTAGAAATTGGACAATATAATAATCATTAGTAATGAAAATTTGTTAAATTTGATAACTTATATGGAACGGCTCATCAAGAACTTATTTACGTTAGACTTGAAGACAACCATATTGTAGCCGGCCGGAAAGCAGGAAAACGGAAGACAATTCCACAGGCGTGCAGTTCTAATAAAAAAGCTTTGTTCATGGAATCTACGTTTAGGTTTAGGCACAGATAAAGAGTGGGGGGAATTATTGATAGTGTTTACAGCTAGACGAGTGTTTCTTGTGAAAGTTTTGCGAGGGGGGACCATAGATTGAAGCTCAGTCAAACACTTTCCATGAAAATAACGATACATCAGAGACAAACTCGCAACATCTCTTCTGTGAGATAGGGGTTGCAAGGAAGAGAAAAGGACATCTCCTACGAGGCTACGAAGTCTATTTTGAACTCTATCAAGGCAGGACAAGTCATTTCTAGCAGCTCCTGTCCAGATGTGGCAACAGTATTCCATCCTTGGACGTACCTGGCTCTTATATAAATAGAGAATTGCATCAGCAGTGAGATATCTACTGGATCGATAGAAAGATCCCACCATTTTTCCAGCGGCCTTGGCAACAGATTTGATGTACGTGTTCCATTTAAGATTAAAAAAGGAAATTTTAAATGTAGAAAATCAACAGAAAAAAAAGCAAAAGTTTACAGTAATTTTTAATTTTCATTAACTGTGTTTTTTGTTTGTGTCAAATAAATAATTGTCAAGCAATTATTTTTTTTTTCGAATAAATAATTATTAGCAAATGTTTTTTCTTGTTCGATAAATAATTTGAAGCAAATGTTTTCGATGATTATTTTTTCAAGTATTTTTTTTATTTTTATATTATTATTTTAGGGTCAAGTATTTTATATATATATATATATATATATATATATATATATATATATATATATAAACAAAACAGTTTTGTAGTATATATATATATATATATATATATAAAACAAAAAAAGTTTTGTAGTATATATATATATATATAAAACAAAAAAGTTTTGTAGTATATATATATATATATAAAACAAAAAAGTTTTGTAGTGTATATATATATATATATATATATATATATATATATATATATATATATATATATATATAACAAAAAAAGTTTTGTAGTATACATATATATATATATATATATATATATATATATATCTATATATCTATAAAAGTGAACGTGTCTGTCTGTCTGTCTATCTGTCTGTGTACATTTCCCTACGCAATAACTCTGTCAATTTTTAGTCTATAGACTCGAAATTTGAAATACTGGGTACTGAGATTTGGGAAAATCGATGTGACGGGTGTCAGCCAGAAATTTGGCTGTTAAGGGGTCAAATTTCAACGATTTGACCTTTAAGAACTCTACCAAACTCCTCCGACAGTTTTGGGTCTAGATACTTGAAATTTTAGATATAGGTTCCTTGAACCTGGATCTAAGTTAATAAAGTGATTTGAGCCCGAAACTATAAATTTTAAGGGGTCATAATAGGGGTCAAATTTAAAAAAAAATTGTCGTCTACGGTCTATACCAAATTACTCACACAATTTCTGGTCTAAACATTTGAAATTTTACATAAAGTGTATTCAGAGATAGGGCAAGCTTTTTTATCAGTTTGGGTCGAAAATTTTTAGTTACCAACATATAAATGTATGTATGTATGTCTGTTTGCATGTCTGCCTTAAACTTTCAATAGAGGCGACGGATTTTTTCAAGATCAGTATCGTTTTAAAGTTCGATATTTCATACGACAAATATCGAAAAATTGACTAAAAACATTAATATCTTCCCCTTCAACTAGGCACTTTTCTACAGGGGGGTCACTTTTTTCGCCGATATTTTTGAAAGTTATATCTCCTTTATATTATCGAGCCTTAATTTTTAAAAATGTCGCTTCCGGTTTGGCGGTGGTCGTAATAGCATGAACGTTAGGTTTTACTCCGTTCTTTTCCTCCTTTGCGGTACGGGTTCGAGCCTGCCTTCCTACTACCACTTTTTTTTTTTTTTGCTCAGCATACACATCCAAACACCCGGGCAACACCGGGCGCCCATGCTAGTATATATATATATATATATATATAAATATATAACAAAAAACGTTTTACAGTATATATATACATATATATATATATATATATATATATATATATATATATATATATATATATATATATATATGAAGGAAAACGGGAACGAAAAATTGAAACATTTTTTGTTGTCGCAAGTATTTGTGTATCAAACAAACAAGTGTTTTTTTTTGTTTTTTTTATCCTTGCGAGTAGTTGGAAAGTTTTTGTTTTATTTTTCAATGCCAGAATAATTTTCTTGGGAAGATGTTTTTTCCTCAGATTTTTGGACGGCATCAGACGTGTAGCGAACCAGAGTATAATACCCTAGCCCACCACAAGAAAATAATGAAACGAATGGAATTGAAGGAAACAAAGACTCAATTGATGGATAAGATAAACGTCGTTTTTTTTTGCTGTTGAACGTTTTAGTTATAACATGTGTTCATGTCCGTGCGTTTGTAACCAATGTTCGTTGCACGACTGGTGTTGTAGAAAGAAAAGGAAATGTGCGTTCGTCTCAAGTTCGGGTCACTATCGTTTGTTCGCGCGTGGGAAGAGAAATAAGTGTTGTAGTGGAAATGAGAATGCTAGTCCAGCGTGTAGACAAAGAAGAGGATATGAGAGTTGACATCAGTTAGTAGTCAGCTACACGAAGGTGTTCTCAGGGACCAGTAGTAGATAGAGAGAGAAAGAGTGGGAATGTGTACATACAGTCTGTTAGCTCGTGCCCCATACATAGTAGTAAGTGGGCGTGAGGTACGCATGTGCGCGCGCCGTAACGGCGGCGGCTAGCGCGCCGACCAGCCACCTAAGAGGCTAGTCTCGAAAAGGAAGAAGCCGATTGTTGCTCCTTGTTTTATACTTGTTTCTGGTGGTCATTTGCGCATGTGTATATTTCCCTAGGAAGCGGAAGTGACGTCGTCCATGTGTGCGTTCGTGTGCACATGTGTGAGTACATATGTGTGCGTTAGCGCGTGTGTATATACACGTGAATATGAGTGTATGTACGCGAACGTGAATATGTGTACATGTGTGGACATGGGCGCGTATGTTTGTGTGCGCGTATGTATATGACATAGCTTGAAATGTGAATGTGTGTTTTTGTGTGAGACTTGAAAAAGGCTCGTACAGACGACAAAGTGAACGGAGAACAGGTAGCAGACGTGTAGCTTTCGGCGATGTGAGTTAATATGGAGGGAAACGGATCGCTACCAAGTTTTTTCCTACACACAAACTCTAAAAGATATGGTTGGTTCCGCATTCTTGTTTATTGCACTGCTTTGTTTCCTTCTACATTCGCTTCACATGATTGCATGCGTTTCAGGATCTACAACGTTAAGACTGTGATTCACCGTTAAATGGTGATACCCCTCTTCTCCCACTTTGTTATATGCCCTCCAACAGTCTGATACGATCGTGGTCCCCGACAGAAAATACTTTTTATTAGTAAAAAGAGGGTTTCTGCATTTCTGTCTGGTACGCTCACCAAGAAATCCTCCTTATCGACGGGATCGTATCTACCGAGGACCCAGACTGGTGTGAGAAGTTTGCCAACGTTATGTTTGTGTCGGTTGAAAACACACTCGTCTATCTCAACCGTATTGTCTGGAACTCGTATCTGCCGGGGATTCCTGAGAAAATAATCTCGGCAAATGTCTCGAAGTAAATTCTTCTAATCAACATTGTGTGGCATGAGACCAACCCACAATCGCGCTGGAGTTTTTTTGTTGTTGCCATCTCGAACGGCCACAGGTAAATCAATTTCAGGATGCATGCAATCTTCAGCCGTGAGTTGGCAAAGAAGTTCCCTGCCCGAACAGTTGTCCGTATTTCACGTTGCCACATCCTCCATCAATACCCGTCTGTTATGTTTCCTCGTTTGGCTAGCATTCCTGACCACAGGTTGAATAGGCTATCGAATTTACCATCAATTTTCTTTGCTGTATTTATGGCCTCGGTATTCATAAAAAGGCTTAGAGGTGGGAAAGGGTGCCATAGAGGTCACAACAAAGAATACATGAAATGAACAACGTTGGAAGTGTGTAGATTCTGACTCCATATAATTAAAGACAAATATTGAAGGTTGAGAACCGATTTTATTTACTACCAACAATTTGTATTAGAAGAGGCAAAGTGTTCGTAGGATGGAATGTGATTTAACGAAGAATGGATTGTCCGATGGAGATATTTGACAGTTTGTATTACGGTGAAATGTTCGTAGAATGTTTGCAGGTATGTACGATTTAACAAGGAATGAATGTTCGTAAAATGTTTGTAGGTATGCGTGACTTGACAAGGAATGAATGTTCGTAAAATGTTTGTAGGTATGCGTGAATTGACAAGGAATGAATGTTCGTAAACTGTTTGTAGGTATGTATGAATTGACAAGGAATGAATGTTCGTAAAATGTAACTTATCTTTTGGACGATGGAGATGGTTAGGGTAGGCGGGTCATCCTGCTGTCGGTGATGCGTGTCCTGGCTTGTAACTGGAAAGCGGGTGACTTTTTCATCAGCAGCTAGCAGCCCGGTGTCTTCGTCTTCTTTTTCCTCCTCTCTTCTTTGGTTTGTGTGAATTAGGCAGTGTTTAGAATTTAAGGCGTTTGGCCCATAACATGAGAGCGTAATCGGCTTCAGTTCACTGGTGCCTTATTTCTTTTTCTTCCTTATGTCTCTTCAGGTTTCGTGACAGAATCCGTCCATACGTTCACTGACACAGCGGGGCGAGTTCTCTTCTCTTCATCTCTTTAGGTCGGGTGGGAGATTCTGTCCGTGCGTTCACTGACGCAGCAGGGAGAATCTCCTCTTCCCTCTTTTTGGTTCCCGCAAATCCCTCGTTTTATAGTGGCAACCTGGCTCCCAGTGTCTGTGATATTTTAGGTGTTTATTTTAGGCGCGGAGCTCTGCCATTGGTCGAGAATTATTTTGTGGTTATCTTATTTTTTTTCTTCCCAAGCGGAAGCGATGTGTGGAGCCCTGTGCAAAAGACGATTTTTCTTTTTTGTCTCTCATGGTGGATGCGTTAACATCCGGTTCGCTGCTAATCCTCATCATGTTCCCACATATTACGGCTTCCGGTGTCTGGAGCTGGTGTGATAATATGGTCAAATTCATTGTTTCAAAAAATAACCTCAGGGTTTCTTAATTTTCAATAAGAAATTATGGATTTTTGTTTCTTGTTTTTTTTTTTTCTCGTCCAATTCGTATCGGAATTCTCGTCTGCTGCTCGAGCGCGCGCATGAGCGTCGAGTTGAAACTCAGTGCGCGGCATTGTGATTGGCTGATCGCTATGTTACGTCAGACATCAGCGAAATCGAAGCTGTTGACGTCGTGTTCCGGGAAAAAGTCGAGCCGAACGCTGAGTAACGTCTGGTTCAATAAATGCATAAGTACCTATTTTTTTAAATTTCAAACTTTGCCTTATCATCCTCTCCCTTCTTTCCTCTGTCTTTTTTCTTTAACGTCTAAAATCAGCCGGCTATGAATGACTGTGTCACATTGATACTCAAATCCCCAAAACTATTGCGAGTTAGTCTATAAATAGAATCCTCTAGTTCTAAACTCAATATTTTAAATTTTATTTATATTTTAATCTTTGATGGGATTGTATGGAATTTTCTTTTTCAAGTAGTGAACAAATATACTATCATTATATTTTTAATATATTAATTTAATTTATACTAATTTTATAACTAATTTTCAGTCAATATAATCTAACTAGTTTTTCAGAAGATTTTTTTCTTACAGCAAATTTTGTGGGAATGTTACCATTTGCAATGGATTTTACCCTATCATAAAACAACAAAAAAAATTTCAAAGTATCTTTTAAAAATTATTTGTCTCATCACAAAGGGCAAGTTAGACCCAATTTCGGTTTTCAATCTTGATAAAAAATAACGTTGGTTCTTTTTCTTTAACTAACCTGGGTGTCCGACGTTGCCCTGGTGTTTGGAGGTGTGTGTTGAGCAAAAAAAAAAAAAATGTTAGTAGGAAGGCAGGCTCGAACCCGTACCAACAATATTGTACAATTTGTAATCTTCAATTATTTCAAATTTTTTTATGTGCGCTAAATTATATGATTCTTCATGACCTTGGATTTCACAACTGTGCTTTTGCTTTTCTTCATTGAGCCCGACTTCACCCTGAAAACCCGCTTTTTAAAAATCTTAGCCTCTTATAAATTTTTATGAAAACTTTAGTTTTCAATTTATGGGCTAAACAGTAATTCTGTAAATTAGAACTTTACGACAAATTTATTATTCGACAAAGAATACAGAGAGTCGCTCTCTGACTGCCTGGCTCTGACTCTGTTTGCTAACTGGCTCGAACCTATCTCAATGTATTGGGAATTCCCTTTCCTTATGACGTCAAAGCGTGGCCAACAATGTGATTCCTTCACGTTTTCAAATTACACGTGCCCTAATCACGTTTGGTAATAAAGAAAATCCTAAATGAATTATTTCATTTATAACCTTTTTATTTCATCAATATTGCTAACTTGTATTGTCCATTCTTTTAACTGACATATTTAATATCCAGTTATTTCTAAAACAATGAACAATCGCTGCATTCCTAAATTGAATATCTCTATTATCTTTTAACTCCTGATTACTGGGACCGATTTTCTTTTTTTTAGATAGGCATCACCACTTATCAAGGCCCAGAGACCACTCGAAGACAAGGGTTAAGAGTACACAGTAGACAATTGGACAATAGATTGTAAATCTAGCAGAACGGAAACCATATTTTGTGTCACTAAGAATTTATTTTTGATGAGATGGTTGATTACTTCTCTATTTAACACAGATTCCAGCAACTTACTCATGACGCACAGGAGACTTATTGGCCAGTACTAAGAGGGAGAGGAGCGATCACTTTAATTCTTAAATACAGGGCATACTGATGAGATTTTCTAGGGTGATGGGAAGCAATTCACCTTAAGACAACGTTTAAACAGTTTTGTAAGTATGGGCGCTAGTTCAGGTTGAAGGTTTTTGAGTACTATAATTGGAATACCGTCAGAACCGGTTGCTTTACTGGAATCAAGGATTTTGATTAGCTTGGCAACATCACGTACAGATATTTATATGTCGCATAGCGTGTTTTCTGATACAGGAGGAAATATTGGAGGTTGGCGGCCTTGGTTGCAAAGGGTAGAATTAGCTGCAAAGTTATTGGCACAGAGTTTGGCTTTGTCTGATGCTGACGAAATTACCTCAGGTCCATTGATGATAGTTTGATAGAGCACACGCTTCTGTTCAGGATTCTGTTTGCTATTTGCCAAAACTAGTGGGAACCAAGCTGCTGCTCAGCTATTTTGAACTTGACGGACTGAGCATACAACTCTCTCGCATTCTTTATTACTTTCTTACAATGGTTGCTGGCAGTCCTGAAAGCGGCTTTAGTCTCAATAATCTATTACGTTGGAAGCAAGGGAGAAAAATGATTTCTGTGCGCAATGACAGCAGCACATTCTGCGTTTTTAAACGCAAGTGTTCGACTGAGCTCTAATTTATGATCCCTCCTTGCCAATCTTTCACAAAAGAACTCTCGTTTTTCTAAAACCACTATCAATAAATTCCCTCACTCTCTTTCGGTGCCTAACCATAAAAGTGGATTTCATCAATAAAGTTTCTTTCCTAAAACTGTTCGTCTGTGGAACTCTGTTCCGCTGGTCTGCTTTACAGCTGACTACAATATTATCGTTTTCAAGTCCAACGTAAACAAGTTCTTATTAAACCGCCCTTACAAATAATCTGCTTATACCAAATTTCCATCACAAACGATTACTACACTACTGTCCTAGTGACTATAATACAAACATTAACCCTTATCCTCGAGTAGCCTCCGGGCCTTGATATATGGTAATCCCTTTGTAAAAAGAAAAAAACTTTACAGACTAACAGAAAATGATATTTCAAATTAATCCCACACAAATAATATTTCAGATCAAATGAAAATCAAATTTCAAATTAGGCCTGACACATCGACACAAATGATATGCCAGATCAAACGTGACAGACAAAAATATGATATTTCATTTAGGCCAAACAGACCGAAAAAATGGTATATTCGATCAAACTTTAAAGACCAAAAAAATAATATTTCAGATTAGGGCGGACACATGGGCAGAAATAATATTTCAAATCAAACGTGACCGACCAATGAAAGCGATGTTTCAAATTAGTTCAGGTAGATTGAGACGCACTAAATGCCAGATCAAGTGTGACAGATCAATGATAATAATATTTACAATTAGGCCTGACACAATGATTCAAATGATATTTCAAATTGAGCCTAACACACTGACACAAATGATATGTCCTATCAAACGTAACACACTAACAAAAAGAATATTTCAAATTAGGCCTGATACAATGATACAAATGATATTTCAGATCAAACGTGACAGATTAACGCAAGTGATATTTCAAAATTAGGCGTGACAGACTGGCATAAATGATATGTGATATCCCACGTGACAGATGAAGGAAAATTTGGTTTCAAATAAGGTTTGCATATTGACACAAATGTTATTTCAACTCAAACGTGACAGTCCAACAAAAATGGTATTTCAAATTAGGCCCGAGACACCGAGACAAATGATGTTTGAGATCAAATTTGACAGCCCAATAAAAATGAGAGTTTTTGATAAGTGTATCGACAATAACTTCCCAGCTGAAGGATATTATGTTTTTAAATGTCAATCTTTATATAAAACGCAATTTTGAACACTTCAATTAAATTAAATCATCTTTTTAGCTAAGTAGTTTTTTTTTTTTTTTGGAGGTCAGTTAATCCCCGCATGATTGTTGCGAAATAAATATCAAATATTTTTCGTGATACTTAACCAAGTATTGTTAACATTCACTTTAATTACCAGCAAGTTGTAGTTAGCAAGGAAGTTGTCGAATGATAACAGGTTCCATATGCGTGTAGTTCTTTTGGTGGCAGGGGGTATCTGTTCATAGAAATTTCGCCTGTAGCTAGGAAGACAGCCGGTAAAAGAAAGTTATTTCCAGTTCAGGCAGAAATACGAGTTTTTGCTTTGAATGTCTTGCAAGAAGAACCAGAGAATGAAGCTGAGTCGAGTCTTAAAAATAACGATAAAGTAGATAAAGGATAGCAAAGAGATTCTAAGAGAGAGAAGATACTATGCCCATTAGATTACAAAGTCGGCAAGTTATCACCTGGACATTTCAGCGGTCAACACGTTTGAATTCAATAGCCTCTCATTATTCTCTTTAGTAAAGTAGTTAAAACCTAATGAGCTTTTTAATGCGGCTAATAAATTATTATCATGAAGGTATTTAGTTCTCCCCCATTGCAGGACCTATGCCACCAGGGTTGGAAAGTGAGATTGAGAAGCCAGCGCCGCCGAGGTGGGGCATTTTGACCTGCAAAAAGTGTCTGGCATTCCCCGGGCGCATCAGTCGATAAAAAAAGCTTCTTTCCCATAATTGCTCGACTGTGGAACACTGTTCCACTGGACTGCTTCCCCGCTGAGTACAACATGGTAGCCTTCAAATCCAATGTAAACAAGTTCTTGTTGAGATGCTCCTATAAATAATCACATTTTATCCAATTTACACCATCGACGATTATTACACTGCTACCTTACCTTCATTAACCCTTATCCTCGAGTGGCCGTCAGGCTTTGATAAGTGGCGACACATGTAAAAAAGCGATTAGCAATAAACTAACCTCTTCTCAAGAAGAGAAGGCAAAGCCTAGAAGGGTGGACCTCCTAGAACTGCACGGAAACAGCGCAATCGACAGGAACCAGATTATTCCAGGAATGGTCTAATCTTCGTGACAGGGTTCTTAATCAGAAATCCATCATCAGGAAGACTTGAGTACAGTTTACGCCACTAAGATTTGTGGCGCCATGAATAAAAATGAGAAGTGGTACATTAATTGTTTATTTGCCTTAAAAAAGATCCACTCAGTAGAGGTGCGGTCAGTTTTTAAAATAGTTATTTTTACTAAACTAAAGTAGATCATTTCCCAATAAATTAATGACGTACTTTGGTCTGGAAATGACCTCTTGAGATCTTGAGATTATATCGAATTTGCTGATAATTCTACTCCACTTTTTCCTGGTCTTCACAATTTAAGATCCTGTTTTCCCCTATATATAGTCAAAAACAGATCATTGAACGCTATCTTGGCATCTAACTGGACGAACGCAGTTGCTAAATTGCCAAGAAAAAAACCCCAAAACTTTTATTGATAATTGGTGTTTCGTAATTTTGAAGAAAAACTATCATGAACAAACAGGCATTTTATCGTCTGCTTAATCTTGGCGTTCTTCTATCGGTAAGTTAACATGTTTTTTTCCCTTATTCTCATTCATTTTATGTCATTTTATTTATTGAATATAAAGTTATGTCAGACAGATTTTAAAAGTTGGACCAAAACAGGATTTAAGCTGACAAATCAAGCTTTGATTCTGGCCAGCCAATTTTCATTTGATATTGTTTTATCATGTTATTGGCTATAATAGTACCATCTATTCAATATCACTTAATCGTGTTCGGCACTGTGCTAATAACCCCCCCCCCACACACAAAGAACTTGAATGCCTACTAGACACTATCCTCGAGTGTCTAAGGTCTCTCTGTAAAGGGGTTTGTCAAAACAACCAGGTATGAGGATACTTTCTTCCTAGAAATAAAACCCTGACCAAATATTCAAAATCACATAGTATTCACTGCCCAAACAAGATCTCCTCACTATGGCTAACCCACATTTGTTTTTCCAAGGAAGGTTGCACCTTCTCCAAGTGATGTTATTTCAAATAATAGCACGAAGCTGGATACTCCACCAGACTAGATAAATTCTTGTCCTGGAATCCAGTAAGACTAAGAGACCAAAACGAAAGGTATACTACAGCGTATGAAAATGGTTAATTGGTGAGAGAAAAATTATGTTCTCAATTTCTTTACTAACTCATTGTTTGAGAAATAACGAACTTAAATGTGACATTCGAATATCTATGTATCTCATATAGATTTCAAGTGTTAACCCCAGATTGTGGGCCTCTTGACGTCTGAGAACTTCGACTGGAGTAAAATAAAGCAAGAAAGGGAAAAACAGACCAAAGACTCATGTACGATATGAAAAGAAACTGGAATCTTGGGGAGATATCAATCATACCAGTTATTATAGGTGTCACAGGGCTTCTGAAGAAGAACCTGGAGTCCTACCTGACTAATATTTCTGGTGAACCAAGTGCAAAAGAGATCCAGACAATTGCACTTAAGGGAACAACGAGGATACTAAAGAGAGCTCTCGGTTGGTTTCAATAAAAATCAGGGCAATGTTGGCAGCTGGTTTGGCTGCCCCATACCCAACGTTACAATTTTCAAAAGAGGAAAATTAAAACACACACACACACATATGTATGTATGTATGTATGTATGTATGTATGCGTGTGTGTGTTTAAAAAACCGTTGCAACTACATTATAAGAATGAAATTTGGAAAATGCGAAATCGATTTAATAAAAAACAAAACAAAAAAACAATGGTATCTACTGACTTTTTGTGTTAATTTCAACTAAAAGCAATAATATCTACTTAATTATCATGTCAAAAGCACTTAATATTCCCGAATTATTAAAAAAAAAAAAAAACACGAGTTTTCGATCTTTATCGTAAACAGCTGTCCTCATATTTCTTCGGGAAGACATGACGTAATAGCAAGGGAAGCAACTCAGTTTATGCTAAAAATTTACACAATTTATTAAAAAATTTGCAACAGTTATACGCTATTTACCTCCCTTTGGAACTCTCCGGTGTTTTTAAGGCAAATATTTTATTTTCGCTAATTTTCGTCAAATTTTTTTTTTTTTAAATAATGTTTTTCTACCTTATCGTTTTTCATAATTTATGGATATATTAATTACTACAACATGACAAATAACCTACTAAGATCATCTTTGAGTGTCTTCGATCACTCTGTACAAGTGTTTTTGAGGAAAATCTGACATGAGGAAACTTCCGCCTACAAGTAATCTTCTATAATATAAACCTCACTTGTCTGTTTAAATGTATGTATGTATGTATGTATGTATGTATGTATGTATGCATGTATGTATTTATTTATGTATGTCTAAAACTTTCGACAGAGGCGACGAATTTTCACGAGATCGGTATCGTTTTGAAGCTCGGCCCTTCGGACAACAAATATTAAAAAATTGGCTAAAAACATTAATTCCTTTACCCTCAACTGAGTACTTTTCTACAAGGAGGGGTCACTTTTTTCGCGGATATTTTCGAAAGTCATCCCCTCTTTTCGAATGACTACCCTTAATTTAAACTTTCGACACTTCTGGGTTGGCAACGGACGCAACGGCAAAGACGTCACTTTTTTTTACGTTCTTTTCCTCCTTCGCGGTACGAGTTCGAGTCCGCCTGCCTACTACCACTTTTTAAATTGTTTTTTTTTTTGCTCAACACACACCTCCAAACACCCGGGCAACGCCAGGCATCCAGGCTAGTATGGCATAAATAGAGGAGGCCTGTTGTGTTCACTTCTAGATCCACCCGTAACTTCTTATGCTTTGAATTATGATATTTGTAGTTATTGTCTTGGCATTAGGTCTAGATTCTGGTTAAACAATGATAAATCTTTAGGACAACGATTCTTTTTGGATTCAAACTGACGCATCTGTCTGGGGGTAATGTTATTGTGAACACGAATTTAGAGCCCGTGAAGATTTTATTCGCAAAATTAAAAGCTTTGTGAACAATATTCCAACATACTGTGGATACAATCGGTATTCGATGTAGAATACGCGAGGAGTAGTACGCATTCTAGTGATGTTACCGCTATTAACAGCACTTAGATGGATTCTCTACCAAACTAGATGAATTCTAGTCCCGGCTTGCTTGACATGTCGGCCACAAAAGAGGAGGAGGAGGAGGAGGCGGCTGAGCGCTGATTGGGTGTTTTAGGATAAAATACTCCTTCCTGACTTTTTCGCGTTTCGCGAATTTCCTCCCAGACGAAAGCTTGTGTTTTTGTTTTTAACTTTTTTTTTTTTTCCCGTTTGTATAATAAGATACGTACATTAAAAGTTTCGACCAGCTCGGCCTGAATACAGGAAAAAAGTGGCTTTGGCTATCCCCAAAAGCGAAATTTTCCTTTAAAAGGAAACAAAAATTGAAAGAAAAAATCCCTTTTCACGAAAAACAGATTATCAATTTGAATGAAAGACAATTACAATTTTTTTATTGCCAAGAACCAAGAAATCCTAAACGAAAATGTCATACATGAAGCAGTTTGATACATATATATATATATATATATATATATATATATATATATATATATATATATATATATATATATATAAAGCTGGACGTCTGAGTGTGTGTCTGGTCACGAATAGGCTCCTATATTGTTGACTATTATAGAAAACTGATCACATATAATGATAGAAGAACGCGCCTGGTCCACAAAGTATGGAAATAAAAAATTTAAAAATAAAAAAAAAAACGTTTACAAGTGTTTTTGATATAGATGCCCATAATAATACTTTGATAAGTATGTTTTAACTTAAATAGGGATGCTATAATAAAATTGTTATAATGAAGTCGCTCGCATATCCATGATTGAATATATTAAGAAGTCTATTTTACAAGTTTTTAAACAGAAAAATTAGCAGTGTTTGGACGATTAATCGGAATCGGGAATCGGAAGGTTCGTCCCTATTTTCTGATGCCATAAACGATTCCTTTAATTATATTTTTTAAAATTTTATTTTGTTTTAAAAAAAAATCTTCCACTGCTGGTAGTAATAATAAAATAATAAATATTTATTGATTTTAAATTACCAGTAAGACTTAAATCTATAGATCAGCCCCCCCCTCACAAGTGTGTTTTTACGCTTGAAAAAATACATGCACATTTAACATGCGTTTTTACGGTAATCCACACAAAATAACCATTTTATAGTTAAATATATAAAGAATCGGAATCGGTAATTGTATCGGAATCGGGAAAATGTCAAGATCGTCCCAGCACTAAAAAAGTAGGCTATTAATATCAATGCCAGTGCGACAAAATAACTTAACTTTATGTGTGTACTAGCGGGGAGACCTGTCGTTGCCCGGGATTAAATGAGGATCAACGAATGTTTCATACTGCCAATCCTTTATTGCCATCGGGGTCGGTGAAATCGACCATTTTTCATTCAAATCGATTAAGGGCTCGCTTCTGTGTATCAATAGAAAGCTTTACGTATCTCCTCGCAATGATTTAGTTTATAATACATTATAGTCTACATTGCACTGTAGAGAACCTCCTCTTGATTTTATGAAATCATTTTTATTTAATGGGCTGAATTAAAGTTTAATATGCAAAAGCCAAACATCATAGTTCGGTTGTGCTCTAAACAACAAACATTCAATTCGAACACGCCTCTGTCTTATCAAAGAACATACTGTTGATTTTATACGTCGGTCCCTTCTGCTTGTACGATGATAAAACTTTTCAAAAGCCCTCGTGACGTCAAGTTTTATAAGGGTGCTAACTTTGGTCAAAATCGGGCTGTTGGGTCTTTAAATCGGATTTTTTCGATTTTAAATACTTATCGGAGGTATTCCGGTACAAAACACCAAGAACACTGCCAGAAATATGAAAGGACCTTTGTGTGAAAAAAAATAAATAAATAAAATAAAAAAATTCAGCCCAGAGCCCAGTCGTTTCGGAGTCCATAGAAAACGAACTCACACACAGACGCACACACACGCGCGCTTGCGCGCACGCACACACACATACACACACGCGCGTGCGCACACACACACGCGCAAAGTGCCTGTTCATACATAGATAGAGATTGCACGTCGCTTCGTTTTCAGCTTTATCATTCAATTTAAAACTTAAAATATTGCAGCATTAAGAATTGATTATATAATGTCAAATTGAATTTAAAAAAACGTCTTAATGCTGCAATATTTTAAGTTATAAATTTATCATATATTTTACTAGAATATCTTATCTTTTTTTTCTAGTTTTAACAACTAGTCCTTTTGCATTTCCATGTTTAAACTTAACCATATTACTTTTTATGCTCGCATTTTTCTATGTAATCCAAGTAAGACTGTTTTGATTTTGGTCTAAAAACGAGACCATGTTCTTCTAGATTAATCAATGAACTGAACATTGTCGCTCGATGGGGACAATTATTATTATTTTCTTTTAAAGAATTGTCTCTTATGTAGACACTCCTTTTTTATGAATTCATATCGTGTTTTTTTTTTTTAATTGTTACAAAGTTAACCGCGCTTTCGGAAATAAAACAACAGCTTTTATTTCTTAATATGAATAAATTAATGAATTTAATTATATCTTTTGTCTAATTTATTATTTGCTTCTTTTTTTGTATCTTTGATGTTTCCGCATTTTTTTTTTTTTGATAACGGCCACATAATTCACCCACTGTATATTAGTGGCCTGGCAAGGCCACAGGGGAGACAACTA
>NC_136516.1:35946033-35973533 GCF_053919585.1 Euprymna scolopes
ATAATAAGATATATCTATTGAAAATCTATTAAGATAAACTATATATTATTTTTTAATATATACACTCATTAAATTAACGTATATAAATTCATTTCAGAATTATTAGTTAAATTATAAAAAATAAATAAATAAAAAATAAAAAAAATAATTAAAGTACATTGGAGAGAAGAACCTGAATTGTATATGGTCTCGAATTTTTAGTTCTAAACAATATTTATAAATCTTATTAACCAGAATTAAAATTAGAATTAGTTTTAACTTAACTATACATTTATTTAATTATAATTAAAATAACATCAGTAAGAAACTCTGAAACATACTTATTAGAGAATTAGGATATATACAATGATAAACAATAATTACACTTAAATAAGGAACAAGTTCAAAAAATGTTTATTAATACTAGATTGTCGTATGTAGAATTGAGTAAAGTTTGTGAAATGTAAAATTAAAAATATTATTTCAATATAAATAATAATGATGTTGCTGATATTAATAATAAATGAATAAATATATAAATGAATAAATAAAAATTAAAGTAAATGTAAGTAACTAATTATTTGAAAATTCAACAGTAGAAGATATGAAGTATAACTTAATAACTTATGACTATAGTTTGAAATAATTTTTAATACTAGCATTTTATATTGTAAAAATTAGTGAATTAATTTATAATATAAATCGTTTTAATTTAAAAAAAATTATATTAAGTGAAAAACATTAAAAACTATATTAAAATTACTTATTAGTTGAATATGGATTTCTACGCGTTGGTTAAATAAATAAATATAAGTAAAGTTAATATTTCGCTAGATTTGTTCCAAGGGAGATAACTCTGCCTCACTTTATTAAGTAAATTTAATTATTTATAATTACGATATAAAGGAGTTTTCAGATTATATTTAAACTTAACAAAACGTAAGTATAGTTTTTGAATTGTATGATTTTAAAAATTATAATTGGAAGGATTAATAAGCTTAATTATAATAGCTAACATAATTGAATTAAGTATGGTTTTCAATTCAAATCAATTGATAACCGACTGTAATGATCAATCGTTTTTTTTCGTTTTTTTTTATTTTTTGTTCGTTTAGCTTAGTTTAGTTTCGTATATACAAACATGTATATAAGTTTATAATTTGTTGATAATTTTCATAAGTATGTATACACAAATTAGAATTAATAAATTTACTAATTATTAAATAGAACATTTTGGTAGAAGTTTAATAAATTAATTGAAATTATTAGTACGAATAGTTGGGTTTAATGACTTTGTTTGATAAAAATTCAATATGGCGTAATGGAAACATACTAAAAGGTATTTGTAGCTTCTCTTCCAATTTTCAGATTTTAATCATGTCAAAACGCACTTTATTTCCTTTTGACGGATTGATTGCTGCTATTTCTTCTGATGAGTTAAGGGCATAATAGATTCACTGATTGATATAATAATTAAGTGATTGATTTTTCGCTACGAAACAAATACTCTCAAGAATTGTATAAGTCAACTGAATTAAAGGAATAAATTCTAAGATGGTCAACATCATGAATTTTGGAATATCACTTTTTGTCATTTATTCACTATATTTCTCTGTAATTACATTGAGCTTCTTAAATAAGGATTGATACATATTATAAGAAAATATATTTCTACAGAAATATATATATATATATATATATATATATATATATATATATATATATATATATATGACCCGTAAGCAACACAAAAAAGTTCATGTTTCATTCTCAGAGTAAATCATCAGCTTAAATTCGTATGGAGATGATATTTTGACTTATTTTTATTATTGGCAAATACTTTTGATATTTATAAACGTTTTTCATTTTTCTTTCCAGTTTTTAAGCGGAACGTGTCAAGGATATTCAGGTAAGTTCTTTCGATTTTGTATTATTTTTAATTCAACCGTCTACATTACCTGATATGCCAATGTTGATGATAAGTGATATCCACTGAGATAAGGAAATTAAAAGATGAAAGACTTACCTACTAAATTTAAGGGTTCTTTTCCGCCGGGTATTTTTTTTTTTTTTTTTTTTATCTCCAATGTATTCTCAACACATTTCTAACAAGAAATGTGTTCCCAATTCATCCCCAATAAAGTTGTTGAATAAATGGATTCCCCAATATATTCCGGGTCGGTATGCAGTAAAACAAAAACAATCAACCAACCAATATATTCCCAATAATTTTCTAACACGAAATTTATTGGTAATAAATTGGGAATACCTTTCGTGTTTGAAAATGTATTCCCAATAAATTTCTAGCATGGCATGACTTCTTAATACAGTTTTAGCATGATGATACCCCCCCAAAAGCCATCTGACTACAATATGGTCGTCTTCAAGTCTAATATAAACAAGTTCTTTATGAACCATCCCCTTAAGTAATCCAATTTACCAAATTTCCACTACTAACGATTACTACGATATTGTCTCATTGTTGCTATACACTCTTTAACCCTTATCCTTGAGTGGCCTTCGCGCCTTGATTAGAGGCGACTCTTTGAAAAAAAAAAAAATGAAAAAAAATGTCTCGCAGTTAGAAATGAATTTATTTTGAAAGTTCTAATTAAAGTCGTCTTATTCCCAAATCTTGCAAAATATTTAAACCTAAGGATTTTAATCTATAGAATTTTATATTTTGATCTCGATCGCGGAAAGAACATTTATTTGACATTTTTTAAAATTATCTTTTTTTTTTTTAAAATTGCCTTTCAGTTAAAGCTGAGATAATTTTTTTTAATTGCCTTTCAGTTAAAGCTGAGATAATCGTTTTTAATTGCCTTTCAGTTAAAGCTGAGATAAAATGCTCGGACGATCCGATTGACCTCGTATTTGTGCTTGATGCTTCGACGAGTATTTACGCGCCAAATTTCCAGAAAGAATTAGATTTTGTCAAGTACATGATTGATCATTTAAATATCGGAATGGGCCCGAAACAAGTAAGTCATTTTTTTTAAAAATTAGTTTATAAATAAATAAATAAATAAATAAATAAATAAATAATAATAATAATAATAATAATAATAATAATAGTAATAATAATAATAATAATAATAATAATAATAATAATAATAATAATAATTAAAAACTGAAACAGAGAATGTTAACAAACTCCTCCCACATATCCAAAAAAACACAATTACAGGCTTAAACAACCTGATTTACGCAGGCCCAAAATGGTAAGTATGAAACTCAAATCAGAAAAACAATCGGGGACAAGCGGACCGACAAAACCTGGATGGGAAATAAGACTAGAAACTTAAATACACAAACATAAAAAAGAAACCAAAATGATCAACAGGAAGAAAGCAATGTGGAGAAAACGGAATATTGGAAATGTAACTGACAGGGAGAGGCCAAACAAGAAACATGAAGAACAGAACCAAAAAAATAAAAGCAAAAGAAGCGAGATTGAGACGATATAGATATAAATCTGAACAATGCAAATAAAACAGAACATTTGAAACTAATGAAAGCCAATTCTACAAAAACGTGAACGGAGGAAAAACAAAAAACAGAACAACCAAATCCGACAGAAACAAAACTCTACTGGAGTAATATATGGGAAGAGCAACGAGATCACAATAGAAATGCCGAGTGGCTGAAAGACATAAAAGAAGAGTTACGACAAATAGAAGAAGGAACAGTGAATGAAATCAGCAAGGAAACCCTAAAGAAAACCATAGGAAAAATGGCAAACTGGAGAGCACCAGGGCACGACGGGATACATGCATACTGGTTCAAAAAATTCACAACCTTACACGAAAGGCTAGCCCAAAACCTTAGAAGATGTATACAGGAAGCAAGCGTACCAGACTGGATGACAAAAGGTAGAACCACACTGCTACAGAAGGACACGGAGAAAGGAACCGTCCCGAGCAACTATAGGCCAATCACGTGCTTACCAACTATGTGGAAGATACTGACAGCACAACTGAGGGAACAAATCTACCACTCCCTGAATAACCGTGGACTCATCCCCGAGGAGCAGAAAGGATGGCAAAAAGGAAAAAGAGGAACACATGACCTGTTATATATAGATCAAAAGATCCTAAAGAAGGTAAAAAGGAGGAGAAAGAATTTAGCCATGGCATGGCTCGACTACAAAAAAGCGTACGAATAGGATCCTCCAAGCATGGATAATAGAATGCCTAAAAATGTATAAAATACCAAGCAGGATCACCAACGTAATAGAAAATGCAATGAAAACATGGAGACTGGAATTGGCAGCTGATGGACAACACATAACAGAAATTAACATACAAAGAGGCATCTTCCAAGGAGACTCGCTATCACCACTACTGTTCATCATAGCCATGATGCCCTTGAACAGTATTCTAAGTAAGTGCCAAGCCGAATACAAGTTCTCCAATACAGAGGAAAAAAATGAACCACCTGGTGTACATGGACGATCTGAAACTTTTTGCAAGGACCGAAAAGGAGCTAGAGACACTAATTAACACTACCAGAATCTTTAGCCAAGATATCCAAATGGAATTTGGAATGGAAAAGTGCGCACAACTAGTTATAAGAAAGGGAAAACTAGAAACGACAGAAGGCATGGAACTACCCAACCAAATAGAAATGAGGGCACTAGGGAAACAAGACGACTATAAATACTTGGGAATTCTGGAAGCGGACACCATCAGAGCAACAGAAATGAAAGAGAAAGTTGGAAAGGAATACCTCAGGAGAACAAGAAAACTCATGGAAACTAAATTATATAGTAGAAACCTAATAAAAGGTATTACTACATGGGCAGTATCACTAGTAAGATACTCTGGACCGTTTATAGGGTGGACAAAAGAAGAACTGAGACAACTCGACTAGAAAACCAGGAAACTCATGACCATGCATAATGCACTACACCCAAAGGACGATATTGACAGACTCTACGTGAAAAGGAAAGACGGTGGGAGGGGACTGATCTCTATAGAAGACTGTGTGAAGGACACGACAAAAGAACTAGAAAAATGCATAATGCAAAACACTGAAAGAATAATTATGGCAGCGAGAGACACTGAAAAAAAAAACAACAAAACAGAAAAGAGAGAGACAAACGACAAAACGAGAAAAGAAAAGTGGGAAGAGAAACAACTCCACGGAAGATCCATAAGAATGATAAAAGATGAGAATAACGAAAACACCTGGACATGGATGCGAAAAGGACATATAAACCGAGAAACTGAATCTCTAATAACTGCAGCACAAAATAACTCGATAAGAACCAACCATATCAAAGCAAGGATCGATAAAACACAACAAAACAGCAAATGCAGACTCTGTGGACAAAGAGACGAAACGATAAACCATATAGTAAGCGAATGCAGCAAACTTGCCCAAAAGGAATACAAAAACAGGCACGACCAAGTGGGGAGGGTGGTACACTGGGAATTGTGTAAACGACAGCATCTTGAGCGTACAGACAAATGGTACAAGCATAAACCTGCAACAGCACTCGAAAACGAGAACCACAAAATCCTATGGGACATGGACATACAGACGGACAAACCCATCCAAGCAAGAAGACCAGATGTCGTAATAATTAACAAGAAAGAAAAATCCTGTCTAATCGTGGACTTTGCAGTCCCAGCTGATCACAGGGTGAGTATGAAAGAAAAGGAGAAACGAAACAAATACACAGAGCTAGCCAGAGAGTTAAAAGGGATTTGGATGATGAAGAAAATCCAAATAGTACCGATAATAGTAGGAGCACTAGGAACAATCCCGAAAAACTTCGAAAAAAGAATGTCAGAAATTGGAATCAGAGGAATAACTGCAAAAGTACAACGACTAACGATAATGAAAACGACTGAAATATTAAGGAAAACCCTTGAATGCAGAGAATAATACAAGACAATATAACGAATAAGCGTTACAGGGAATGAAGAACACCGAAACTGCATACTTACAAGTTCTACACCCCCCATCATGCATTCCCCCCATTGTTTCATCACCGATCCTCCCCCCCCAAAAAAAAAATGATACCAAAGGGCCGAGAAGGGTCAATAAGGACTGAAAGACCGAGGAGCGAGCGCCAACCAGACCTCGACTGGACAAGCGCAAAGAGAACTTGGGAAGGCTGAGTGCCACTCAAATTCCAGTATAAACCAATGGCCACTACCAGCGAGAAATCAATGGTAAGCGGCTGTTGCGATGATGCAAATTCATTTGCAAATGCTATCGAAGGAGGTGGAGAGGGCTGGACGTCTGGGGAGACTTGTTGTCACTCAGCTTCCAGAGAATACCACAGGTTTCCAATGAGATCGTTTGTTGACTTGTGTGAAAGCTCCAAGTGAGCCAATAATAATTCTGATTTCGTTTATCAACATCTCTCTGGAAAGGGAAGGGATTCATTTCCAGAGGATTTCCCTCAATCCCGGCCCCAAACGAGAAGCTTCAAAGATCAAGGGTTTTCCTAAGGATGTTGGTGTTACCTACAATAGCAGAGGTCTGAAGGCCGCCTAAAACATCGGGGGTTTGTAGTCTTTTCAATTGTCCTCTCAGACGATTTGATACTATTCCTAGCGTACCAACTACGACCGGGATTATTTGTGTTCTAACCCCATGTATACGCCTTATCTCCAAGGCCAATGGAGCATAATTGCTCCACTTCTCGTTCTCCTCTCTCACATTTCTGTCCAGGGTACTGAGAAGTTTACAATCTGCCAGTTTTTTGAGACTTTGTCAATGACGACCAAATCCGGACGATTATGTTCCAATTGCTTGGTCGTTATGACACTAATAATAATAATAATAATAATAATAATAATAATAATAATAATAATAATAATAATAATAATAATAATAATAACTAGTGAGACCCGTGGAAATTCCACAGGGACTCATGCATATCTAATATATTATTGTTAGCATTCTGTAGATGCTCAGTGTCAATGGACACGCTCTGAGATTATTGTAGCTTTTTTATTGTTAAGCTAGCACGAACGCCCGGCAAGGCCCGGTCGTAAAGTACGCTTCACTATGATATTTTAATTCTTGCAGGTTTCGTATGTATTATTATAGAGTTAATTTTCTATCGATTTTTATATGTAATAAAGTTGCGCTTTCAAAAAAAAATATATTGGGTATGTTACGTATATGTCTGTTGGAAATCGTCTAGTGATTGAAATGACAGCTGATTCATTTATCAATGAATAACGAGACACTTCATTATAAAACAGACTTGGTTTATTGTTACGAAATATTATATATACGTACAATGCAGCGGCGGAGAAGACAGTGGGAGAGGGGTGGGTTGCGACCGTGACAGCGGTTCCTCGTCGTCTGTGTGTCTCTCTCCGTCTGTCTTTGTTTTGTTTACCATCTCACTTTTATGGACTTTCTCGACCTAGTAACCCATAAACCGATTGACGTTAATGATCCATATTTTAACCAGCCCGGCGTTTGCTTTTGGTCTGACCCATAACCGATTTACGTCATCTCCCGGTCACTATAATTCCCGGATTTTCATGGTTCATTTTTGTCGGCCCGGACACGAGTTCATTTACTCCATAAAACGGCCTAACCCATAAACGATTTGGTCATAGATCCAGGTCATCGCAATTCCCGGGTTCCATTTTTGTCGGCCCGGACACGAGTTCATTTACGTTTGCCTCTCCATAACAGGTGCATTAGCTTGAATCGAAACCGAAATAAAAAACTTACGAATATATATATATATATATATATATATATATATATATATATATATATATATATATATATATATATATAACATGAATTACTTCAGCCAAAATCGTAACCGAAACCGAAACTTCTTGATAAAATTATTCATAAAAAATAGACGATTTAAGTGCCATCAGTTATAGTCGAAACCGAAACCAAAACTTATGAAAGAATTCTTGGTAAAATTATTAATAACAAGAAATAGAAGAAGATAACAATTAAACTACCCGGATGTAAGCGTGACACACAAAAGAACACACACGCTATTGTATTAATATATAGATAATGAACTTCACCATGGCATGGATAGACTATAAGAAAGCATATGATAGAATTCAGCAATCATGGATAATAGAATGCCTGAGAATTTACAAAATACCAGGTAATATAACCAACCTGATAGAAAATGCAATGGAAACATGGAGACTGGAACTGAGAGCTGATGAACAATACATAACTGAAATCAACATAAAAGAGGAATCTTTCTAGGTGATTCCCGATCACCATTACTGTTCATTATAACCATGATGCCCCTGAACAACATCATAAGAAAATGCCAAGCCGGATATAAGTTCACTAACACGGAAGAAAGAATGAATAACCTAATGTACATGGATAACCTGAAACTGTTTGCAAAAACAAAGACAGAACTAAAAACACTAATAAACACGACCAGAATCATTAGCCAATATATCCAAATGGAATTCGGCATAGAAAAGTGCGCACTGCTCACCATGAGGAAGAGGAAACTAGAAGCAACAAAAGGTATAGTATTGTCCAATCAAACAGAAATTATGGTACTAGATGAACATGGTAGCTACAAATACCTGGGAGTGTTAGAAGCAGACGTCATCAAAGCAACAGAAATGAAAGAGAAAATTGGAAAGGAATTCATCAGAAGAACAAGAAAACTCGTCGAAACCAAACTAAATAATCGAAACCTGATTAAAAGAATAAACACGTAGGCAGTGTCATTGATTAGATACTCTAGACCTTTCATAAACTGGACCAAAGAAGAACTAAGGAATCTCGATCAGAAGACCAGGAAACTAATGACAATGCACAATGTACTACATCCGAAAGAAAATACTGACTATATGTGAAAAGGAAGAGAGCTAATCTGTATAAAAGACTGTGTACGTAACACGAAAAAGAATCAGCAAAATACATAATGCAGAACATCATGTACACAGAAAGAATAATTACTGTAGCAAGAGCCACGGAAGAAATAAACAAGATAGAAAACGAGACGAAGAATAAGACGAGAAAAGAAAAATGGGAAGAGAAACAGCTACATGGACGATTCATAAGGATGACAAAAGAAGATACTAACGAAAACACTTGGAAATGGCTATAAAAAGGACATCTTAATAGGAAAACTGAATCACTAATAACAGCTGCGCAAGATAATACATTAGAACCAACCACATCAAAGCAAGGATCGACAAGACCCAAGAAAACAGCAAATGCAGACAAAGAGACGAAACAATAAACCACATAATGAGTGAATTCAGCAAACTAGCCCCAAAAGAATATGAAAATAGACACGATCAAGTGAGAAAGACAGTGCATTGTCAATTATGCAAACAAATGAATTTTGAACACACAAACAAATTGTACAAACACAAACCGGTCGCAGTAATGGAAAATGAAAGTCACAAGATACTATGAGACACGCATATACAAACGGATAAACCGATCCAAACAAGCAAACCGGATGTAATAATAGTTAACAAGAAGGAAAAGGTCTGCCAGATTGTAGATTTTGCCGTGTCAGCAGACCATAGAGTGAAAATCAAGGAGAATAAGAAGCGGAAAAAATAAACGGAACTTGCTAGAGAGCTCAAACGGATCTGGAGAATGAAGAAAGTAAAAATAACACCACTAATAGTAGGAGTGCTAGGAACGATGCCAAAAACTTTGAAAAAAGAATGGGAGAGATTGGAATCGAGAAAATGCAACGAATTTCAATAATGAAAACTGCAGAAATATTAAGGAAAACCCTTGAATGTGGAGACTAACACCACACATAAACTACACACAAATTGGATACAAAAATGGCTCCAGATGCAAACACAAAGTAACATCACATGAAATCATGAAAACTGAAATTGTATAAATGGAAAAACTGCGCCCACTTTTTTTTTTGTGAGTGTCACCATAAACAGGCACCACACCAAATAATCATGTCCAAGGAGGAGGAAAGACCTAGGAGAGAAAGCACTAACCAGACTTCTGCTGGAGATGTGCAAAGAAGACTGGGACTTTGGGGAGGCTTTTTGCCACACAAATTCCAGTGAAGACCAATGGTCGCTGCCAACGAGTAATCAATGGTAAGCGACTGTTACGATGACACAAAATATTTTGCAAAGGCTATCGAAAGAGGTTGAGAGTACTGGAAATCTGGGGAGACTTGTTTTCACTCAGACTCTAGGGAACACCACAAATTGTTCTCAAAGAACAATCTTTGATGATGACTTGTGTGAATACTTCTAGTGAGTTAATAATAATAATAATAATAACAACAACAACAACAACAACAACAACGCTATCAGAGCAAACCACATTAAAGCAAGGGTTGACAAGACACAAGAAAACAGTAAATGCAGACTGTGGACAAAGAGACGAAACAATAAACCACATAAAAATCGAATCCAGTAAAGTAACCCTAAAAAGAATACAAGAAAAGACACGATCAAGTAGGTGAGACAGTATACTGGGAATTATGTAGATAAATGCATCTTGAACACTGATCAATGGTACAAGTACAAACCAGAGGCAGTACTTGAAAACGAAGGTCATAAAATCCTGTGGGACATATAAGCCCATCCAAGCAAGAAGACCGGATGTGATAATAGTTAACAAGAAGAAAAGTCCTGCCAGCACATCACAGATTGAATATCCAAGAGATAGAGAAGCGGAGCAAATACACGGAACTGTATAGAGAACACAAAGGCATATGAAAGATGAAGAAAGTCAAGATAACACCACTAATAATAGGAGCACTAGGAGCAATTTTCCAAAAGATTAAAAAAAATGTAAGAGATTGAAATTAGACTGACGGCTACATCGGATAACAATAAGAAACTTGAACTGGAAATTCTTTGTTTATCAAAAGTGTGTTTGGACAAACATATGTAAATCCACGTGAAAGTTAGTCACGTTGGGAACCACACTTCTAACGTCATAAACAGAGGAGATTTCTCAACATATGAATCGAGGGTTCGAAGTCAGAGGGGATCAGATAATCGGAGCAGTTCACACACAGTGATAGAGTCAGTTGGAGATTGGAAGTCCCTTAGAGGCGAAGTGAGAAGAGTAGACCATCAAGTCATACAAGCTTGAATTCCTGACATCACCAATTGGCCGGTTGAGGAATAAAAAAATAATCAATAATTTTATAACTGTTGTCTTTGTATCGTCTTATCAACAGAAAAGGTAAATGTGTTTTGTATATTCATCTATAAATGAACATTGTATAACCGCCATGCAAGTAATGTGCCTCCTTCATGATAATAAAGGATCTCCCTTCCTCTATATGTGTTAAGAACTGTTGCATCATATCTCCCAGCTACGTATTAATAATATGAAGTTCTCAAGAATTATCATCAAAGTCATCATGATGTACAAAGAGCTGCTATAAATGTCTTCCCCTCAGCAGTGTATTCATCATCATTATCTCTGTTATCATCCCTGTTATACATGCCCCGTTATACATGTCTCCTTATACATGTCCCATTATACATTTCTCATTATACATGTATGGTTATACATGTCCCATTATACATGTTCATTATACATGTCCCATTATACATGTCCTGTTATACATGTCTCGTTATACATGTCTTGTTATACATGTCTTGTTATACATGTCTTGTTATACATGTCTAATTATACATGTCTCCTTATACATGTCCCATTATACATGTTCATTATACATGTCTCACTATAAATGTCTCGTTATAAATGTCTCGTTATACATGTCCCATTATACATGTTCATTATACATGTTCATTATAAATGTCCCGTTATACATGTCCCATTATACATGTCTAGTTATACATGTCTGGTTATACATGTCTCGTTATACATGTTTATTATACATACCCATTATAAATGTCTCATTATACATGTCCAATTATACATATCTCCTTATCCATGAATCGTTATACATGTCCCGTTATACATGTCCCGTTATACATGTCTCATTATTCATGTCTCATTATACATGTCCCGTTATACATGTCCCGTTATAAATATCGAATTATACATGTCTCATTATAAATGTCCCGTTATACATGTCCCATTATACATGTTCATTATGCATGTTCATTATACATGTCTCACAATAAATGTCTCGTTATAAATGTATCGTTATACATGTCTCATTATACATGTCTCCTTATACATGTTCATTATACATGCCCCATTATAAATGTCCCATTATAAATGTCCCATTATAAATGTCCCGTTATACATGTCCCATTATACATGTCTCGTTATACATGTCTCGTTATACATGTCTCATTATACATACCCCATTATAAATGTCTCATTATACATCTCCAATTATACATATCTCCTTATCCATGTCTCGTTATACATGTCTCATTATACATGTCTCATTATAAATGTCCCGTTATACATGTCCAATTATACATGTCCCATTATACATGTCTCGCTATGCAAGTCCTGTTATACATGTCCCATTATACATGTTCCATTATGCATGTGTCGTTGTACATGTCCCATTATACATGTCTCATTATACATGTCCCATTATACATATCCCATTATACATGTCTCGTTATACATGTCTCGTTATACATGTCCCGTTATACATGTCTCGTTATGCATGTCCTGTTGTACATGTCCCGTTATACATCCCTCGTTATACATGCCCCATTATACATGTTTCGTTATACATGTCCCGTTATACATGTTTTGTTATACATGTCCCGTTATACATGTTTCGTTATACATGTCCCATTTTACATGTTTCGTTATACATGCCCCATTATACATGTTTCGTTATACATGTCCTGTTATACATCTCCCATTATACATGTTTTGTTATACATGTCCCATTATACATGTCCTATTATACATGTCCTATTATACATGTCTCGTTATACATGTCTTGTTATACATGTACCATTTTACATGTCTCATTATACATGTCTCATTATACATGTCTCATTATACATGTCTCATTATACATGTTTCATTATACATGTCCTGTTATACATGTCTCATTATACATACCTCGTTATACATGTCCCATTATACATGTTCCGTTATACATGTCTCTTACATGAACCTGTCTTTCAACATATATCTGCTACACAACAAATAGTCACATTTACCCTCAAGAGAAGGATAGATCACACCAGTTTCTCAACCTGGTATTTTACCTCGCGGTACATACAACACCTCGCCTTCCTAAATGGTCACCCATCTGGTACTGGCCAGGCTTAACGTTGCTTAACTTCGATGATCTGGTGAGAACCTGTGTGTCAGTGTGATTGCGCCATATATATGACAACACTGCAATGAATGGTAATCATGCAATTTCAGTAGTGTTTGTTTATATAAGGAGGCCACTCAACAAGAACTTGTTTACATTAAACTTGAAAACGGCCATTTTATAGCCAGCTGGGAAGTAGTCCAATGGTATTTTGTCCCACAGTCAGATAGTTCTAGGAAAGATGTACAAAAAACTGTTATAAATATCTTCCCCGCAGAATTGCCATCACCATCGTTATTTGTGTATTATGAGTCCCCGTTATATATGCTCCCCATATGACCATCCCCTGCTACATAACAGTTACCTCCTCCCGCAAAATTGTAATATTGACACAAACTGGCACCACACCAAATAATCGAGGAGGGTCAAGGAGGATGGAAATACCGAGAAGATAAAACACAAACTAGACCTTAATTGGATGAGTGCAAAGTGGACTATGACCTTTGGGAGGTTTATTGCCACCCAAATTCCAGTATAGACGAATGGTCGCTGCCAACGAGAAATTAATGGTAAACGGCTATTGTGATAACGCAAACTAATTTGCAAAGGTTATCGATAGAGGTGCTGAGTACTGGAAATTTGGGGAGACTTATTTTCATTTTGACTCCAGGGAATGCCACAGGCTGTTCTCAAACAGAGAATTCTTTGATGATAGCCTGTATGAAAACTCATAGTAAATAGTAATACTAAAATGGGAAAATGTTTTTTGATAAACATCGCTTGTTCATTTCTGATTTTCAAAATCGCAACATGTCGTAAAGTTAACTGTTTTTTTTTTTTTAAAGTCTAAATTGCTTAAAATATTTTAATTTTGGCAAAATCGCGATCGACATTCTCCGGTTCTTCTTTGCTATTGTAGTGAAATTCGACAGCCAAAAAAAATGAGTTTTTATTAAAAAAAACAAAACAAAAAAAAAACAAAAAACAAAAAAAAAACCACCCAAAAACAAACAAACAGACAAAAAAAACAAAAGAAAAAACAAAAACAAAGAACAACAAAAACAAACAAAAAACAAACAAAAAAAAAAACAAAAACAAACAAAAACCCCCAAAACAAAGAAAGAGACAAAAAAAAAACAAAAACAAAAAACAACAAAAACAAACAAACAAAAAAAAAACAAAAAAAAAACAAAACAAAAACAAAAAAACAAACAATGATAACTACTTTCTGCTTTTATCAATTTCAACAAAACATCAACAATGTTATCCACCTAAGTGCAATGTCACAATTAAATATTACTGCATTATTACATAAAACATATACATTGTACAACTAGATGATTGCATAACATCCACCATTAATTGTAACAAGACGAACCGAGTTACTTCTCCTGAACTGATTGCTATCAATTTATATACGCACTTGATTTTTTTTCGAAAACTATTTTCATTAATAATCAATTTTCTATCTTATCGTTTTCGTGATTTTTGGATATTTTCATTACTGCGACATGACAAATCAGTAGATACCATTGATTTCATTTGAAATTCAATATTTTCAATTTTCGAATTTCGCTACAATAACGAAGAAGAACAAGCTTCGCCTTTGGCCAACATCAAAGTGTAGTATCTGTTCTTCAGATGCTGCACTTCCATTTCTTGTTCTTTTTCGATGGAGGAGAAATCCTTCACGACTGAGACAATTTTTATGTATTTTTGTACCTTTTCTCCACGTTATAAAACGAACCTGGTGTCTAACTCTGTCCTGTGGGGAGGCATTGTAAATAGGTACAATAACGAAGAAGAACCCACTCTCTTTTATTCACTATTTACCCGGCGTTGTCCGGTATTAAACGTAAAGTTAAATTGTTTAAAAAACCCAAAAAACAAACAAAAAAAAACGGAAAGAAACCGAGAAATTATCATGCGAGTATTGCTTTTTTTTCTAAACAGCTCACTTCTTGACATAAAAAAAATACTCGAACTTAGATCGAAATCAAAAGACAATGAGTCAAGTACGATAACCATTAGGCTGGCTTGACACACTCTCCAAAAAAAGTTTCAATCTACTTATTTTTAACATAATTTGAACGATTTGTACATGCGCAATCGTGAAACAGTTGGCGAACAGATAAAAATCTGATGACTCCCACGTACCAATGTTTTTAATTTTGATTCCTTAGCAGCCTTTTTTCCGGATGAAATTTATAGCTGGAAATCTGGAATGACTTGTTTTCACTCAGACTCCAGGGAAACCCGATTAAAATGTTTTTTTTACATGTTTGAATACCCCATATACCAAATTTCAAGTTTGCACATAAAAATCCTTGAGTATATAGGTTGAGAAGTGTCCTCACACACACACGCACACACATTTTCACTTTTATAGATATACTAGCAGGCCGCCCGACGTTGTCCGGTCGTAAAACAGGCATAAATATTATATTTTAATTCATACAAAAACTGAAATATGTGCATGCGAGTATTATGTCTTTTCTAAACAGTTCACTTCTTGCACGAAAAAAAAAAAATACTCGAGCTGAGATCGAAACCAAAACCTAAAGACACCAGGTAAAGTACGATAACCATTAGGTCAGCTTGAAAGGATCTTTAAAAATGAGTTTTGAAATTTTACTTATTCTTAACATAAGTAATCTGTCAGGAGAACGATTCACGCATGCGTAGTTGTGAAACAGTTAGCAAACAGATAAAAATTCGATGACTTCCACATTCTAATTTTTTAAATTTTGACCTCTTAGCAGATTTTTTATCCAATGGAAACCGATTAAAAATGTTTCCACGTCTGAATACTCTATATACCAAATTACAAGTGTATAGATAAAAAAGTCGTTGAGTATATATATTGAGAATGTTCGTTATCTCTCTCTCTCTCTCTCTCTCTCTCATACACACACGCACTTACATTCTCACTTTTATATATATATATATATATATATATATATATATATATATATATATATATATATATATATATATATATATATTTAAATAAAATGGGTTAAGAAATTCCAACGAAAGAAAGATGTATATTTAAATAAGGAAGTAGTCACCAACAATGTGTATTTTTTAACATTATTTTATTATTCCGTGTCTTGGTTTTTTTTTTATTGAGAATTATGTTCGGATCATTGTAATAATGTTTTTAAATAATTGAAATGATTTAAAAACATTATTACAATGATTCGAACATAATTCTCAATGAAAAATCAAGACACGGAATAATAAAATAATGTTAAAAAATACACATTGTTGGTGACTACCCCTTTATTTATATATATATATATATATATATATATATATATATATATATATATATATATATGTATGTATGTGTGTGTGTTTGTGTGTGTGTGTGTATATAGACTAGATAGATAAATTGTTGCATAATTGAAAGTTATTTTTATTTTTCTCTTTCTGATGCCTACAGGTCCGAATAGGCGTGGAGACGTTTAGCGACTTTACGGTTCCAAAAGTTCACCTGTCCGATTCGAAGGACCGGGCCACACTGAAAAGGAAAATTGATCAAATCGATTATCAGACGGGGAGTACGAATATTGGTGATGCGCTGAGGATGCTCTTGTTAGAAATGTTTACACGGAAACGTGGTTCGCGCGAGCACGTGAAACGGGTGGCTATTATTCTAACGGACGGCAAGTCTCAGGACAAAGAGGCGACACAAGAGGCAGCCAAGGCTTGTCGAGATGCCAACATCGATCTTTTCGTTCTTGGAATCGGGATATACTTCGACAAAGATGAGCTGAGAAACATCGCCAGCCTACCCAAATCCAAGTTCTACCATGAAACAGCCAATTTCGACACTTTAAATCTAATTCGTGAGGATATCCTACGCAAAACCTGCATAACAGGTAAATAATTGCCCTTGTTAGTATTTATAGCAGAAACCGTGGAAATTCCATGGTAGTTAATAATTAAAAAAAAAACAACTTTAAATAAAATTAATAAAATCTTACAAATAACGACGAATTAAAACAATTTTTTCTGCAAATTCTCTTGTAACCTTTTAAAGCTAAAAATAATTGATTAAAAAATTTAGATTTTTTTTCAAAGAAAATTCAACACGCAACACATTGTTGTTTTTTTTCTGAATAAATCTTTAATATAAATTATTAAATCAATTCACTTGCACATTTTTTAATTAAAAAATATAATAAAAAACTACAGTCTCCTCTTAACATTACTTTTTTAAAATTATATAAAAAAAAGAACCAATTTGAAACCGTAAACAGACAGCCATGTTTTTTGTTTTGAAAATTCTTGGAGAGGAAATGATTTTAATGATTTTTAACTGATACGGAGCGACTATAAAGGGAGTTACTCCGTTTCTCATTAATTAATGTTTGCGATGATGATGTTTTTTTGTGACATTGGACGTCGGACAAGTAAATTAATATTTATATTATCTATTTACTAGCAGTTCCGCCCGGCTTTGCTCGGGCCCTATGTACTGTTCATAACTTTACGTGATATCTATATATTAAAAAGTGTGGATATGTACGGTAGTGCCTTTTATGTAACAGGCTTCCTTAACTACCATAGAGAAAAGTTGGTAGAGACCGCAGACGTCATTTTTTGTTGCTTGAACCCCAATTTTGACCCCTTAGCATTTATTGTTTTGAGCTCAAAAATAAATATAAAATTAGATCCATGTCCAAGTTATCTATATCTAAAATTTCAAGTGTTTAGACCCGAAATTGGCGGAGGAGATTGGTAGAGTTCTCAAAGGCCAAGTCGTTGAACTTTGACCACATAACAGCAAAATTTCTGGCCGAAAACCGATTAAAAAGATTTTCTCAAATCTCAATACCCTTTATGCCAAATTTCGAGTCTGTAGACCGAAAATTGACAGAGTTATTGAGTAGGAAAATGTTCACAGACAGACAGACATTTTTACTTTTATAAATATATAGATTTGTTGTGTATTTATTTGCATCTTCCTTTTGAAATAACCGTCCACTATAACCGTATACACACACGCGCACGCGCGCGCACACACACACACACACACACACACACACACATATATATATCGTTGAGCACTTTACAGTTGAAATAAAGTCGGTCACTTTAGCTCGCATTCGCAGATCATCATATAAGGATCAGATCACTCTGACAGACGTTAAAAAACATTTAAGAATAAATGTTTAAATTTCAACGGTATTTCTCGCAGTTGACGGTGGCCGAATGCATTTGATCCTTACTGATGGAGGCAGATATGACTTCGTTGCCGAGGTTGAATCTCTTGATCAGCATTAATCGTGTCACCCTGCACTGATGATTCCCGAAAGGATGAAACACTAGTGTCTGTAGGTATTTAATCATTTTTATAGCAAATAATTCTAAATTAAAATGTTGTACATTATTATTTACAACATTTATAGCTGGAAATCTGGAGGGACTTGCTGTCACTCAGACTCCAGAGAATACTATAGGCTGTTCTCAGAGAATAAAAACTCATTAATAATCAATTGATTGCCTGCTCTAATTGGGGGACCCATATATATATATATATATATATATATATATATATATATATATATATATATATATATATATATATATAATCACGTTGACGCACCAGTTCTCGTCAGATCACCGTAGTTAAGCAACGTTGAGCCTGGTCAGTACCAAAATGTGTGACCATTTGGGAATTCCAAGAGCTATATGCGCTCACCACTTATCTCGGCATTGTTGCGAGAATAGTTACAAAATACCTTCCCCCATCCCCATGTTAAGAATGGCTTTCAAAATAATAATGTTATTATTTTAGCACGGTGACAAAAGTGCACAAGTGCCAATAATTGAATATTCATATAGTTTATCCAACAAAATTCTACTCTGTCAATCGAAGGGGAACAATAATAACTATAATTCAAGTGAGTCAATTAATATGTCAAACCATTGCTAATATAATAATTAATAAAAATTGCTAATACAATAATCAATAAAAATTGCTAATACAATAAATAATAAAAATTGCTAATACAATAAATAATAAAAATTGCTAATACAATAATTAATAAAAATTGCTAATACAATAATTAATAAAAATTGCTAATACAATAATTAATAAAAATTGCTAATATAATAATTAATAAAAATTGCTAATACAATAATCAATAAAAATTGCTAATACAATAAATAATAAAAATTGCTAATACAATAAATAATAAAAATTGCTAATACAATAATTAATAAAAATTGCTAATACAATAATTAATAAAAATTGCTAATACAATAATTAATAAAAATTGCTAATACAATAATTAATAAAAATTGCTAACACAATAATTAATAAAAATTGCTAATACAATAATTAATAAAAATTGCTAACACAATAATTAATAAAAATTGCTAATGCAATAAATAATAAAAATTGCTAATACAGTGATCAATAAAAATTGCTAATACAATAAATAATAAAAATTGCTAATGCAATAAATAATAAAAATTGCTAATACAATAATCAATAAAAATTGCTAATACAATAATCAATAAAAATTGCTAATGCAATAAATAATAAAAATTGCTAATACAATAATCAATAAAAATTGCTAATACAATAATTAATAAAAATTGCTAATACAATAATCAATAAAAATTGCTAATCAATAAAAATTGCTAATACAATAATCAATAAAAATTGCTAATCAATAAAAATTGCTAATGCAATAATCAATAAAAATTGCTAATACAATAATCAATAAAAATCAAAATCACAGGAATCATCAATCAATGTGCAGATTGTTGTTGATGATCATCAACAAGTTTTGGAATATTTGGTTCCATATTTGATAGAAAAAGTCTTCGATCACCACGTTTCACTCAATCCACTCGGTTTCTATTCTCAGGACCCATTCGATAGACGAGAAAGATTTGTTGAAAATGTGAATCAGAAATCAATCAGATTCAGGAAACGATTAAGCTTTTTCAAAATTACAAAGTACGATTCTTGAATTAATTTTTCCAATTAAAAACAAGAGTGATGCAATCAATTTCCACATGAATTGTGAATCCCAAAGAAAATGGGTTGAGAAAACCTAGTAATGTTACTAGAAGTTCTCAGTTGTTTACCGCCCGCTAAAAATTTTTAGGGATCCCCTATACTGTTACGTTATGCCAACAAGAAAGGCACCCATCTAAACGGTTGTATACATTTAATATTTGTGACGTGTCCTTAATGTGTTACTAATGTCTTTAGTGGTTCTTCACTTTCTGAACCGTGCTCATCTATTTATTGTGTGATATATATATATATATATATATATATATATATATATATATATATATATATATACGTTTTATGTTCCATGATCGTTTAAATTTATATGCGCGTGCGTGTGTGTGTGTGTGTGTGGGTGTCATATATCCGACATACCTTATATTCACTGGTCCATCTGAAATTCATCTTGGCTGGGACCTGTTGGACGAAAGACATTCACTCCAAGACGATAATTGGTTTTAGTTTTTTATTCACTTTTCCGGATGTCGACGCAGATGAACATGGAAAGTGTATTCTTTTCTTGTGGTCTTTAACAGTCTCCTTTGAGAGACACGTGACCTCGCTCCCAAGGATGGGGAGAGAAGACAATCATTAACCCAACCGCTGTTCACCGTGTCCAAGTTCCAACTCCAAGTCATACCCAGCTAACCTGATCCACGTGACTCACACGTAGTTCCTGTCAGCTGATAAGAACTTCCGGTAAACTTGTCTATGATCTAGCTTTGTTATATTTTGACAGGTTTTATGAAAACATCATCATATCTATCTCTTGTCTACCTCTCCAGTTAGATAAATAGATCGATCGAGATGGATAGATAACTAGATCGATAGATAGATAGCTACAAAGTTAGATAGATAATTTCTTGTGTTCTACCTATTTCGTAGCAATATGATAAATTTGTCCATCGCACACATGAAGTCTCGTAACGCCCACCCTTTGGTCTACAGTGTTTGACCTGTTGTCTCCTGTCCTGACTTTACGTCACCCATCTCTGGGAATGATTCTGTTTTACAGATTTAGGTTTATGTTTTTACAGATTTATGCACTAAATGTGACTTTTGTCAGAATTTACAATAGCCGAATTAGACACTTTCTTTTTCTTTTTTACATCGGGTTCCTAATATATGACAATGTTTTTTTCTAGTTTCAGAATGTGATGACACTCGCAAAACCGATGTCGTATTCATGGTGAGTAATAACCATTTTGGTAAATGGAAGACCGATCGTATTTTGAAGGTATCAAAGAAAGTCATGAGCAACGTCAAACCCAACAAAATGATTCGTTTTGGCGTCATCTACGATAAATGCCTCACCGATCAAGACGTACAAGTCGGAGAATCACAAATTACTAACTTCAACTATGGATCTATCGGCTCACTGGTCAACAAATTAAATGCAGATTCATTTTCTAACGCCAGGACACGAACTCGTCAAGTCGGTCTACTATTTTTGGATGGAACTATCGATCTGAAACAACCTGATCTTTTGACGGAAGCCAAGCAGACCTTGTTCCGCGATATCGATTTATTTGTCGTGATTATTGGCGAGGGTGTCGACAAACGACTTGTGGAACAAATTGTCAAGTCCAAAGAATATATCATAAACATCAACTCCTACAATCATCTGATGAGCGACCTATCTTCGCAGTTTGATGAAACGCTTTGTAAAACTATAGAAAAAAATTCCACCATAATGCCAGTTCGTTAAACACTTTAATCTATATATAAAACCCAATGTCTGTGTGTCTATGTGTTTTTGTGCAATGACCCCCCCCCAAAAAAAAAACTTTTGCGGAAAACAGAAGTTATCTCCCTTGGATCATTCATTTTAAATAACCTTGAATAACATTGAATAGCATTGAATATGTAAAATATTTATCAGGATTAAACATTAAACAATGATGCAGCTATAAAAAATATGTAATTCTTAAACGCACACACACACACACACACACACACACACACACACACACACACACACACACACACACATATATATATATATATATATATATATAAACCTGAACTGAGATTGTGGAATCGGGATGCAGGAGTGAGGAAGAACGTATAATCTATGATGAACATTAAAATCGAATGGTAAATCCGGTCTGTAATAGAAAAGTCATTGCAGTCATTGTGAGAGTTTCAATTTCTGAAGTTTCAATTTTTATACTTTTTTTTTTACATCACTGGACTATTTATTTCCTCTGATTAGAAAAGTGTAAACTTTCGAAACTTCATGAAATAAGGAATTTTAACATTTAATAATGCAATAAATAATATAAATTTTTCATTTGTTTTTTTTCCATATATACGAAATGCCTTCAATAACTTTCCAGACTCTTTTTTTTACAGGCATTTAAAATTGTCATAGACTTTTAAAAATTCAGTATGTTATTGCTGTACATCTTATGAGATGACTGACCAATTTTTATGATTTCTGGTTTAAATGAACAGTTACAGCAGGAATTAGAATACACCCTACTAAAGCTTGATTGTCACATCTGGTGAATTTCAAAAATGCAATCTGTTCAATCAAGGACGGTATCCAATAAAATTTTGTTTTAAACTTTGAAAAATGCAACAGAAACGCATGGAATGTTTCACACTGCTTTTGGACTTGCATGGATCAAGCATCAGTTTTTGAGTGGTATAAGAGATTCAAGGAAGGTAGGGAGTCTGTGAAGAATGATGAGAAGTGTAGGTGGAGTAAGCTAGTCAGAACACCAGAGATGATTGGCCAAATAAAGAATTTCATAGATAAGGACCGTCGTGTATCTATAGAAACAATAAGATTTGCGCGAATGGATCAGTCCACAACTCCATCCTTGTCCCCGACTATTTGATCAAGATGGGCATCAGGCAGATTCTCATCCTCCTTATAGTCCAAACCTTGCTTCTGTGTGACTTTTGGTTATTCCCTAAGCTCAAGGAAAACTGTTAAGAGACAATTGAGGAGATGAAAAAGGCTGTGACAATGGTCATTGACACACTTATGCAAGAGGACTTCATGAGGGCTCCCAGAAGTTGTTGGAACGGTACAAAGTGATCTCCTCTGGCATTGTAGCCAGAGGAGATCACTTTGTACCATACCGATGGGCATCAAGACAGTTCCTCACCCTCCCTATAGTCCAGATCTTTTTTGTGTGACTTTTAGTTATTACCTAAGCTAAAGGAAAACCTCAGAGGCTGTCGTTATGAGACAATTGAGGGGATGAAAGAGGTTGTAATAAGGGTCATTGACACGCTTATGCAAAAAGATTTCATTTTAATCCCTTACTGTGCATCGAACGGATACCATAATACTTAGTTCGCTGCACTTTATCATAACATAGTTTGCGAGTAAAAGTGAAACAGGCAAACAAACAGACTAAGCGAATTATAGTATATATATATATATATATATATATATATATATATATATATATATATATATATATATATATTGTCATCCACATACAGTACTGTTTCGTTGTATCGCTAGACATACACCTTTCCCAACCGTGGATCAAACCTACAACCGGCAGATCTCACCATCGGACCACGAATCAGTGCCGTAAATATTTTCCCTCCGCTCGTCGCAACAGTGCTCTAACCATCAGCTTGTTTACAAATAAATGAATAGTGCTCAACCCAGAGAGAAGGGGAGGGGGCTTTAATTGTCATAGTGTACTGTTTCGTTGAATCAACTCATCAGTGCGGCTTTACATACACATTTCCCCAGCCGTGGATCGAGCCTACAACCGTTGCATTGACAGTCGGCATCTCTCACCATCGGACCACAAATCAGTGCCGTAAATATTTCTCCTCGAGTGTCAATGTAGAACATATAAATATCTATCTATCTATCTATCTATCTATCTATCTATCTATCTATCTATCTATCTATCTATCTATAAAAGCGAACGTGTCTGTGTGTCTGTGTATACAGACTCAAAATTTTATATACAGGGTAGTGATATTTGGGAAAAGCTTTGTAATCCGTTTCCGGTCAGAAAATTGACTGTTAAGGGGTCAAAGTTATACGATTTGACCTTTGAGAACTCTACCAAACTCCTGCCACAATTTAGGGTCTAAACACTTAAAAGTTTAGACATAGGTGCCTCAGACATGGATCTAACTTAATAACTTGATTTGAGCCCAAAGCAATAAATGTTAAGGCGTCATAATAGGGGTCATATTTAAAAAAATTGACCGTTCTTTTCTTTTTGCTCAGCATACACCTCCAAACACCCGAGCAACGCCGGGCACCCATGCTAGTATATCTATAAAAGTGAACGTGTCTGTGTGTCTGTCTGTCTGTCTGTCTGTGTACATTTCCCTACGCAATAACTCTGTCAATTTTAAGTCAACAGACTCGAAATTTGATATACAGGGTATTGAGATTTGGGAAAATCGATGTGATTAGGTTTCGGCCAGAAATTTGGCTGTTAAGGGGTCAAAGTTCAACGATTTGACCTTTGAGAAATCTACCAAACTCCTCCGATAATTTTAAGTCTAAACCTTGAAATTTTAGATACAAGTTCCTTGGACATGGATCTAACTTAATAACTTTATTTAAGCCCAAAGCAATAAATGTTAAGGGGTCATAATAGGGGTCATTAAAATTTTTTTTTTCTTTTTTGCTCACCATACACCTCCAAACACCCGGGCTATGCCGGGCTCCCATGCTAGTATATCTATAAAAGTGAACGTTTCTGTGTATCTGTGTGTCTGTCTGTGTGTCTGTGTAAATTTCCCTGCGCAATAACTCTGTCAATTTTTAGTCTACAGACTCGGAATTTGCATAGAGGGTACTGAGATTTGGGGAAATCGATGTGATCGGTTTTCGTTCAGAAATTTGGCTGTTAAGTGGTCAAAGTTCAACGATTTGACCTTTGAGAACTCTACCGAGCTCCTCCGCAAATTTTGGGTCTAAACACTTGAAATTTTAGATATAGGTTCTTTGGACATGGATCTAACTTAATAACTTTATTTGAGCCCTAAACAATAAACGTTAAGGGGGATATAGTAGGTGTCAAAGTTAAAAAAATTGACCGCTTTTTTTTTCTTTTTTTGCTCAACATGCACCCCCAAACACCCGGGCAACGCCGGGCTGAAATGCTAGTATATATATATATATATATATATATATATATATATATATATATATATATATATATATAATGATAGGATAATATATGACATATGATAAAATTTCTATAGATGTTATGAAAATGTTCATTTCTACTCGTCTCTAGTCGAGGACAAAACGATAGGGACATATATTTTAAAACTAACAAAATCCAATCCTCCAAAATGAGCAAACTTGGGCGAGGAGAAAAATACCATTATAATAAGGCAATAAACCCATCTCCCCTTTTAAAATAGCGGATAATTCCTGAAACAGATACACCACATTGATCCGACCGAAGATCGTATGAAGATTTAACTGCGTTGATATGTTTAAACATCGTTTATTTGATGACGACCAAGCCATAAAAAAGCCCACGAACCAGAAGTTCCAGCACTCCAGATCCGACGGAAAGTATGAGCCCCGTCTCGCAGGAGCAGACGAGAAACAGTTCCCTAAAGAGCTTACATCCCCTAAAAATCAACGTTATTATTGTTGTGTCGTAACACAATAGTAAAAGAAGAAAATCAAGTCGAGGTTGGTTTAACAAACGAAGTGTATTAACATCACAGGTACAAAGAGTATAACTGACTAGCGCTCAGCTAGGAAGTGGAATACTGTCGCTCCTTCTCACCGGTGTAGACATTACTGACATTTGAAACATAAAATAATTATAAATTTAATTAATTTTTATGACACCATTCTGTACTTTCACCTTATACTTTTATAAACAAAATGAACCCCAATTTAATAATCCTTTATAATAGTTTATTCATTGAACTTTTGAATAGTCAAGTCGCTGCCTGATGATATCTGTTGTTTGATTGAAACAAGTGGCTATTTGTAGCAGCGGGATGTGAGCATGTTTATATAACAATAAACAAGTATTATATATATATATATATATATATATATATATATATATATATATATATATATATATATATATATAGTGAGAACCGGTGTAATTTCCCTTATGCATAGAAAGGCCGGTATAACAATTATATAAAAAAAGAGATTATATGCCGTAAATATTTCTTGCTACGTGTGCGTAAATGTTATTAACCTTTTGTTCCATGTTCTTACTGGCTACAGTCATATCGTCACGACATGCCATGACAAAGTATAATACCCATGACCTGTTGAAAGATGGCGGGTGCGACCTTGACCCCAAAACGCTTTCAAATCTGTAAAGACGTCGAGTATTTATACAGACCAGTTTAGCACTCTCGTTTTCGACCAGGATTTTGAGATATGCGTCGCTTTGGCCAATTTTCTAAAAAAAAAAAAAAGTTACCTCCTTTTAGTTTTATAAAGACTTCATCTGGTAGGGGATAATGGAAGTCCTCTAATGACACAGTCCAGTTAAAAAGTTTGTAGCAACACGAATTTCCCCTGATCTCTTTTTCATACAAACAGTGGAGGCAGCCCATTGGCTGCATTCTATTTTCGATAGAATGCCGACATTTTCTAGTCTAACAAGCTTCTCGTCGATTTTTTCTAGGGACGCAAATAGCACGTTACATTTTCTTTTGGTTGTGCATTTTGCTTTAACCTTAGTTCCGCGACCATTTGTCGTAAATTTCCTGGAACCAAATGCGAATACTTCTATGAATTCTAAGTCTGAGATTCATTTCTCTGTTTCTGATGGAATTAATTCTGCTTTTCTGCAACATGTTGGTATTGGTAGGTCCTATAAATTGAATTCATGCATTCAGTCCGAACCTAGTACATTCGTGGTGTTCCGTAGTACATAGACTTTTAATTTTTTAGTTTTTGCCAATGGTGTAACGTCGGTCAAAAATTATCCTTCAAAATTAATTTGTGTACCGTTACCTTTACTGTTTTGTGTGATCTCAACATTGCTAGTCTATTCAGTTTTTTTCCCATGTATTTAAATGTAATATTGAACCTCAGTCTAATTGCAATATATTTTCTTTGTCCAGAATTTTTACAGTCACATATTTGCGTAAACCTTCCGCATGCGTTCAGTTTTCGTCAGTTGCACCCGAGTTTTATTTCTGATTTTATTCCTGCAATAGGAAATTTTGTGTCCTATTTTTTTTTTTTTTTTTACATATCAAACATTTTTAGACAGCTATGGACAGTCTGCCCTAATGCAAGTCTTCACATCGATTACAAGGAGAAGGAATATTTCTTTCTGG
>NC_136516.1:35983533-36021033 GCF_053919585.1 Euprymna scolopes
TAAATATTTATTAAAAAATAATAGATCTCCCTCGCTTTCTCTCTCTCTCTGTATATTTATCCCTCTTTATTCCTCTCTCTCTCTTTCTTTCCCTGCTTTTGTCTTTCATTCTCTCTCTTTCTCTCCCTCTCTCTCTCTATTTATTCCTATCTATCTCCCTTTCTCCTTCTTTCCCACTCCTGTCTACCTGTCTGTCTGTCTGTCTCTCTCTCTTCCAGATTCCTCTTAAATTGATATCTTTGGTAAGTCCATAAAGAAGAAAGACAATACGGACTACAAGCTCCGAATAAGTAATACCTAAGTAACATTTAATCAGCTTTTCATGCCTAATAAAAGCGTATATCGTCGAAACTAATTGATTTGAACTTTTTAAATGAATAATATTGAGGATATGGCGGCAATAAAATAAATCAATAGGGATTACGAGTGCATAATTTAATCAGATTTCCATGCCCGATGAAAGCGGATATCGTCGAAATTGATTTGAAATTTTAAATAAATGTTTATTTAAAAAATAATATATCTCTCTCTCTCTTTCTTTGTCTTTCTCTCTCTATATCTCTCTATCCCCTTCTATCCACCTCTCTCTCTTCTTTCTTCCCCCTCCTACTGTCTCTAATTCTCACTCTCTTTCTCTCTCTCTCTCCCAGATTCCTCTTACATTGCTTGATGTCTTTGGAAACCCCACAAAGAAGAAAATTAATAGAGATTACGAGTGCATAGTTTAATCAGCTTTCCATGCCCGATGAAAGCGTATATCGTCGAAACTAATTGATTTGAATTTTTTAAATAATCAAACGTTTATAAAAAAAATCTGCGTTAACAAATTCTAATTCAAATTTAAACGATACTTACCCACAAGATCGAGGAAAAAGTATTTAATTCATTTCAAGTTCACAGTATTAATGCTGGAGTCCCTCAGAGGTCCATCCTGGGTTCAACTCTCTTCCTGGTCTACATTAACGATCTTTTAAATCACATCCTTAGATCATTCGTAGACATTTTATGGTAGCACATCAAAGGCCGTAAATGACCAAGTTCTCTCTGATTTTCTCTCCTGTGATCTTGAACATGTGGTACACTGTGAGAAAAGTGGCTGGTTACGTTTAATGCATCTAAAACCAAGCTTCTATCTTTACATCATCAACGTTCTGATCCCCATCTGGCATCAATTTAAATGAATGGCTCTCATCTTGGGGAGGCTCCATGTTTTGATAAGTTTCTGGGGTTGACCTTTATTCCTGGTCTAAAATGAATTGCGTACATCAAATCTGTTGCCAAGGTTGCTGGAAAAATGATGGAATCCTTCAATCGATCTAGTAGATATCTACCTCCTGATGCAATATTTTACCTATATAAGAGTCAGGTACGTCCAAAGATGGAGTATTTCTGTCACATCTGGGAAGGAAATGCTAGGAAGACCTTATCTTACCTTCACAGAGTTCAGAATAGACTTTGTAGCCTAGTAGGGAATGCCCTTTTTTCTTTTCTGCAATCTCTTTCTCATAGAAGAGGCGTTGCAAGCCTGTCTCTGTTTTACCGTTATTTTCATGGCAAATGCTCGTCTGAGCTTCAAACTATGGTCCTCCCTCGCCAAACATTCACGAGAAACACTCGTTTGGCTGAAACCACTATCAATAATTTCCCCCACTTTTTATCTGTGCCTCAACCTAAACGTAGATTCCATGAACAAAGTCTCTTTCTTAGAACTGCACACTTGTTTACTTGCTTTACAGCTGACTACAACATGGCCGTCTTCAAGTCCAATGTAAACAAGTTCTTGATGAGCCGTTCCCCTTAAGTAATCCAATTTTACCAAATTCACAATTCTAACGATTACTATATTGCCCTTTTGACCACTGTACACTCTTTAATCCTTATCCTCGAGTGGCCTCGGTGCCTTGATAAGTGGTGATTCCCTTGTTGATTATAACATTTGCAAAAAAAAATCACCGTTTAAGACCACACAGACTTTGATTTTCTAGTGACACTATGTAACAAAGAGAGAAAAAGAAAATGCACAAACAAATGCCATGTCTGATGAAGACGTATATCGTGGAAACTAAATTGATTTTGAATTTTTAAATAAATAAAAGTTAATACGAGTGCATAATTTAATCAGATTTCCATGCCTGATGAAAATATATATCGTCGAAATTAATTGATTTGAAATTATAAATAAATAAATCTTTATAAAAAAAATTCTGCGTTGTATTGGCTTTTTAGCTTACAAATTCCAAAAATATAGAATAAATAGACAAACTATTATTTAATTGGAATTCATTATTGAGATGAGTATTATTTATTAATTTATTTTATTTCGGACTATTATACTCATCTTTCTTAGATGTTGTTTCATGACGTTTCGGCCAACTATTCCTCTGGCCTTCGTCAGGTGGTAACCGTGACGGGATAGGAACTCAGAATCTCCTAAATGCATTCTCAGCAATTACTGCCATCCATAGTTGTTGTCGTCTCACCACGTTTTGGCAAAGTAAGCCTCTAGCTGGCTTTTGGTAGGACTGAAACTGCTATCTTCAGACAATTCTCACCTCAGGAAGACCAGAGGAATAGTTGGCCGAAACGTCGTGAGACAGCAACTAAGAAAGACGAGGAAAATAGTCCGCAATAAATAAATTAAATAGACAAACTGTTTTAGAAACACACATTTAGATGCAAATAATTTTTTTTTTATTTTCTTTCTGTTTTTTTTTCTAATTAATTTCGAATTTAAAATTCCTCGTTAAAGAAAGAGTTCTTCAATTTTGTTGGTCTTTTTGCTCTCTCTTTCTTTCGTCAGCAGTTAAAAAGTTCATCTTTGTTTTGTGTTATTAAACCGGAAAACACGTGCCTTAATAAATACATAACTAGTGAGACCTGTGGAAATTCCACAGCGGATTCTTTCATATACAATATATTGATGTTGGCATTCTGTGGATATCCAGCGTAAATGGTGACGCCCTGATATTATTGTAGCACTTTTTTTTGTTTAAACTGCAAAAGTATTTATTTAAGCTAGCAGGAACGCCCGGCATAGCCCGGCATAGCCCGGCATAGCCTGGTCGTAAAATAAGCTTAAATATGATATTTCAATTCTTGCAGATTTAATATATATTATTGTACAGTCAATTTTCTATCGATTCTTATGTATTATAAAGTGGTGATTTAAAAAATAAAAAAAATATAATCATATGACAGTTAGAAGATTCAGAGTTCCTATCCCGTCGCGGTTACCACCTGACGAAGGCCAGAGGAATAGTTGGCCGAAACGTCGTGAATACAACATCTAAGAAAGATGAGGATAATAGTCCGCAATAAATAAATTAATAAATAATACTCATCCTACCCTACCAAAGCCGGCCAGAGGCTTACTTGGCCAAAAACGTGAAGAGACGACAACAACTATGGATAGCAGTAATTACTGAGAATGCAGTTAGGAGGTTCAGAGTTCTTATCCCGTCGCCGTTACCACCTGACGAAGGCCAGAGTTATAGTTGGCCGAAACGGCGTGAAAACAACATCTAAGAAAGATGAGGATAATAGTCCACAATAAATAAATCAATAGCTGAAATAGGTTTGAAAATAATTGATCGAAGATAAAGTGCATGACAACAGATAATTAGTTTTGTATTATTTGGATTAATATTCTCATCTTGAGTGTTATTTACACAAGGTTTCGGTCGATGTAACCTCCGACCCTCTTCTAACAAGCTGAACTTATTCGTATTATTTGGATTCTTCAGACGCCCTGATATTATTGCAGCTTTTTTAAAACTGCAAAAGTATTTATCTAAGCTAGCAGAAATGCCTGGCGAAGCTCGGTGGTAAAATACGCTTAAATATGATATTTTAATTCATGCAGATTTCGTATATATTATTATAGAGTCAATTTTTTACGATTCTTATATTTTATAAAGTTGTGATTTTAAAAATAAAAAAATATATCCGTATGACTTGAGTGCATCAGCTTGAATCGAAACCGAAACCAAAACTTATGAAGAATTCTTGGTAAAATTAATTATTACAAGAAATGGAAGGTCGTAACAATAAAATTTGAGTGTCATTTTTCACAACGTTTTGGTCGATGTAACCTCCAACCTTCTTCAGGTATATCTTGTCGAACTCGGCATACACCTGAAGAAGGTCGGATGTTATGAAAACCAACCTTATGTGTAACTCTGCCCTCTGCATGGGCAGGCAAGTAAATAAGGAAATAAAGATTCCCGAGTCGGCCGATGTAACCTCCGACCTCTTTCAGGTATATTTTGTCGAACTCGGAAATGTTTGTTTTGTCAAACTCATGAATCTGTACGGTAGCATGTTCTCGTTCTGCCAGCCATGGTCGGAGAGAATTCTCAAGTAATTCGCAATTGTATTTCTTGGTATCGCCCACACTGACAATTGAACCTTCAACCTCCAAAAGAGTGTCACTTAGAACTGAATTTTACTTAGAACTTTATCCGTTTCTCCATGATTGTGGCAGACAATTCGAAATTCCATACAGAGTTCCGTGTTTAACAGAAAGATTCCTGAATTCGACATGGTTCACCTGAAGAAGGTCGGAGATTACATCGGTCGACACGTTGTGAGAATAACGCTCAAAATGAGAATAGTAGTCCGAATAATCCAAAATGATACAAAGTATTAAACCTTACTTAGAATTAGGTTGGAAGGGCCTTACTAACCCGGTCCTATAGGCATTTTATTTAGTTGTTTTGTTTTTCTTTCTTTTTGGATGTATTTTAGCTTACCTCCCCCCCCCTTCCCATCATCTCATCCCTTTCATGTTTGTTATTTTATAAAAGTTTAACTCTGGACTTGCACCAATAATAAAGTAAAATAAAAATAAACAAAATAACGAATTTATCTATTCTATCTATCTATATATCTATAAAAGTGAACGTGTGTGTGTGTTTGTGTGTGTGTGTGTGTGTACATTTCCCTACGCAATAACCCTGTCAATTTTGAGTCTACAGACTCAAAATTTGATATACAGGGTACTGAGATTTGGGAAAAATCTTTGTAATCCGTTTTCGGCCAGAAATGTAGCTATTAAGGGGTCAAAGTTCAACGATTTGAACTTTGAGAACTCTACCAAACTCCTCCCACAATTTGGGGTCTACACAATTGAGATTTTAGATATAGGTTCCTTGGACATGCATCTAACTTAATAACTTGATTTGAGCTAAAAACAATAAATTTTAAAGGGTCATAATAGGGGTCAAATTAAAAAAAAAATTGACCGCTTTTTTTTTGCTCAACATACACCTCCAAATACCCGGGCAACGCCGGACACCCATAGTATATATATAAAAGTGAACGTGTGTGTGTGTATGTGTGTGTGTCTGTGTATCTGTGTACATTTCCCTACGCAATAACTCTGTCAATTTAAAGTCTACAGACTCGAAATTTGATATACAGGGTATTGAGATTTGGGAAAATCAATGTGATCGGTTTTTGGCCAGAAATTTGGCGATTAAGGGGTCAAAGTTCAACGATTTGACCTTTGAGAACTCTACCAAACTCCTCCGACAATTTGGGGTTTACGCACTTGAAATTTTAGATATAGGTTCCTTGGACAAGGATCTAACTTAATAACTTGATTTGAGCTCCAAACAATAAATGTTAAGAGGTCATAATGGGGCCAAAGGTAAAAAAAAATTTACCCCTGCGGTCTCTTCCAAATTACTCAGACAATTTCTGGTCTAAATATTTGAAATTTTACATAAAGGGTATTCAGAGACAGGGCAAGTTTTTTCATCAGTTTGGGTCGAAAAGTTTTAGCTACCAATATATAAATGTATGTATATATGTCTGTTTGCATGTCTGCCTTAAACTTACAATAGAGGCGACAGATTTTACCAAGATCAGTATCGTTTTAAAGTTCGACCTTTCATACGACAAATATCGAAAAATTGGCTAAAAACATTAATATCTTCCCCTTCAACTAGGCACTTTGCTACAGGGGGGGGGGGTCACTTTTTTCGCCGATATTTTTTAAAGTTATCCTCTCCTTTAGATCTTCTAGTCTTAATTTTAAAAAATGTCGCTTCCGGTTTGGCGGTGGTCGTAACAGCATAAACGTTAGGTTTTATCCCGTTCTTTTCCTCCTTTGTGGTACGGATTAAAGCCTGCCTTCCTACTAACACTTTCTTTTTTTTTTGCTCAACATACACATCCAAACACCCGGGCAACGCCGGGCTGAAATGCTAGTCTATATATCTATAAAAGTGAACGTGTCTGTCTGTCTGTCTGTCTGTCTGTCTGTGTACATTTCCCTACGCAATAACTCTGCCAATTTTTAGTCTATAGACTCGAAATTTGAAATACCGGGTACTGAGATTTGGGAAAATCGATGTGACGGGTGTCAGCCAGAAATTTGGCTGTTAAGGGGTCAAATTTCAACGATTTGACCTTTAAGAACTCTACCAAACTCCTCCGACAATTTTGGGTCTAGACACTTGAAATTTTAGATATAGGTTCCTTGAACATGGATCTAACTTAATAAAGTGATTTGAGCCCGAAACAATAAATTTTAAGGGGTCATAATAGGGGTCAAAGTTTTAAAAAATTAACCATTTTTTTTGTTTTTTTTTGCTTTTTTTGCACAGCATACACCTCCAAACACCCGAGCAAGGGGTCAAAGTTCAACGATTTGACCTTTGAGAATTCTACCAAACTCCTCCGCCAATTGTGGGTCTAAACACTTGAAATTTTAGATATAGGTTCCTTGGACATGGATATAACTTAATAACTTGATTTGAGTCCAAAACAATAAATGTTAAGGGGACATAATAGGGGTCAAAGTTTAAAAAAATTGACCGCTTTTTCTTTTTCTTTTTTTTTCTCAACATACACCTCCAAACATCCGGGCAACGCCGGGCTGAAATGCTAGTATATCTATAAAAGTGAACGTGTGTGTGTGTTTGTGTGTGTGTGTACATTTCCATACGCAATAACTCTGTCAATTTAAAGTCTACAGACTCGGAATTTGATATACAGGATACTGAGATTTGTGAAAATCTTTGTGACAGGTTTTCGGCCAGAAAATTTTCTGTTAAGGGGTCAGAGTTCAACTATTTGACCTTTAAGAACTCTACCAAACTCCTTCGCCAATTTTGGGTCTAAGCACTTGTAATTTTAGATATAGGTTCCTTAGACATAGGTCTAACTTAATAACTTGATTTAATCCCAAAATAATAAATGTTCAAGGGTCATAATAGGGGTCGAATTAAAAAAAAATTGACCGCTTTTTTTCTCAACATACACCTCCAAACACCCGGGAAACGCCGGGCTGAAATGCTAGTATGTCTATAAAAGTGAACGTGTCTGTGTGTGTGCATTTCTCTACGCAATAACTCTGTCAATTTTTAGTCTACAGACTCGAAATTTGATATACCGGGTACTGAGATTTGGGAAAATCTTTGTAATCCGTTTTCGGCCAGAAATTTGTCTGTTAAGGGGTCAAAGTTCAACGATTTGACCTTTGAGAACTCTACCAAACTCCTCCACCAATTTGGGGTCTAAACACTTGAAATTTTAGATATAGGTTCCTTAGACAACTTAATAACTTGATTTGAGCCCAAAACAATAAATGTTAAGGGGTCATAATAGGGGTCAAAGTTAAAAAAACTTGACCGCTTATTTTTTGTTCAACATACACCTCCAAACACCCGGGCAACGCCGGGCGTAAATGCTAGTATATTAAAAAGAAAAAAAATAGATTCACAAATGTTATAAATTTAAAAAAATCTTTTATTTCAATTAAAATATTAATTCTAAAATACTATTCATAAAAACAGGATTTGCTATCAGGTTGTACAAGATATTTTACTTTGTTTCCTGTACATACTTGTTTGTTCATTTTTTTTTCAGAAATTGTAGATAAAAATTCTTTACAAAGTTCAAATCATAAGCTGGGGATCTTTTAAGTAGCTAAACTCCATGAAGAGAATGAGGTATTATTGTGATAGTGTCTAGATTAGGGCTGAAATGAAGTTTCAATAAAAAGACCAGCAAAGTAGTTAGATAACCATCGTTATTTTTATCGTTATTTCCATGGCAGGTGCTCGTCTGAACTCCAATCTCTGGTTCCCCCCTCGCCAATCTTTCACGAAAAACACCCGTTTAGCTGAATCCACTGTGAAAAATTTCCCCCACTCTATATCTGTGCCTAAATCAAAACGCGAATTCCATGAACAAAGCTTCTTTCTTAGAACTGCACGTATATGGAACTCTGTTCCGTCTGCCTGCTTCCCACCGGACTACAACTTGGATGTGTTCAAGTCCAACGTTAACAAATTCCTAATGAACCGCCCCCTTAAGTAAACACTTCATCAAATCTCCACACTAACGTAATGTACTTGCAATAACCCTTATCCCTGAGTGGCTTCCGGGCCTTAATAAGTGGTGATCACTGTGTAAAAAAAAAGAAAAAAAAACCCACCGACATGCCCTTCCCCCTACTGGCCTAGGTGCCTAAGTGCCTAAGTGTCTTGGACCCCAAATGAGGCTCTGGTAATAGATAATACCAGAGCCGGGGCCAAGCACTAAATGATTACGAAGCATTAAACCTCATCTAAGACTTTCCACAACAGAGTTCACTTTCAGAAATATTTTAAAGTACACTCGTTCATTTTTTTTCCTGTTAAAATCCAATAAAAATTGTGATTTATCGTAGGGGGAGATAACTCATGCTTTACTCGTATGCTTTTTTCTTTCTTGCGGGTATTAATAACAGAAAATAAGGCTATTACGTTCTGGACAACATAGTAAGACGCCTACACAGATGTTGCGTTTTATTTTATCGCTTATGTCAACAGTTGTTTCAAATTACCGAATTTGATCATCTGCATTGCAAAAAACAAAATCAAGAAAAAAAAATCATGAGTTAGGGTAACGGTTAGGGTTAAGTTCTGTGTATAGGGAGGGGCGTGACTGTAAATAATACAAAAGAAACTACTCGCTTTTATGTACTATGCAATGTCTGTTGTGTCACCAACCGCTTTCTGCGCAAACACACATTTTGACCTCTAGCTCTGTAGTGGTCGATGTTTACACATCGACGTACAAAATCAAAATGCGTAAACGAGTTTGTGCGCATGTTGTTCGCGCATACACTATCCTGGACAAAAAAAACAAATAATTATTTTTCGAGCCAAACAGAAAACTTTCTGAATTTTATTGAAATGGGTGCTATCTAAATCCTTTATAAAGACAAATTTTTCTTCAATTAACCAGTGGAACCCGAGTCTACGGACCGGTGTATCGCCAAGCGTCCCATCGTGGGCGCACATCTCTACAACATTTCTCTTCACACACACACACACACACACACACACACACACACACACACACACACACACACACACACACACACACACACACAGACACACACACGCACGCACGCACGCACACACACACACATTAAGAAGCACACACACAACTCATCGACATTATCGTCTGTCAATCTGTATAAACTTTATTCATTGAAATATTTCCAATCTTTCTCACTGAACTATCTTACTAATACGAAAACAAATGAACATTGACTCTGATAAACAACTTTCAACGAATTATCTAGAATATAAATCTCAAACATCTGTTAGAATGTATGTATGTTTGTATGTTTCACTAAAACTTTCGACCAACGCAACCAACACTGACAAAATTGGCATTGTTTGAAAGCTCAGTTTCTTGGCCGAATAATATCCAAAAATTGGCAAAAAACATTCATTCTTTCACCGTCAATAGGGCCAGTTTTTTTTACAATGAGGGGTTATTTTTTTTCTGTCCACATTTTTGCAAGTCATCCAAACTTTACGTGAGTGACATCGCATAAAACACGTTGTTTCGAACGTAATTGATGTCACAACCGCGTGGGGCGCCTCGATAAGATCATTTGATTTTTTTCACCTCCTTTTCCTCTTGGGCGTTACGGATTCGAGCCTGCATACTACTCCTATTTTTTTTTTGCGCTCGCACGAGTACTCGCTGCAATTTTGAGTTGTTTGATTTTTATTTTTTAGGTCTTTGGTTGCCCAAGCAACCCCCTTACACACACCTCGACACACCCGGACAACGCCGAGCACCCATACTAGTTATAATATAAATCTCACCTGTCTGTTTAAATGTATGTATGTATGTAATGTATGTATGTACGTCTGCCTAAAACGTTCGACAGAGGCGACGGATTTTTTCACGAGATCGGTATCATTTTAAAACTCGATTCTTCAGACGACAAATATCGAAAAATTAGCCAAAACATTAATAACTTCACCCTCAACTCGGCAGTTTTCTACAGGGAGGGTCTATTTTTTTTCGCAGTTATTTTTTGCAAGTCATTCAACCCTCGCGTTCACGACGTCGCTTTAAAGGCGTTATTTCGACCACCAGTAGAGCCACAACCACAGTAGGCGCATCGGTAAGACATTTTGTTCTTTTTCACCTCTTTTTCCTCTGGCGCGCTACGGGTTCAAGCCTGCTTACTGGTTCTATTTATATATATTTATCTTTTATTTTTGCGCTCAACCAACATCCTTACACACACCTTCACTTTCTTTTCCGTCTTCGCGTCACGGGTTCGAGCCTGCATGCCTACTACAACATTTTATCTTTTGCTCAACACACACCTCCAAACACCCAGGCAACACCGGTCACCCATACTAGGCATATATAAAAGAAGCAAATAAATTTTCAATACGATTTTTCCTGACCCCTGGTAAAGCACAGCTCTTAATTAATCGATTCGTACTTCTTAAATGTCCTCCAACCATTGTTTTATAAGAACTCTAAAAATATCCACGAACGTTCTATGCTTTTCCTATTGTTGTACATCTTCATTCAAACAAATATAAAATATCTTTTTTGAACTCATTATTTTGTTTTGTTTACCGTATAACATATATCTCGTTTTTCTCACATCTGATTATAAAACCTGCAAAAATTTTTCACTAAAAATATTTCTCTGACTCCAGCTCATTCCAAAAAACCCTTCTCTCATTACAAAACCCCTTAAAATAACCCTCCCAAAACTGTCGTAAAACACGACCTAAAAAGTAATGACCGAAATTCTGTAGCTCTGTCAGATCAGCCTCTGACGATATCGGCTTCTTGGTATTATATGCACCAAACATTGATAGTATTAGTTTTTCGTTTCCCTTTCGTTTCAATCATGTTCTGGAAGCCAAAAACAAAAATAACAATGTTCCTCTAAAAAACAAACAAAAAGCAAAAAAACAAAACAAAGGAAACAGTATGAATAAATACTTGAAGATATAAAATGTCTGCATTTTATGAATGTTTCGCGCGAACGCAGCCCTCCATCATATTTTCCTCAATCTATGTCTTCCACTTCCTTGTAAAACATTCACAGCAAATACTCGTCCATCTACAACAACGACCTGAAATATCATTTCATCTCTATATGTACTAAAAACTAAACGAAAATTCTGTGAGCAAAGCTTATTTACTAGAACGACCTACCTATGGAACCAATACCACGGGATTGCTTCCCAGCTGACTACATCATGGCCGTTTTTAATTCCGACGTAAACAAATTTTTTACGTTTCTGAACTTTTGAGATAGAATTGGTTATTCGTATTATTTTGAATCTTCGGACTGTTTTTATCTTGAGTGTTATTTTCACAACGTTTTGGCCGATGTAACCTACGACTTCCTACAGGTGTATCTTGTCGAACCATGGAATGTGGAAAGAATTTACTCAACAGGAGTAACATGCTCTCATTCCGTCAGCCATGACTTGATAGACATCCTAAGTAATTTGCAATTGTATTTTTCGGTCAGCCACACTGAGAATTCAAATTTCTTTTTACAATAGTTATTACTTAGTACTCTAACCACTTGAGCCACGGGTCTTTGCGGACAAGTTTAGTACGAATTTTGGGACCCTTAAACTTATTTTATTTCTAATTGTATGAATATATATCAATATTTATATATTTATTACTAATTATCATTAATATATATATATATATATATATATAATATTTATTATTAATATCATTAATTATCATTAATATATATATATATATATAAAAATATATATATATATACAATATATATATATATACATACAATATATATATATATACATGCAATATATATATATACATACAATATATATATATATATACATACAATATATATATATACATACAATATATATATATATACAAACAATATATATATACACACAATATATATATATATATATATATATATATATATATATATATATATGAGAGAAAATAGTTAATAAAACATGTAAAAAAACACTTTGAAAAAGAGTTAAAAAAATATTTAATTTGAAAAGGAAACACTAAATAAGTGGATAGTCCTTAATCTGCGGAGTTTCCAAGAAATACTTTCCTTCTCTTCAGAGGGTAGGAATTAGCAAAATGCGGGATCGGATTTTGCTTGCAAAAGTATTTGATGAAACTACAAGTAAGTCAAAGATCTTACTTGATAACAAAAAGTGAATCAGAGGGAATAGGGTGAAGAAAAAAGTGATTTCACTTGAATGGATAGTCTATATATATATATATATATATATATATATATATATATATATATATAGACTATCCATTCAAGTGAAATCACTACACACACACACACACACACACACACACACACACACACACACACACACACACACACACACACACACACACACACAAACGAGAAGAACCTCGGGATACGGCATTAATTTGTTCAAAGGACGGAATCGTAAGGTGAAATCGCCGTATGGCGGGGTTTAATCAAATTTTTATACAAAATATATTAAAAATTAGTAACAGTATATAATGCCCATGTATATAATCAAATAACATTATAAATAACACCGTAATGCGGAACAAATACAGTAACCAGAGGTCGGGGAAACATCGTATTCCACATCGTAACCTGAAATAAACGTATCCTAGGGGTACCGTATCCCGGGTTCTACTGTATATATATATATATATATATATATATATGTATATATATATATATATATATTTATATATATATATATATATATATATATATATATATATATATATATATATATACTGTATTAACAAAAACCAAGACTTCAAAAAAAGAATTGATAGCAACAAAAAGTGTATTTCATTGTTAGTTACGATTGTTTCAAGACTAATTGGACAAATTCAAACATTATGGCGTTTGAAAATTTTCACATAAATAGCCTTTCTTCAGACTTATTGAATAAAAAACACTTTAACAATAGAACATTATGTAAAGACATTTCCCTTAAAGGAAATAAATCATGCGAAAACATTTATCCCGGACGCATCTTTGTCAGGAGCTATATATATATGCATATATATATATTTATTTATTACTGTATATATTATCTATTATTAATAAATAGCGGTTCCCATATCGTGTTAAATTCTATATAAACGTTGTGAAAATGGCACTCCAGATGAAAACAGTAGTCCGAAAATTCAAATAATACCAAAAATGTTTGATGAGTCATCATCGTAGCCAATCAATTTCGATCCAATTTCCACAATGACTGTTTATTTCAAGTACCTTATTATTGCTCTGAGCCTTGATAAGCGGTGACCTCCCCCCCCATTCTACCCGTAACCCCCCCCTAAAACATTCCATCAACGATGAAGAATATCGCATTAATGATAAATAATACAATCTCAACAAATAAAGCTGATTCCATGGACCAGAAATCAGAATCAAAACATTGAGATCTTCAGTCGAAAGATCAACCGAGCTCTGACTTATAAATAGAGCATAAATCATGACAAAATAATTATCGCTTTGGCGTGACGTCATCGATTTACGTCATGTTTCTATAAAATTAATCCAAACATAAGAGAATAAAAGAAATGAAGGCATAAACGTTATTATGTGAAAATAATATTTATGATGAGAACATGAGAATGATCCAAATAATAAAACAAAAGTCAAAAGATATGCAAGTAAATTAGTTGAATGATAGAGAAAAATTAGACATATGATTGCGTCATTTTTCCTAATAGCTATTTTCTGCAGAAACCCCGCCCTTTTCTGGTATTTCATATATATATATATATATATATATATATATATATATATATATATATATATATATATATATGTGCATGTATGTGTGTGTCTATGTACATAAAATATTTATTATAAATAATTATATACGCATATTATTCATAATAATTTATATATATATATATATATATATATATATATATATATATATATATATATATATATAGTTTAACTGTTTTAATTACATTATTTTTCACATGCACTTCCGTAGCCTGGTTGATTACAAAAGTAGGGTGAACTGTCATTGTCTGTAGGATTATGTTAACATGTCACTATGAAACTATGTCATGAGCGTGTTTTCTATTTTTGGAATATATATATATATATATATATATATATATATATATATATATAGTATATTTATTTCTAAAAAGATTATTGGCATATATATGCATATATTTATATACATAGTATATTAATTTAAACAAAAAATTATTGACTACATGCATGCATACACGTGTCTTCAGTGATTCATTTAAGAGAAATCACGTCATCAACCCTTTGTCTTTATTGAAACCAACTAAAGAAAATTCATAAATTTGGTCAGAATGTAGACGAGGCCTAATGACGCGGTAGCATAATCAAACATCTCAACAAAAATAACCTTCTTAGTGACACTCAATATGGTTTCCGTTCTGCTAGATCTACAGCAGATGTCATTACAGTTATATCGCATAGGATTAGCAAATCTCTCGACGGTGGCAATCTTTCTAGAGCAATTGCTCTTGACATATCTAAAGCCTTTGATAGGGTATGGCATAAAGGTTTACTTCATAAGATCGCTAGCTATGGTATAGCTGGAAAAGTCTTCTCAATTATTAAATCATTTCTTTCTGATAGGTTCATAAGAGTAGTAGTTGAGGGGCAAAAATCAGAAGCTCACAGTATTAATGCCGGTGTCCCTCAGGGATCCATTCTGGGCCCAACTCTTTTCCTGATCTACATTAATGATCTTCCAAATCATATCCTTACATCATTTGTAGACATTTATGCTGACGACACTACCATTTATGGTACCACATCTAAGACAGTAAACGAGCAAGTTCTCTCCAATTCTCTCTCCTCTGATCTTGAGCACGTAGTACAATGGGGAAAGGAGTGGCTGGTTACTTTTAATGCATCTAAAACCAAGCTTCTCTCTTTACATCATCAACATTCTAATCCACATTTGTCATCAATTGAAATGAATGGCTCTCGTCTTCAGGAGGCCTCAAGTTTTGACAAGCTTCTGGGCTTGACCATTACTCCTGATCTTAAATGGAACACGTATATCAAATCTGTTGCCAAGGCTGCTGGCAAAATGGTGGGATCTTTCTATCGATCCAGTAGATATCTCACTGCTGATGCTATTCTCTACCTATATAAGAGCCAGGTACGTCCAAGGATGGAATACTGTTGCCACATCTGGGCAGGAGCTGCTAGAAAGGACTTGTCCTGCCTTGATAGAGTTCAAAATAGACTTCGTAGCCTCGTAGGAGATGTCCTTTTCTCCTCCTTGCAACCTCTATCTCACAGAAGAGATGTTGCGAGTTTGTCTCTGATGTATCGTTATTTTCATGGAAAGTGTTCAACTGAGCTTCAATCTTTGGTCCCCCCTCGCCAAACTTTCACAAGAAACACTCGTCTAGCTGTAAACACTATCAATAATTTCCCCCACTCTTTATCTGTGGCTAAACCTAAACGTAGATTCCATGAACAAAGCTTCTTTCTTAGAACTGCACGCCTGTGGAATTGTCTTCCGTTTTCCTGCTTTCCGGCTGACTACAATATGGTTGTGTTCAAGTCTAAAGTAAATAAGTTCTTGATGAGCCGTTCCATATAAGTTATTAAATTTACCAAATTTTCATTACTAATGATTACTATATTGACCAATTTCTACTGTACACTCTTTAACCCTTATCCTTGAGTGGCCTCTGGGCCTTGATAATGTGGTGATGCCTTTGTAAAAAAAAAAAAAAAAAAAAAAAATATATATATATATATTACTAAAAATTCACATATAAATAATGATTGTTTCTGCGTAGAGAAACAGGCCTGTAAAGTGTACGGAAATTTTGATGAATTGAAAGAACTGAATGGCGAGATTGAATAAAAACTTAGACCTTCGACTGTAGGTAAATTGTTATTCAATTACACACACATTATATATATATATATATATATATATATATATATATATATAAATACACACACACACACACACACACACACACATATATATATATATATATATATATATATATATATATATAACGTTGTCTGGTTTCGCCATTAAATGATGACTCTCATGCCCTTTTATGATTAACGTGAGCGTGGTATACTTGAATGGAATAAATATAAGGCCATAAACATGTAAAGAAAAGGAGAGGAGAAAAAGATAAGGAAAAGAAAAAGACACGTGGCGATTAGGAAATTACTCTCGACAAGCACGCGAGTTCTCTTTCCTAATATCCCTTTTGGGAATCGAACTTTGTGAAAATTGTCGGCGTGATATGGAGAAATATAAATAAGAATATGAGAGTCAGACTTTGTGAAAATTTTCGTCATTCCAGAGGGACTTACGGCATGAGTTTGTCTAGTACCGTCTACTGAGAGCCAACTGTCTGGGGCCGTGCATTGAGAGCCAGACGACGTTGTATTCCTAAAGAGAACAGCAATTTCACACACACACACACACACACACACACACACACACACACACACACACACACACACAAATATATATATGAGAGAAAGTACTTGTATAGTTATTTAATAAAAATACGAAATGAGGTCAAACGAGTGGAGATCTTTGTATTGTTTTGATTATTTGGACGAAGCTCGTAGGTTTCAACGACTGAAACGTTGTGCGAATAACACTCAAGATGAGAATAATTGTCCGAACAATCAAAACAATACAAACCTTCATACCTCATCTCACAAATTCAAAACTGTAACTTGAGCTGCATTGTAGTATTTTATTTGCATGCCGATGCAACGTTGAAGGTGTGCTAGTCAATGATTATTATGATTATTCAAGGCAAAAAGTTTTGTCAGCTAAAATATGTTTTAGAATAATCCAAATATTTAGAATAAATATTTAATTACATTAATTTAGGAATGTTAACTTAAAAATTTTATCAGAACAATTTAGTTGATAACTTGGAAATAATGACATGTAAAAACATCATGTGATTATCTTAAAAACGCATACTAATGGCGTCATTTAGAATGGGATATATTTTTTTAGGTACGTGCAAATTAGTTGAGTCAGCCGGAGTAGAGAGAGAGAGCGAGAGAGAGAGAGAGAGAGAGAGAGAGAGAGAGAGAGAGAGAGAGAGAGAGAGAGAGATTGAGTGAATGAGTGACGGTCTTCAGATTGTGATGGCTTCGAGTAGAGGAGGTCAGATATGGGGATAGTCAGAATCAGCGTTGCAACTTTACAAAATAAAATGTTGCTGAAAATAAAACCCGAGGCTCTCTGATTTCTTGGATGCAATTTCCATTGCAACTTGTCATCAAACAAGACCAAAGATGAACCAGCTATGTTCCCGATTTGCCAGATGTTGAACTCCAAATAAGTGTTATTCGTTCTTTGTGTTATAAAGGTATTTATTTATATTTTTGTTTAGTCATAAACTGCAATTACACACACACACACACACACACACACACACACACACACACACACACACACACACACACACACACACACACACACACACACACACACACACAACGAACTCTATTAGATTCGACGACCACAACGCTAGATAGTCATAGACGAACACACGTATATACACACGTCATATAGATAACTGTGACACGTATATATACACATATATACACTTTCATACAATCTAATCACTCGAGGGAGAAGAGGAGAAAAAAGACACACGCACACACACACACACTCATATATATACACTCACCGCTGCACAACAGTAATATTAGAATATACTAGCAGGGTGACAGGCGTTGCCTGGGATTGAAATATGATCACACTCTCATATTTTTTATTGTAATTGAAATCGGTTAAATCGTCCATTTTTCAATCAAATCAATTGATTGCCTGATTGGGGCCAACCGCGGTGCACCAGGAGAAAGCTTAGATGCCTCTCGCAGTGACTTAGTTCACAATACGTTGTAGTCTATATGTAGAGAACCTACTGTTAATTTTATAAAATTATTTTATGTATAATAGATAAAATGAAAGGGGATACTCAGCAAAGTCCAATAAATATGGCTGTAAATATCCAGTGATATCAAAAAGTTCGCAATAGGTGGAGGCGTTTAGCGAATCCAAAAAGAGTTTCTTAAGATATTCTTTGGAATCTCTTTTAAAAATCGCCCGGGGTTAGAAAAGGAATGAAAAGTCTGTGTAGAAAAATCCTGTAATGAAATGCGCGGGAAAAATCCAATCCATGTGTAGATTAATATATGAAGCACTGGATATCTTACGAAACTCTTCTGATGAGAAGAGCCTTTCTTTGAAACACTATGGAATAAGGAACCTTCCACCTTTATTTCGTATTCCTTTTTTTAAAAAATAAAATATTGTAAATTTAATTCTACAATATCTTGACTTTTTCTATGTAATCTATCATTGAGAATACTGTACGCGTGTCTGTTTATAAGGCGAAACCCACAACAGATGCATTTCATTATAAAGGATTACAGAATTATTCATTGCGAATACCAAGGTCAAATCTCTTAGCAAGTTAAGCAATTTATGTAAAAGCGTGCGAGACTTACTTTGTGGGGTTTCCTGGTCTTAAGTATAAGTCGTAGTGTTGAAGCGTGTCGTGTAGGGTAAACGACATTGCAACCACTCATACATTTATAATTAAAACCCATATCGCATCTTCAACCAAGAAATCTTAAGTTTGAAATAATAGGGTAAACTATACATCGTTGTAGCTTTAGAAAGGGGAAACGCAAATTAAATAAACTGTATTTTTCTTATGGATTTATATGGATATGTGACATGTTATTTGTTCAATTTATACCATTCAACGAAACACGTTTAAGCCGTACAGTATCATAAATAAAATAATATATAAATATATTTGTGGTATTGGAACGTTTACTAACAGCACACACACACACACACACACACACACACACACACACACACACACACACACACACATATATATAAACACTGCGATTAGCTAATGTGAACACATTAACTTGTGGAGAAAATAGAATGGTCCCATCACTTATATATCTATATATATCTATAACTCTCTGATTGGTTTTGTTTCTATATTAAAAACCACGTGTGTGTATATATATATATATGTATATATATATATATATGTATATATATGTGTATATATATATGTGTGTGTATATATATATGTATATATATGTGTATATATATATATATATATATATATATATATATATATATATATATGTACACACTAGCAGTTCAGCCCGTCTTTGATCGGGCCTATGTACTGTTCATAACTTTATGTTCATATGTATTAAAACGTTTTACTCATGTCCAGATAACCTACATCTAAAATTTCAATTTTGGCGGAGGAATTTGATAGTCTGCAAAGGTCTACTCTTTCAACTTTTACCTTTTGGCAGCCAAATTTTCGCCCAAAACCTGATTAAAAAGATTACTGCATGCCTGCATATCTTTTCTGTAAAATTTCTACTGTTTAGACCCCAAATTGGCTGAATAGTTTGCTAGAGACCGCAAAATTAAATCTTTTGAACTTTGACACCTTGGCATCTAAATTTTCGGCTATAAATGGATTAAAACGCTTGCGATATGTTTGAATCCACTTTATATAATATTTCAAATGTTTAGACCAAAAATTGGCTGAGTGATTTGGTAGACCCCGCAGAAGTCAATTTTTTTTTTAAACTTGGACCCCAATTTTGACCCATTAACATTTATTGTTTTGGACTCAATACAGATTAAGAAGTTTGATCCATGTCCAAGTAACCTACATCTAAAATTTCAAATGTTTAGAACCAAATTGGCGGAGGAGTTTGATAGAATTTTCAAAGTTTTGCCAGCGAAATTTCTGGCCGAAAACCGATTAAAAAGATTTGCCCAAATCTCAATACAACTTATTTCAAATCTCGAGTCTGTAGACTGAAAATTGACGGAGTAATTTGCTAGGGAAATGTACACAGACAGACAGACAGACAGACAGGCAATTTCACTTTTATAGATATATAGATATATATTAGTGATGGAACAATTTCAAAATTTTTCCCGATTCCGACACAAGTACCGATTCTGTTCTAAATTCCTGATCCGATACAAGTACCGATTCCGATTCTTTGAAACTTTCTCCATATTCAATTAGAGATTTGTTGCTTGAAAAAATTGTTTAATTACAGAAAACCCCTGTATAATGCCCATATTTATTTTTGCAAAATGTAAAATGGACGTTGGGGTGGGTGGTGAGGAGGGCGTATATTACATGTGTAAATCTCTCTAAACATATTCCTCAAATGTTTTCCTTGTAATTGATTGAAAATTGTGAGACACGGAAATATTTATAGATTCTATTTTAAAACAAAGCTCGTTTGCAATGTTCGTTCATTAACGTTATTTGAATTTTTTTCATAATCGGAAATGATCGACGCGCAGCAAAGAAGATGGCGCAGAAAGAGAATAGTTTACAAAATCGTTCTTTACTTATTAAAATAATTTCCTAGAAAACCATTTTGAACGTGGGTATTTCTGAGGGTGGGCTGGTGGGTGGAACTATTCTGTGACTTCTCTCTGTCAAAGAATGTTCATATTTCTTATCCTAATTATTAAATTTGATTGATTATTACATTGATTTGTTTTACTGTAAAAAGAAAAACATAATACAGAAATACTACTACTACTACTACTACTGCTACTACTACTACTAATAATAATAACAAATGTGTAGATGAAGATCTTTAGTTACCATTAGACACCCCCTCCTCAATAAGATTCTATTTTTAAAGGAGATTACGGTGAATTTTTTATGTTATTATGTTGAAAACTGTGAATGAATTATGGCGACTTGTATTTTTCGCCAATTCTAACTTTTTTGTTTTGAAAAAAAAAAAAAAAGTTATCATTAAAATTTTGCAACCTATGATAATTAACGAGAAAATAAAAATGTGATTCTCTATTTTTCAGGCGATTGCGTGTAAACGGCCTAGAAAAAAAACAAAAACAAAAAAAACAGCAAAAAGTTGGTTTTGCATGTAAAATAATCCGGAAAATGGTCACCCTTTCGGACCAGACAGCACTTTAAGGATGTAGTTAATTTTGTTTGTTTTAAAACCTTGATCATGTTAATGTTCCTGACTAAAATTTAGTATAAAATATGTCATTGTGGGTGCTCGGTAAAAATGGCATCGGAAAAAATGCCACGGTAAAAATGGCACCGATAGCATGGCACAAGAGAATAACTAGGTAAAAATGTCATTTTCATAATAAAAAAAAAAAAAAATTAGGGCCGTTCGAGAAATGCGAGATAAACCCCCATTCCTCTACTTTAAAATAGGGATAAGTCATTTAGTTTGGGTTTGGAAAAAGTCGGTTTGGTTTGGTTTAAATTCTGTTGAAGCACCGAAAAATTATAATGTTTTATTTAATAATTATTTCATAATAAATATTTATATATAATAATCTGAAAAAAAAGCCCAAATAAAAGTTTATATCGCCATATTTACTTTAATCCAATTTAGTTGACTAAGTCTTGAAAATGGAAACATAATTCAATGATTTAATCGCTGGCGACCACTGCTTTTAATTTTCTTGCACCAAAAAGATTTTTATTTAAAAATAAAATGTTATACTGCAGAAAATTGACGAAATTTGTTTACAAATTACAACTGTCGAGCGTTGCGTGAGAACAAGAAAAAATGGCCGACACGATACGGTTAGATCTTTGGAGTCTCGATAATGACTTAAGAATAAGAATAAAATAAATTACTGGTAGAAATTCACCTAATAAATGTTATGATAACGTTTATTGCGAGGGTGTTCTTCCAGTACTTTTTTTTATTTTTAAGCTATAATTTAGCTTCAAAGTTAAGGATAGTTTTCTAAATAATCTGCAGAACCTTAAGAGAGGGAATTGTTAACTATTCTGTACTTTCATCTAGCAATTTAATAAATAAATCAACTTGGGATGGAAAATTGATACTCTCTACAAAGATATATTACTGATAAAGTTTAATATCACGGACTGAATCTGATAAAACACCGTTTGCTTCTAACTTTACTAACGGGTACTTTTCTTATTTGCCAGTATTTATGAATTGTGTTTTTTTTTGTTTATGTTTTTTCCCAATTAGCAATTTCCCAATTAGCAATTTCCCAATTAACAATTTCCCAATTAGCAATTTCCCAATTAGCAATTACAAATCTTGCTTGTTTTTAGAATTTTTAGAAACCAGCTCCTTTACCTGCAAACATTACATACTTCGGAAATATCGGCGACATCCTTATTTTTCTGTAAATGTGCAAATAGAACAACTAAAGAATAAACTAAATTCAGTCGAACCTTCTGTAAAATTCACACACGAATCTGAACGAAACAACTCCTTACCTTTTCTAGATGTACTTATTAAAAAAGTTCACCGAAAAACAACACATAAGAACGATTACTTAGGCTACTACTCGCACCACAGTGATAGAATAAAGACAGGCGTGGTGATCGGCTTTTTCTTACGTGCCTTGATGATGAAGTTCAACATTTGTTTTTTTTTTACATGGAAATCACCACTTATCAAGGCCCGGAAGCCACTCGCGGATAAGGGTTATTGCGTGTACAGTAATCAATGGGATAGTACCGTAGTAATCGTTAGTATTGGATATTTGATAAAGTGTCTTACTTAACGGGGGAGGTTCATCAGGAATTTGTTTATGTTGGACTTGAAGACATCCAAGTTGTAGTCAGGTGGGAAACAAGCAGACGGCGTGCACTTCTAAGAAAGAAGATTTTGTTCATGGAATCTACGTTTTTGTTTTGGCACAGTTAAAGAGTATGGAAAATTATTGACAGTGGTTTCAGCTAGACGGGTATTTATCGTGAAAGATTGGCGAGAGGAGACTAGGGATTGGAGTTCAGACGAGCACTTGCCATGGAAGTAACGATAAAACAAAGACAGGCTCGCAACGTCTCTTCTGTGGAAAAGAGATTGCAGGGAAGAGAAAAGGGCATCCCCCACTAAACTATGAATCTATTTAGCACTCTGTCAAGGCAGAATAGGCTGTTTTTAGCAGCTCCTACCCAAATGTGGCAGCAGTACTCCATTCTTGGATGTACTTGGCTTTTATATAGATAGAGAATTGCATCAGCAGTGAGATATCTTCTGGAGCAGTAGAAGGATTTTACCATTTTTCCAGCGACCTTGGCAACAGACTTGATGTACATGTTCCATTTCAGGTCAGGAGTTCAATTCCAAAAGCTTATCAAAACATGGATCCTCCCATAGACAAGAGCCATTCATTTCAATTGATGCCAGATAGGGATCAGAGAGTTGATGATGTAAAGATAGGAGCTTGGTTTTAGATGCATTAAAAGTAACCAACCACCTCTTCCCCCCCCCCTGTACCGTGCGCTCAAGATCAGAGGAGAGAGAATGAGAGAGAACATATCACAAACGCACTAAAAACATTACAACATCCAACTTATTTAATTTCTAATGCGAAGAAAAGGGCCACAAAAATGTATTCCAACATAAACAAACGGGAACATAACACACCTACTAAATAGATATATCCTCATACCAACCCACACTAATAAAGAACAATTTGCAACACCCTCAGCAGACTTTGTATACACAGGATACAAACAACTTCATAACGATAAACCAAATGTTAAAAAACCACTAGGCACCCTTCCACCCACCATCCATCCAACGCCGGCATATACTCTGTCCCCTGTAATAACTGCCACCAGACGTATATAGAAGAAAAAAAAAACAGCATAAATTGGAAATAAGACTCAGTGAACATAGAAGAGACATAAAAAACGGCAACCCCTTAAACGCGCTTTTTTCTCACAGGTCTGAACATGATCACTCGTTCAGCTTTGCACATGCAAAAATCATCAAATTCGTTTCGAGTAGAGCTTTTAGAATCTGCACTCATTTAAATACCAACACCAGACTTTTAGAATCTGTACTCATTTAAAATACCAACACCATCCAGCCGAGGAAAGGTATTAACCAACTAACAAATAAATATAAATATAAATACATTGAAAAACAACAACAACAACAACAACAACAACAACAACAACAACAACAACACCGACAAAAATCATTTTACAATCCAGTAAATAAGCATCTATATATGTATATATGCGATGTTTGAATGTATATATACATAGAATAATACAACGCCTCTACACGCACATTTGTAAATTCTTTTTCCAAAGTAAAAAGGAACATAAAGAGGTTTTCCTCCTAACTAGCATGTGATCTGTATCCTGTTTCCTCAGCATTTTTTTTAGCTCAATCCTGATGATGTCTCTTGAAATAGAGACGAAATGTTGATAACCATTTATCTATTTTAGATTTCGCATATATATATATATATATATATATATATATATATATATATATATATATATATATATATATATATATATAGTTTCTTCCCCAGAACTGCGGGTCTTTGGAACTCCCTTCCGGGATTCTGCTTTCCCAACTGCAATGATATGCAGAAGTTCAAGTGTAATGTTAACAAACATTTTTCTACTCATCTCCCTTCATAATGACCCCGCTAAATAAGTCCCTGATAGTAGCCCCCTGCTTCAAAGTGGCACTGTGCCTTGTTTGGGGTGAAAATTGAATATATATATATATATATATATATATATATATATATATATATATATATATATATATATATATATATATAAATATGTCTGTGTGTATTAAATGTTTTCTTTTTTTAGTTATGCGAAAAAAAAGTAAAAAAAAAACAAATCAATCGCTATATATTTAATGAATTTAAAGAATTTGAATCAGTATAGGAAATTGCATCGGAATCGGGAATATAGAACAGAATCATTAATTGTATCAGAATCGGCAAAAATATCGGAATCGTCCCACCAGTAATCTATCTATCTATCTATCTATCTATCTATCTATCTATCTATCTATCTATCTATCTATCTATCTATGTGTGTGTTTGTATAAGTTTATTCCCTACGAACTCCGAAACGGCTGCGCCAATTTTTATGAAATTTCATTGCAAACAATTGCTTAAAATTTATTTATTTGAGAAAAAAATTGACATTTTTTATAAACATTTAATAAGAAATACAAATGAACGGTAGTTTTTTTTTTGTGTTTTCTGTAGATGTTATAATTTCTTCCACATAGCTTTGTTATTATTACATCGGCAACGCTCGGCTTTATTCGCTGTTGACGTCATGCACCAGTGAAAGCCGAACGCTGAGAAAATAATTTCACAACATTTTAAATTTAATTAATTGTGGATTTATTCAAGCATTCATTTGGAAAATAAACATTTAAAATAAAGTGACGCTTATACCATTATGGTACCGTGCTATTTTTTTAAAATAGTATTTTCGCGTTAAATTCATGTTTTACAATATCTTTTTATTTATTAAATTGTTAGGTGAAAGTACAGATAACTCAGTCGGTTTCTAATGTGTGGAAAATCTAGCTCATGAAAAAAGGGTACTCTGGATAGAAAAAAATTGCCTCAGTCTCGAAGGATTTCTCCTCTACTGATCGACGAAAAAAACGGTGAAGTGTAGTTCACCTTCTGTTTCTCTCTCCCTCTCTGTCTTCCTTTTTTTTTTTTATTCAATTTTCACCCCAAACAAGGCACAGTCCCACTTTGAAGCAGGGGGCTACTATTAGGGAATTAATTAGCGGGGTCATTATGAAGGGAGAAGAGTAGAAAGATGTTTGTTAACATTACACTTGAACTTCTGCATATCATTGCAGTTGGGAAAGCAGAATCCCGGAAGGGAGTTCCAAAGACCCGCAGTTCTGGGGAAGAAACTATTGGAGTAAAAGGCTTTCTTGCACCTAGGGATCTCTACTGTAAAGGGATGAGACTTAGTAGCTTGTCGGGTTTGTCGGGGGTAGTTACGTCGGGGAGGTACAAGTGTTTGCAGTTCGTCAGAGCATTCACCATTAAAGTATTTGTAGAACAGGCAGAGGGATGCAACATCTCGTCGATGGGACAGAGGTTGAAGCCTAGATGACAGTTCAGGACCTATCAGGTTGGCGACTCTTTTTTGAACCCTGTCCAGGAGCGAGAGACAAGCAGCAGATGCACCAGCCCAGATGTGACAACAGTACTCCATACATGAGCGAACGGTTGCCTTATAGAGGTATAGGATACTGGCAGGCGTAAGTAGTTTTCTAGCACGGTAGAGGGAGCCAACCTTCCTTGCAGCAGCCTTGGCAATGCTCTCAATGTATCTATTCCAGTTCATATTCCCTGTAAACGTTAGGCCGAGGAGTTTAAAAGAAGTACTTTCAGGTAATGTGTTCTTGACCATTGCTATTAGTGGTAGAGAAGGTTTCTTGTAGTTATTGAAGGAAACAAGCTTAGTCTTAGCAGCATTGAATGTGACCAACCATTTTTGTCCCCATTCCACTACGGATTGGAGGTCGTCCTCTAGTGTTTCTGCCATTTCCTTGGATATGTGTTCATTTGTTTTCCCCTCATATCTGTTATAGAGAGTGGTGTTATCGGCAAATATACCCATCTCCGAAACAATATTATCAGGGAGGTCGTTTATGAATATCAGGAATAATAGAGGTCCAAGGATAGACCCCTGAGGTACTCCCGCATTAGTATCTCTCTTCACCCATCTCTCCCTCTCCATCTCTTTTTGAGCCCCTTTCTCTCTCTCCCCTCCTCTCCTTTCCTCTATGTCGCTCCCTCTCTGTTTCTAACTCTTCCCTCTCTCTGTCTATCTCTCAATCCCTCTATCTCTCAATCCCTCTATCTCTCACTATCTCCTTCTCTTTCTCTATTTCCCTCTTACTTTATCTTTTCTATCTATATATCTTCCTTTCTATCTGTCCATGTTTAATCCCTCATCCTATTTTACTCTCCTAAATTAATTACAGTGAATAAGGCATTGTCAAAACATGGATAAATCCTATTTTAGTCACCTAATTTACTTACTGTGAGAATAGAAGTTATTTGGAAATTACTGTTACCTTGAACGGCACTAGGACTAACTAGTAAAATCTTTCTAATTAAATTGATTTTGGCAGCCATTCGGTGACAAAATGGCATAGCCTTAGCCCTTGCTGCATGCGGAATACCTGTGACCTTGCTACCAAGTAGAAGAACTACTTATTCTACTTTGAAACTACTATTAAACATTTATTTTTTTCAATAATCTCATATTCAACATCTCCAAAATATCTAGTATGGGGAAAAATATTGCAAAAATGCAAACTTATTGTTTAGGATGAATGCACAATGGCACGCAAAAATTCACTTGATGCTCTTGGTCGATCCTTTCAAGATTTGCGTGGTAATGTCAAACCATTTGAGAATACAGTAATATTGCTTGCAGGAGATTTCATGCAAATGTTACCTGCAATTCCTCAATCAACACCAGCAGATGAAATAAATACTTGCCTCAAATACTCTACTTTTTGGTGCCATGTGAAGACATTAAACTTAACTCAAAATATGCCTGTCCAGTTGCAGACTGCTCGATCAACACAGAAATTTTTGCATCACTTGTGGGAAATTGGGTATGGAAAAGTGTCGGCTAATCCGAGTTAAAGGCAAAATTCTTTGATTCTTAACTTCTGTAATTTAATTACATCAAAAGAAGAGTTGGTTAAAAAGGTTTTTCAGAAATTCAAATTAATTATATGAATTCCATTTGGCTGACTGAACGAGCTATTCTTGCAGCTCAATACAAAGACGTCCATGAACTTAACACTATTATTCAACGTAAAATTCCAAGTGAGGTAGTCAAATACAAATCTATCGACACTGTTGTGGAAGCAGAAAAAGTGGTTAATTATCCAACAGCTAGATTTGCCAGAGATGTCACCGCATGTACTGCAATTGAAAATTGGCATTCATGTTGTGAAATATGAACCAATCCAAGCTTTGCAATGGCACATGGCTTGAAGTAAAAAAAAATTAACAAACAATATCATAGAAACAACAATCTTAACAGAAGCTTTCACGGGTGAATACATCTTCATTCCATGCATTCCTATGATTCCACCGGATACACCATTACACTTTAGGAAACTGCATTTTCCAATTTTAGTGTGATTTGCAATAACCATCAACAAAGCTAAGAGAACAATCTTTACAATTGTGTGGTTTACAGCTATTCACTGACTGTTTTTTCACATGGACAATTTATGTTACGTGTTCAAGAGTCACCTTGCCAAAAAAATCTCTATTTAAGCTAAGAAAATGGTACAACAGAAACTGTGTACGAAATGGGAAATTAAACCTATAAGAAACATACATTTCCTTATTTTGGAACTTTTTCCATTGCGCGAATTTGAGCCACAGCAACGTGTGGCAGATTATATATATATATACTAGCAAAAGCGCTCGTCGTTGACTGGTTTAAAAAACAGCCTACAGAAAATGGACTCTGATTTATGAAAGTATGATAGGTTATGAAAAGGAAGGGTTGTAAAGACATGTATATATATATATATATATATATATGTATATATATATACATACATACACACACACACACACATATATATATATATATATATATATATATATATATATATAGTGTATGGGGGTGTGTTTCATATACAGTCTGATGACAGAATACGGTTCGTCAGGCCACGATGTAAAAATGAAATTACAAATAAGTTGGGAAGAAAACCACATGTTCGAGTTGACTTGTGATTCAACACGGGTTGTTTTGTTCAGTTGTAATTTCTTTTAGAAGCCTTTCTTTTACTTTCTGTAGAACGTTGATGTACTGTTCAGAAATCATGTGAGAGTAAAAAAAAAAGAAGGAAAACATTCCTTAGTCTGCGCTTTTTTGCCGACACAGAATATCAAACGATATCAGATAAAAAAACGGTATGTGATTTATACATTAGTTTGTTTATTTTGTAACTATTAAATATCCCTGTGTGTTTTTTTAAGAGTATATCTACGGATTATGTTTTCAAGAAGTTATATATATATATATATATATATATATATATATATATATATATATATATATATATATGTATAAGGAATGAAAAAATGTACCAGCGGTGGTTGACGTTATGTTTAAAGAAAAAATAGAAAAAACCGAATGAAATTATTAAAAAATCAACGTTTCGTCCTTGTCTCAGAGGACATCTTCAGGATAATTGAAATAAAAATGTGATAAAAGAAAAAGTCATAGATCGTGCGAAAAAAGACAGTTTTTTAAAATCCAACCCATGTCGGGAAAGGACGAATATGTGTGCGTATGGGAAGGTTGTTTGATGTCTATATATACAATTTTAAAATGCATTTAAAATAAATATGTACATTTTTTTTTTTTTCTTCTGCGAAACTACTCATTTTCCTGAAACATTCAAAGAAAAACGGCTAGCCAGGATCCACCCTGATACCTTGCTCTTTGATTATTATTTTCCCTATGCTAGGGGTTAAATGGCAGAAGCCTTTTCTTTGCATAATAGTATTAGTATTCAAAATTAGTGCTGATTCTAAAAGTCTTCTTTTAGCTCTATCTATCACGTATTTAATAATTTTCGCTTGATCTAAATTAAATGAGTGATCGTGTTCTGCACAATGGCAAAAGAGTGCATTTAGGGCGTTACCATTCCTCATATCTCTTCTGTGCTCGTTAAGTCTTAATTTCAATTTTCGTTGTGTTTCACCTATGTACGCTTGTTGACAGTTGTTACATGTTCTCTTCTGTGCTCGTTAAGTCTTAATTTCAATTTTCGTTGTGTTTCACCTATGTACGCTTGTTGACAGTTGTTACATCTTCTCTGCGAACATATAAGAGCATCTTAATCGCAGCAAATTCTCACAACAACAGGAGAATTTTTCTGGAAAAATGTATTGAAGAAAAAGTCATACCTGCATGCATACCTAAATCTTTTAAAACATCAGACCATATTTTCCCGGATTACATTGAGAAATATCTTTTGTCATCTATAATATATTTAAAGCACCAAAGCTCTCATCTTTTTCGGAAAGCCAGGATATTAATTGCTGATTATCAACAAAATTACAAGAAAACACCCAGATCAATTAAGAACATTTACAGATCTATTAAAAAAAAAAAAAAAAAAAAAAATTTAACACATGCCATAACTTTAAATTGAATAACAAACTTGCGAAATTGATAAAAAACAGCAAATGGAAAACTTTGGGACGTCCAGACCTTATTCTAAACCTTACTTCTATACCACTCTCGGACATTGAAACTGAAGCTCTCAGTTTCGGTCTTAAATTCGCTACCGGCAAGCATTCGAAAATCACTACTAACACAACCCTAAAAAATTATAGACAAGAGGACTCTGATTTTACTAAAGGCTTCATACAAGGGATAATAGCTTTAACAACTACCCAACCTCAAGAATTAGCACTACCAAAAAGATACATTGATGCCTTAAAACTTTTAACAAAAAATAAAGACATTATTATTTCACAAGCCGATAAAGGAGGGGGTATAGTTATAATAGATAAAGACCTATATCTAAAGAAAATGCACACACTATTGGCAGACGGAGATATATACACTCCGATAGATTTAAAATCAATAGAAAAAGATTTCGATACTTTTAATAAATCCGTAAAGAAACTTATCGGAAATGATAAAAAATGGATAAATAACATAGAATACCACCCCACTATTCCTATATTATACGGCCTCCCAAAAATACATAAAGAGAACGTCCCTATGAGACCTATAATATCAAACATTGGAAGCGTCACCCATAAATTAGCACGAGCTATTGCCCAAATTTTAACTCCACTAATGGGCACCATCAGCACTTCACATATCAAAAACTCTGGTGACCTCCTAAATAGAATAAAAAATATGGACATGCAAAATAAAACCATGCATAGTTTAGACATAATTTCCCTGTACACCAATATTCCAATCAAAAAATGCCTTAATCTACTCCACAAGCACTTAATCAAAATTAAAGCCGACCTACCTTTTTCCTCAGATACACTAATACAAATTATAAAACTCATCACTGATAGAACCTACTTTCAATTTAATAATTCTTACTATAGACAGAAATTTGGACTCCCTATGGGTAACCCCCTTAGTGGTGTACTAGCCTGCTTATTCTTAGAATTCTTAGAAACCAACTCTTTTAAACACAGACTTCCTAAAAACTCCACATATTTTAGATATATAGATGACATTCTTATTTTTCTCCCTAAAAACACACAAATAGAACAAATTAGAAATAAATTAAATTCAGTGGAACCATCTATAAATTTTACACATGAATCCGAACAAGACCACTCCCTAGCTTTTCTAGACATACTCCTCATCAGATCAGAAACTGATCTGAGTTTCAAAGTACATAGAAAGACCACACACAAAAACGACTATATTCATTACTACTCACACCACAATGATAAAATAAAGACGGGCATGATTATAGGTTTTTTTCTTACGTGCCTTTAGAATATGCAGTCCCCAATATCTTAATGATGAATTTCAATATATTACGAATGTTTTAAGAAAACTACAGTATCTATCCTATTTCATTTCTTACGCAAAGAAAAAAGCTACGAAAATACACTATAACATAAACACACAGCAAAATAAAACAGATACCTCACTATTAAACAGACATCTTTTCATTCCCACCCACACCAAAAATAAAAAAATCTACGACACTCTTAATAGACTTGGTTTTCACCTGATACAAACAACTTCCTCAACCATAAAACAGACATTAAAAACTACCAAGCACTCCCCCAAAACCCTCACATCCGATGCCAGTATATATTCCATCCCATGTAACAACTGTCAACAAGCGTACATAGGTGAAACACAACGAAAATTGAAATTAAGACTTAACGAGCACAGAAGAGATATGAGGAATGGTAACGCCCTAAATGCACTCTTTTGCCATTGTGCAGAACACGATCACTCATTTAATTTAGATCAAGCGAAAATTATTAAATACGTGATAGATAGAGCTAAAAGAAGACTTTTAGAATCAGCACTAATTTTGAATACTAATACTATTACGCAAAGAAAAGGCTTCTACCATTTAACCCCTAGCATAGGGAAAATAATAATCAAAGAGCAAGGTATCAGGGTGGATCCTGGCTAGCCGTTTTTCTATGAATGTTTCAGGAAAATGAGTAGTTTCGCAGAAGAAGAAAAAAAAAAAAAAATGTACATATTTATTTTAAATGCATTTTAAAATTGTATATATAGACATCAAACAACCTTCCCATACGCACACATATTCGTCCTTTCCCGACATGGGTTGGATTTTAAAAAACTGTCTTTTTTCGCACGATCTATGACTTTTTCTTTTATCACATTTTTATTTCAATTATCCTGAAGATGTCCTCTGAGACAAGGACGAAACGTTGATTTTTTAATAATTTCATTCGTTTTTTTCTATTTTTTCTTTAAACATATATATATATATATATATATATATATATATAGTTTGTTTATTATACAGACATTATAGGTTACATATGTGCATATATGTTTCAGTAGAATCCTAATTCAAAGATAAAATTTCATTAGACTAATATATATATATATATATATATATAGATGGAGGTCATCACTTATCAAGGCCCGGAAGCCACTCGGGAATAAGGGTTATTGCGTGTACAGTAATCAATGGCATAGTATCGTAGTAATCGTTAGTATTTGGGATTTGATAGTGTCTTACTTAAGGGGGAGGTTCATCAGGAATTTGTTTATGCTAGACTTGAAGACATCCAAGTTGTAGTCAGGTTGGAAACAGGCAAACGGAAGAGAGTTCCACAGTCGTGCACTTCTAAGAAAGAAGCTTTGCTCATAGAATCTACGCTTTGATTTAGGCACAGATAAAGAATGGGGAAAATTATTGACAGTGGTTTCAGCTAGACGAGTATTTATTGTGAGAGATTGGAGAGGGGGGACCAAAGATTGGAGCTAAGACGAGCACTTGCCATGGAAATAACGATAAAAGAAAGACAGGCTCGCAACGTCTCTTCTGTTGGAGAGAGGTTGCAGAGAAGAGAAAAGGGCATACCCCACTGAGCCATATATATATATATATATATATATATATATATATATATATATATATATATATATATATATATATAGTGTTGAGATGATTAATCGGAATCGCAATCGCGATCGGAAAAATCGGAAGATTTAGTGGAATCGGTATCGAAATCGAAAAATTGATGCCTATTTTTTGATGCCAAACGATTCTTTTAATTGTCTTTCTTATTTGAATTTGTTTAAAGCAAAATCTTCCATTGCTGGTAATAATGATAAAATAATAAATATTTATTGATTTTAAATTACCATTAAAGCTAAAATCGATAGATCATCCTCCACAAGTGTATTTTGACGTTTAGGAAAATATTTGCATATTTAACATGTGATTTTTTTTAAAAATGAAAATTGGGGGAAATAACCGCTTTTTTCTTAATTCCTTAATTAAGGCTACAACTTTAATTTTTTAAAGCGTCTTTATTACTTTTAAAAAAATATTTTTTAAATAAATATTAATAATTATATACGAGGTGCCTTCAGTAAGGTTCTATACGGTTTTTGTCTATAGAGACAATAAGTGCACAGTTTGACGTCAATGTGGGAACTGTACACACAATTATTCACGAGGAACTGAAGATGTGAAAGATTTGCATAAAGTTGATCTCAAGAGTGCTTCATCTTTGTCACAGATTAAGATAGACATCAAGACAGATTCTCACCTTCCGTATAGTCCAGACCTTGCTCAAGGAAAACCCTATAACAGGCATGACAGGAAAACAAATGAATACATAACTAAATAAATGGCAAAAACATGAGAAGATGACCTCCAATCTGTAGTGGAATGGGGACATAAATGGATGGTCACATTCAATGCTGCCAAGACTAAACTGGTTTCCTTTAATAATTACAAGAAACCTTCTCTGCCACCAATAGCAATGGCCAGTGACTCCCTGTCTGAGAGTACATCTTTCAAACTGCTTGGCCTAACATTCACAGGAAACAGGAGTTGGAACAATTATATTGAAAACATTGCCAGTGCCGCTGCGAAAAAGGTAGGCTCTCTCTACCGTGCTAGAAAACTACTGACATCTGAAAGTATCGTGTGCCTCTATAAGGCCACCATTCACCCATGTATGGAGTATTGTTGTCACATTTGGACTGGTGCATCTGTTGCTAGTCTCTCGCTTCTAGCCAAGGTTCAAAAGAGAGTCGCCAATCTGATAGGCCTTGAACTGGCATCTAAGCTTCAGTCTCTGTCCCATCGACGAAATGTTGCATCCCTCTGCCTTTTCTACAAGTATTTTAATGGTGAATGCTCTGGCGAACTGCAGACACTTGTGCCCCCACGACGTAAATACCCTCGACAAATCCGACAAGCAGCAAAATCCCACCCCTTCACAGTAAAGATCCCTAGATGCAAGAGAGCCTTCTACTCCAGTAGTTTCTTCCCCAGAACCGCTAGACTCTGGAATTCCATTCCAGGTCCCTGCTTCCCCAACTGTACTGACATGCAGAAGTTCAAGTGTAACATGAACCGACATCTTGCTGCCCAAATCCCTACATAGTTCCCCAGTAGTTGCTGCCCCTGATAGTAGCCCCCTACACCAAAGTGGCAATGTGCCTTGTTTAGGGTGAAAATGTAAAAAAAAGAAAAAAAAAGAAAAAAAGAGACTGTGACGAGGGGTATTGACACGATCACGCAAGAGGACTTTTATGAGACTTCCAGAAGTTGTTGGAACGATACAACAAGTGCATTGCAGCCGGAGAAGATTACTTCGAAGGGGACTAGAGTTTCACATGCGTACTATTAATAAAAGTGTTTGTACGAAAAAAGTCTTGAAACTTATTGAAGACATCTCGTACATATACATTTTACTCTATTTCAGTGTAAATAGAAGTAAAAGATCTTCGAGCAATTAAAACGCATTAATGAATTCAAATGAACACGACTTTATTACAAATGGGCATTATTTAACCATAAATGCAACTGATCGCGCCAAATTCTGCCTTGTTTGTTTTTAATGGGTGTCACATTCCGATTTAAAGTTTAAAAAAATTAACCGTGAATGCAACCGATGTTGCCAAATTCTGCTTTGCTTGTTTCACGGGTGTAACATTCCGTGCACGTTCTTAACATTTTTTTTTTTAAATTTATTGTGAGAAAACGAATCCAGCCAATTCCCTTTTGTAAAATTTGGTAATATTAGAGTGTACACGCCATATTTTGTTTTATTTTGTCTCGTTTCCTGTTCTGATTTTGTTTACTTTTTTGGGGAGGATGCGATCATTTTTTAAAACATAAGTACACTAATAATTAAAGATCACGGAAAAAATACTATGCTCCGCCAGTGTTAGTACTAATTGTCATCTTTATGTTTTCTTTTTCTATTCGGTGTAGTCCGGGAGTAATAAATATGAGATTACGGTATTACATTTTGTACAAAAAATGAATACGTGTCAATTCTTCTCGTAGGATGTGAAATGTTTTGTTAATAATTTGTTCTTGCTGTGTGCTGAAGAGATGCCCTGTTGTGCAAAACTATAATAAATGAACTATTATATAATTACATGCCAACATTGGGGAAAAACCAATTGTATGCAAGTTGTTGCTAATAAAAATGAATATTTTTGAAAATGAATAACTGCATCAGTGTCTGCCCTTTGTAACGTAGTATCTTTGAGAAATATATACACACATACACAAATACTGTATATTTCGGCGCATAGGGCGACTGTCAGATAAGACAAGGTACAAAATTGGGGCAAATTTTAATAAATTTATTATACTTCGGTTGTATAAGACGACTGCTAAATCACGAAACATGTTTGTTTAGCCTAGGCTAGAGATTGCAACACTTGGTATCTTATGAAATATTGGTTTTTAAAGATGATTTTTTTAAAACTTTAAGGGTCGTCTTATATGCCGAAATATACAGTGTATATAAAGTGATCTTGTCTTTGTGTGGGTGCAATCTGGCCATGTTTGTCTACAGACTTGGAACTTGATATATAGGGAATTCCGAACCTGTGGAATAAATTCTGTTTGGTTTTTATCCGGTAAATGTAGCTACTAAGGGGTCAAAATTGAAAAAAATTGGAATTGAATAAAATATTGTACATTTAATTTTCCAATATTGTGACGTCTTTTACTTACATATATACATAGGTTAATCATTTCCTTATAATGTTACTCAGTTTAAAAAAATTTACATATAAAATTTGAAAGAGTGTGTCGGTTGTATGAACCATGTAAGTTGTTCAAAATGGTGTTTTTTTCTATGTTTTTTAAGGTGAACATCTGTTAAGATAAGACTAGGTACAAAATTGGAGCAAATTTTAATAAATTTATCATATATCGTTGCATAAGATGACTGCTAAATCACGAAACCGTGTTTGTTTAGCCTAGGCTAGAGATTGCAACACCTGGTATCTTATGAAATATTGGTTTTTAAAGAGCATTTTTTTAAATTTTAAGGGTCGTCTTATACGCCGAAATATATGGTATATGTTAAAATATATTGCATATATTAAAATATATAGTATATGTTAAAATATATGGTATATATTAAAATATGTGGTATATATTAAAATATATAGTATATATTAAAATATATGGTATATATTAAAATATGTGGTATATATTAATATATATACACATAGAACAATACATAACAGAAATAAAAAAAAATAAAATACTGAAATTAAAAATTAAATTATTAACACAGTTATTCTCTTTCACGTTTGAATATAGAAAAAATACTTTTATTCCTACATACATGTTCATACTTGGAGTTTCAGTTTTGAAACGCCCGCCATTTGAGAAAGAGGATTTTCCTCGAAATATATCATAGAACACTGTCACACACATTATATAACTGTGTAGAAGTTTGTCTTTTCAAGTAAGCCTTAATATAGACAAAAATGATTAAATAAATATTTATATATGTGTATGCATATTTATATATAGTATAACCCCGGGATACGGCAATAAAAATTAGTAAAATATACAGTACATTATATAATACACACACATATATAATTAAATAACATTATAAATAACACCGTAAGGCGGGGAAATACCGTAAGCAGGGGCCGGAGAAACATTGTATTCCACATCGTAACCTGAAAAGACCGTATCCTAGGGCCACCGTTCCCAGAGGTTCTACTGTATATAGGTTTAAATATACCACTTGTTCTTTTCTACCTTTTTCAACGCCGACAACATTCCATTCTTTGCCT
>NC_136516.1:36031033-36058533 GCF_053919585.1 Euprymna scolopes
TGTATAACACTTACGAGTGTTGAAATATCAACAGATACATTTTAACAGCAAACATATAGCAAAAGAGGCGAATAACAGTTCTCTGGCGTTGTAAAATCGGACCAATCGGAGAAACATACCTGGTTCGCTCCTGATCTTGTTTGGCGCATCCTCGGAAAAGCCGCAAAGAATATTTATCCCAATGAATCAACAAATCTCGGGTCTTTTCAGCAACTTTATTACCGATGTTTTCCCCATTGGTAAGCTGCAACGCTGATCCTAGACTAATACATTCTGATTTCCTCTACTAGGAGCCATCACCGTCCTTGGACCGTCTCTCTGTCTGTCTGTCTGTCTCTCTCTCTCTCAACTCGGACTAAAAATGATACGTGTTTTTCAAGCTCTAGCCTAAGTCCCTGTCACTTTAAGTGACCTCAACGTCATGCTACGTCAGACTGTAGAGGTCATACCTCTTTTTAAATTATTGTTTGTGTTCTAACATTCTTTTCTATTAAAACATTTTAACATAGATAATTTTATCTGTAAATAATGATTTCGCTATGATAACATTCTATTTTTACAAATATTATAACCATCATAATCATCGACTAGCACACCTTTCGGCATTGCCCGACCAATATCTAATATTTATTCTTGAAGTTCTTTATAAATCTAAATATTTATTCATGATGTTTGGTTTGTTTGTTCAGTTTTATAGCATATCAACTAGTGATGGAACGATTTCAATATTTTTCCCGATTCCGATACAATTACCGATTCCGACTCTTTATAAATTTCTAATTATTTAACTATAAGATTGTTATTTTCCCCGATTTTCGTAAAAACACATGTTAAATATGCATATATTTTCTTAAACGTTAAAATTAACTTGTGGGGAGTTATCTATCGATTTTAGTTTTACTGGTATTTTAAAATATTTATTATTTTATCATAATCATCAGTAATAGAAGATTTTATTTTAAACAAAAGCAAATAAAAAAAGAAGATTAAAAGAATCGTTTTTGGTATCGGAAAATAGGCGTCAGTTTTTCCGATTCCGATACCGATTCCGATACCCCCAAATTTTCCGATTTTTTCCGATCCACGATTCCGATTCCAATTAATCGTCCCAACACTAATATCAACCCTTTACACGTTATTTAATGCATAATTCGATCATTTCAGTAAAGTTTTTTTTATATTTTCAAATATTTATTCATGACATTTGGTTTGGTTGTTTTGTTTTACGGTATACCAACCCTTTACACGTTATTTAATGCCGAAATCGGTCATTTTAGTAAACGTTTTTATGCTGCATTTTTTAAAAAATATCTTCAAATATTTATTCACATTGTTTAACTTTTTTCATTTTTTTTTTTTTTGCTGTATCCACTCTTTTCGGTTTATTCAATGTCAAATCCAGTAATTTTGTTAAAAAAAAAAAAAAAATTACGACTAAAGTTATTTATACCTTCAGATATTTATTTATGATGTTTGGTTTGTTTCTTTTGTTTTACGGCATATCAACCCTTTTAGATTTATTTACCGAATCCGATCATTTTAGCAAAAGTTATTATGATTGAAATTGCTTGTATCTTCAAATATTTTTACACAGTGTTTGGTTTGATTGTTTTGTAGAGAAAATTATTGTTTCCGTTTTTTATGTTGCAGAACATGTTTTAACGTTTGGTGCATTTTAGGTCAGAAAGTCATTATCTACACACACCTATGTTCTGGTGTCGTTTTGGGAATGTAATTCAAAACAAAGACCTATACTAAGATCAATCGCAACTTTTATAAGGAATCTAATGGACAATATTAATTTTGTATTAAGTCCTAATTTTATTTGACAAAAATATGATGGGATCTGCGTCGTGTGGAACATTAATGAGCAGAGACGATGTTTTAATTATATGAACACTACTTGTGTCTTTGTGTGTGTGTATGTGTGTGTGTGTCTTTGTGTGTGTGTGTGTGTCTTCGTGTGTGTGTGTCTTTGTGTGTGTGTGTGTCTTTGTGTGTGCGTGTGTGTCTTCGTGTGTGTGTGTCTTCGTGTGTGTGTGTCTTTGTGTGTGTGTGTGTCTTTGTGTGTGTGTGTGTGTCTTCGTGTGTGTGTGTCTTTGTGTGTGTGTGTCTTTGTGTGTGCGTGTGTGTGTGTGCGTGTGCGTTCGTTTGACTTACAATTATTATTATTTATATTTATTATCTCTTCATTAGGTGTTAAAATAAAAAAAAAAACATTAAAAAAACGAACTTTAAATATTCTATTTAAACAAATAATTACATTACGAAATTAAATAAATCAGAATTCTTTTCTTTTTTTTTTGTAAACACATCAAATATTTTAATATTTTCTTTGTATTAATCATCTTGCCTCTATCAGTTTTCTTTTCTGCATCCCATCTCTAACAGTTGCTAGTCTGAAGCCTTTTTTTTTGCAAATACTACTATGGCATACGTTCTTTAAAATAATCGATCCATCTCCTGCTTAACGTTGTTCAAGCTCGTTTGATTTGTTCATCTACAGGTCTCCATCAATTTAATACTTTGATACCTCGTTGTAACTCGGCTTCCTATTCCAGTATCTTATTTCCAAGAATTGTAGACTTGCGGAACTCTCTCCCTGCTGACTGTTTCCTCATATGTTATAACCTTAATTTTTTTCCAAGTATTTCCTGTCTTTGCGATAATCATCTTTCCTTCTTGCCAGTTCCTTACATCAAGTGGCTTTACGCTTTGTTTGGAGCGATTTTCATTTAAAAATTGATAAAACAAAACAAAAGAGGAATTGATTCAAATTTTGAAGAGAATTTAGAAGCATTTAAGTTGTCGAATGGAGAGTTATTTCTGGCTTTAAAATTCTTAGCAAATCTTAATGTCAAGAGTACCCCATTTTGGGATTTGAATCTTCCTCACATTGAAAACCGACTTTGTATCCCACCCTGTCCTCGTAGAGTGACAAATGAATAAGACTAACTAAAGTTTTTACTAGTTTTATTCAATTAATGATTTATTTGTTTTGATACGGCACTTCATCTGTTCTGTCCTCGGTCAGTTAAAAAGAAATCCTTCTTGACTGCGGCAATGGATTTTCCCACATTAAAATCTTGCGTCTCTTAATGAAAGTAGAGTAAATAGCCCCTATTTATCCGAAGAACAATAATCTGAAATTTTCTGCCGATGTCGTTCAATGTAATAACATATTCATCATAAAAAAATAATTATCATTCGAGTAAAATTCCAAAAACCTATGAAAAAATAATAATTTATCAAATGAAAAAAAAACAACCAAAAATGAGCAAACAAAAACAAAAATAAAATAAAACAAAGACAAACATAAAACAATCAAACAAAACAAAATAAATACAAACAAACAACAAACAAGCAAAAAACAAACAACAAAAGAAGAAAAATAAAAACAAGCAAAAACAAACAAAAACACAAATAAACAAGTAAAAAGCAAACAAACAAGAAGAATAACAAAACCAACAAAAACAAAACAAAACAAAAATAAAAAGGGAAAAAACAAACAAGAAAACATACAATAAACAAAAAAAAAAACAAAAACAACAACAAACAAAAACACAAAAAACTAAAAAGCAAACAAACAAAAACAAAAAACAAATTGAAAACAACAAAAACAAAATATAATCAAACAAAAATAAAAACAAACACAAGCTAACAGCAAAAATAACAAACAAAACAAACAAAAATAACAAACAAAACAAGCAAAAAATGCGAAAAACAAAAAAAGATACGAAAAATAAAAGCAAAAACAAATGAGAAAAAAAAACAATGGAACATGAAATAAATAACCCAACATACAAAAATAAAATAAGAACACATAAAACCAAAAAAAAAAAAAGCAAACAAACAAAAAACAATTAAAAAATTAAACAAAAAGCAACAAAAAACTCTCAAACAAAAACAAAAATACAAACCCAAGTAAATAAACAAAAAGATAATAACTAACAAAAATAACAAAAAACAAACAAACAAGAAACAAGCAAAAACAGATGAGAAAAATACAATAAAGCAACAAATACAAAAACAAACAAAAACACAGAAAACCAAAAAAAGCAAACAAAAACAAATTAGAAACAATCAAACAAACAAACAAACAAACAAACAAACAAACAAAGACAATAACAATAAAAAATCCAAATCGTAGGGTTTGCCCAGCTAGTATAAATTATTTTTTATTTAAATGTAATACTTTACGATTATTCGGGTTTTCGATCAGGTTACAAAATCCATCTTGACACACTCGTCAGTCTCCCTTTAAATGGCCAGTTAAAATTTATCCTAAATCTAGAACGACCAGTCGGATGAAGTATGGGTCTCTGCAACATGCGTTGTAATGTATTTGAATAAATAAATAAATAAATAAATAAATAAATAAATAAATAATATATACATACATACCTGTATATAGATAATCGTATAACGATTTGATCACTGTCTGTCTGACGTAATGAACATTTAAATTAAAATGTTTAAAATTCAACGCTATTTCACACGGTTAATGGTAGTCGAATGGATACGGCCTCCGCTAATCGAGCCAGAGATGTCTCGTGTCGCGGGGTTCGAATCGTTCGACTGGTAGTAATCGTGGCACCCTGCACTGAAGAATCCCAAAAGGATGAAACACTAGTGTCTGTAGGTATTTAATTATTATAGTAAAAAAATAATTATATATATATATATATATATATATATATATATATATATATATATATATTTCCCCCCAAACCTCTGGCCTCGATGGAAGGGAGACTACTAAAACTTTCTGCTACCAATGTTTCAATCAGAATCATTTGTTTCCCTAGTTTTGCATATAAATTACAAAATATCTAATATTTCCCCAAAACTTCTGGCCTTGATGAAGAGGAGACTAAAACTTGCTGCTATGGTTTCAAATAATCTGAAATAACAGCAAGAGGAGACTTGATTCCGAATATTTCTCGTATGTTATATCTACCCTCTTTTGGAAATAGGGTTTGATTATGAATATCTCCAGTATCAAATAATCCTTATACACTGTGAAATTTACTTTATGTATGAAAAGCAAAGAGGGGAGATCTAACATATGAGAACTATTTGGAACCCAATCTCCCCTTGTTGTTATTTCAGATTATTTGAAACCATATCGGCAAGTTTTAGTCTCTCCTCCATCAAGGCCAGATGTTTTGGGAAAATATCAGATATTTCGTAATTCATATGCAAAACTAGGAAAACAAATGACTATGATTGAAACATGTTATGATTATAAAAAAGTCCTAAAATGGGCTCTGGATAATGGATGAACCCTTAAGGGCAAATGTCACATAGTCCACTGCACAATTCAAGTCATTAGCTTTTCAACGAGCCTTCAGTTGTTACCTTCTGACCAATAGTCGCTGAGATTTCGAACTTATAAAAAAGTAGTATATCTATCTTTCTCTTTCTCTCTTTCTCTTTCTTCACCCCCCCTCTCTCTCTCTCTCTCTCTCTCTATATATATATATATATATATATATATATATATATATATATATATATATATATATATATATATTGATATATCTATACTGATAGCTAAATCTAAAATTGAAACGCTCATATCTTTGGTTCTATGGGACAAAACTACATTAAAATTTGCAGGCTTTTTGAAGATTATAATACTATTCCATGGTTAAAATTTTATGAAAATTGGTAAAAAAAAAGAACCTATATTTTCAAACTGATCAAATATGCCCGAATTTGCCTACATTTGTATATATAATGTTTTGGAATGGATTTTGCTTAGTTTTTTTTTTATTAGTTGTCTCCATTGTAGCTTTGCCAGGCCACTATATATATATATATATATATATATATATATATATATATATATATATATATATATATATATATAAAGAAATAAAAATTCCAATAAGTTTACCAAGGTAATCAAAATGGTAAACTTAAAATATATTATAAATATTAAAGAGTTAATATTTACAAGTAAAGTAATCTCAACCAGATGTAAAAGCTCAATAAAAGGACTATCCACTTATCTTGTGCTTCCTTTTTAAAATTAAATATGTTTTTAACTCTTTTTCAAGATGTTTTTTTTTAACATGTTTTATTAATCATTTGTTTATATATATATATATATATATATATATACATATATATATATACATATATATATATATATATATATATATATATATATATATATATATATATATATATATATATATATCGCTATGGACTCAAAAACGGTTAAGCCGATTTTTATGATTTCATACAAATATATTTTATGTGTCTGCCAGTATTTTAGTATGTATGTGTGTTACTGCGCTGTAAAATAACTGCATATTTTTGTTTTTGAATCCCAATCTATATATCTATAAATGTGAACGTGTCTGTGTGTGTGTGTGTGTGTGTGTGTGTCTGTGTACATTTCCCCACGCAATAACTCTGCCAATTTTTAGTCTACAGACTCGAAATTTGATATACAGGGTACTGAGATGTGGGAAAATCGATGTGATCGAGTTTCGGCCAGAAATTTTGCTGTTAACGGGTCAAAGTTCAACGATTTGACCTTTAAGAAATCTACCAAACTCCTCCGACAATTTGGGGTCTAAATACTTGACATTATAGATATTGGTTCCTTGGACATGGATCTAACTTAATAACTTGAGTTGAGTCCAAAATAATAAATGTTAAGGGGTCATAATAGGGGTCAAATTTAAAAAAAAATTATCGTTTATTTTTTTTTTTTGCTCAGCATACACCTCCAAATACCCGGGCAACGCCGGACCCCCATTGCTAGTTTATAAATTGGAACAATTTTTTTCTTTGCAATACTAATACTTTACTAATATTCACACTTTTTATCACTTAACAATGCACGCTAGATTAGCGTTTTCTACTATATCGGACATTTAAACATTACTACTCACCAACATCTGAAAGAAAACGTGCCAAGCATCACCTCCACCAACATCATTGTACGTAAAAAAATATTTATATTTCCTGAAGATACTTTTATGAATCGAAATATCGAATTTAATTTTATTAAAAAATATGTTTATTCATTGAAAAAGAATAATTCTGCACTTGTTTTGTTTTTTTAACCGTTAAATTTTGAATTTTGCATTCCATATCAACATTGCTTTTAGACTTTTTATCACTAAATAATACTAATATTTCACGTCAGCAGTTGTTATTATTGTTGTTGAGATAATCGGACTTCGGCATGAAGTTCTTGAAAATTTAGCCTTATAAATGCATCATCTACATGAAGTCCTTCCCGTTGATTTAACTACAAAGATTACTGAAACATTTGGACTCAGCAAAGCTAATCGGTGGCATACGAAGTCGGGGAAGGTTTGAACCAAAACACACGAATGAATGGCGTTTGCTAATTTCAATGACAATAAAAATATAAGAAGTGTGGAACATTCCTTGATCCTCACTCAAACACGAGCAACGGCAAGTATCCCTGCTACTTATAGATAATTATATTATCACACTAACTAATGATTGTCTTTTATATTTTAAAGGTTATGGAATCCAATACACAATCAATATTTAACAGTGAGTATATTTTTGCTTTCTATATCGTTTGTCATTTTAGTTATGATCGGATTAAACTACTTGAATGTTTCTAAAATAGTAATGACGATTAATAGTCTTATATATATATATATATATATATATATATATATATATATATATATATAATAAAATAAAATAAAAATTTTTTCCCCTTTTCTTTTCTTTGTACATATTTGTGGATTATTCCATGGATTTCTGCCTTTGAATTATTTTGGACCATCTTCCAATTACGTGATTTCCTTGTATTTTACTTGTACAAATGGAAATTCAATTAACTTTCTTGGAGTTATATTTTTGGATTATACCGTCATTGGATTATTTACCTTTCACCAGACTATCCATTCACCTGTAATCACCCTTTTCCTTTTTCTTCACCATATACCCTCTACTCCACTTTTTGTTATCAAGTAAGATCTTTGACTTAGTTGTAGTTTCATTAAATACTTTTGTATGCAAAATACGATCCCGCATTTTGCTAATTACTACCCTCTGATGAGAAGGAAAGTATTTCTTCGAAACTCCGCGGATTAAGGACTATCCACTTATCAAGTGTTTCCTTTTCAGATTAAATATGTTTTTAACTCTTTTTCAAAGTGTTTTTTTAACATGTTTTATTAACTGTTTGCTCATATATATATATATATATATATATATATATATATATATATATATATATATATATATATACATACACACACACACACACACACACATATATATATATATATATATATATATATATATATATATATATATACGCTTTATATTTTATAGAGGGAATTAGAGTTGGAGTCCAAAGAGCAAATTTATTTTTATGTATTAGTAAATGTATTAACATTTTTAAAAGAAAGCAGTGCCCATTGTACTTTAGATATATAATAAGCTCAATAGGTATAGGTATCCTAGAGCTATATTAATATTGAGCAAAAGGATTCATAATTGTGAATTAAAATCAGTTTCATAAGGAAGAAAAAACAAACAAGATCAACTTGAGTGTACGATCGTTTCGGAAACGATGTTTTTTTGGTTTTTTTAAATAAACAATATGTCTTGAACAATAATTTGATAAAAGCTTTTATTTAAACAAGGTCTCCTCATCAGCAAAAATAGGGTGAGGGGTTTAAAGACACCAAAATAAAAATAGCATTTTTTGTTGTGAGTAACGCAGATATTCCTTTTTTCGCACTCTTTTAAAGTTTCCCATTATTTCAGTCAAATTATTCTTTGGCATGCTGTTCAATGTTATTTCCGAAGTTAACATTTAACAACATAAAAGTATAATAGAGCTATAAACATTCTTAATTTTTTAACCAAGTTTTTCTTAACAAGAAACAAAACTCATTATATTCGTCAAAGTTCCGTTTATTGATTGCTATGTATTACTTATATAATACTAAACGAAACTTTTTTTTTGACTATGAAAAAATGTATATATATATGTAATTTAAAAAAACAATTTCTACATTTATTTCTACAATATGCATGAGGACGATAGAAGCACTTCTATCGAAAGTGCTCGCGATTATGGATCCAACTTACGCAATTTCGAGAACACAAAAAGGACTATTCGGAGATTGGAGAAGATAAAAAGGAAAATTGTAAAACAGAATAACTCCGCGCTATTCAATAATATTTGTCTAAAATATATATATATATATATATATATATATATATATATATATATATATATATATATATACAGTGATGATCATATTTATTGGCACGGTAAAATGAAAGTTAAATTTTGTCTAATAAATTCTAAAAAAGGGATTAAATTAAAGAAAATAACAAAGTATATTATGTATTTTTAACTGGCCTTTCCGATGCAGCAATCGGATTTTAGAAAAAATAAATAACAAAGGAACAACAAACATAATTGCAAAAAACCCTTGTTCAAAATTATTGGCACGATTTATTTAATAATCAATTGTATAGCCTTTGGCCTTGATTACCTTCCTCAGTCGCTTTTCATAGTTTAAAACCAAGTTGTTGCACTCTTCAGTAGTAATTTTAGCCCACTCTTCCTGACAATAATCCTCCAATTGAATAAGATTCTTAGGCTTCCTTTGCATTACCCTCAATTTTAATGTTCTCCATAAATTTTCAATTGGATTAAGGTCTGGGCTTTGTGATGGCCACTCCAAAACATTAATATGATTGTCCTCAAGCCATTTCTTAGTCAGTTTAGCCGAATGCTTTGGGTCATTATCTTGCATGAACCACCAACGACGACCAAGTGAGAGCTCTTTAGCGGAGTCTTTCAGGTTTTCATCCAATATTTTAACATAATCTTCCTTTTTTATGCTACCTGTGACCTTAACAAGTCGCCCTGGTCCAGAGGCAGCAAAGGATCCCCAAAACATCAAACTGCCTCCACCGTGCTTCACTGTGGGTATGGTGTTCTTAGGTAGGAAAGCTTCGCCAGATTTTCTGTAAATATAAGACACTTTATTATGGCCAAATAACTCTATTTTCGTTTCGTCAGTCCATAGAACACGTTTCCAGAATGCAACATCTTTATCAATATGACGTTTTGCAAAGGCTAGCCTTGCTTTCAGGTGCATAGGCTTCAATAAGGGAGTCTTTCTCGGACGACATGCTTTTAAACCAGCTCTCTTCAAAACTCTACCAACTGTATGTCGAGATACATTCACTCCAGAGGTGCTCTGTTCATCAACAATCTCCCCAACAGAGATCCTTGGGTGTTGTTTTACTTGTCGAACAATTTTCCGTTCATCTCTTGGGGAAAGAATCCTTTTTCTCCCTCTACCCTCTAAACTCATAACGTGGCCTTGCGATTTGAACTTGTTTATTATGGCTCTAACAGTGGATTTGGGAAGGTTTAGCTTCTTTGAAATCTTATCATAGCCCTCCCCATTGGTATGGCATGCTACAACAAGCTTCCTGACGTCTTCGCTGTGTTCCTTAGTTTTAACCATGACGATTGAAAATTATAATTTAGTCACTTATAATAGTTTAAATAAATCGCTATCTAAACATTATCTGAAAAAAATTATTCACTGAATTAGCGTTAAACAAGCATAATATGGCTATAAAAAAGTTCAGAAAGCACGTAAACCGGAAATTGATTGATATTATACTAATACTAAAAGAAAAACAAAGCCGTGTCAATAATTTTGAACAAGGGTTTTTTGCAATTATGTTTGTTGTTCCTTTGTTATTTATTTTTTCTAAAATCCGATTGTTGCATCGGAAAGGCCAGTTAAAAATACATAATATACTTTGTTATTTTCTTTAATTTAATCCCTTTTTTAGAATTTATTAGACAAAATTTAACTTTTATTTTACCGTGCCAATAAATATGATCATCACTGTATATATATATATATATATATATATATATATATATATATATATATATATATATATATATATATATATATATATATATACATATATATATATATATATGAAATAAAATGGAGGTGGAAGGACCTGGATTTATGCGGGCTTCTTCAAGAGGGATGGTCATTGACCATCCCTCTTGAAGAAGCCCGCATAAATCGGGCGAAACGTTGAGTATCCAGGTCCTTCCACCTCCATTTTATTTCATATCGTCGGATTTAATCCAGCTCAACAATCATATATATATATATATGAGTAAAAATAAAATAAAAATACAAGCGATGGTTGACTTTATGTTATTTGAGAAGGAAAATCGAGAATTAATAAAATAGTAATCAACGTTTCGTTCTTATTTCAAGGGACTTCATCAGGATTTCGTAGGAAAAATGTAGAAGAAAAACGATTACAGACCACAGGCGAGTGAAAAAGAAAAAAATCCTAACGTCCTTCTCATTCTGGGCAGAAACTATAGATGTGCGTGTCTGTCCAGAATGAGAGGGACTTTAGGATTTTTTCCCTTTTCACTCGCATGTGGTCTGTAATCGTTTTCCTTCTACATTTTTCCTACGAAATCCTGATGATGTCCCCTGAAATAGGGACGAAACGGCGATTACTATTTTATCAATTCTCGGTTTTTCCTTCTCAAATAACACCCCCCACACACACACGCACGCACGCACACACACACACATACGCACACACACACACACACGCACGCACACACACACGCACACACGCACGCACACACACACACACGCACGCACACATATTCATTGTATGTTCTGTTATCACAGGTTGTTCTGGCGATGTGATATTTGTGATGGATGCTTCCAGCAGCATTTGGGTGGTCGACTTTAACCGGCAGCTAGAGTTCGTCGCCAATTTGGTGGACACATTTGATATCGGACCGGGTCCCAACGAAGTCGGCATAAGCGCTATCACCTTTAGCGACAGGGCTCACCTTGACTTCGCTTTAAACCGTTACCACAGCCGCACGGAACTAAAGAAAGCCATCCTAAATATCCCCTATCGAATGGGAGGAACTAACACGGCGGAGGCATTGAGATTACTGAGGCGAGTTGTGCGGCCTTACATTGGCCCGAATAGGAGACCCATCATCGCCGTGGTGATTACGGACGGTTTGTCATGGGACACGGCACTGACCAGAGAAGAAGCCGAGAAAGCTCATCGTCTCGGTCTCAACATACATGCCATTGGAGTTGGAAAGAATTATGATATGACAGAACTAAAAAGCATTGCTAGCGATCCTGTCAACGGTGTCCACGAGGTGACGAGTTACTCAGCGCTCAGCAACATCGCCGATAAATTCAGAGTTCGCCTTTGCGAAGGTAAGGATATGTACTTTATTATTATTATTATTATTATTATTATTATTATTATTATTATTATTATTATTATTATTAAGATAGCGTGTGTGTTCTTTTGTTTGTCATGCTTACATCTTTTTTCTTCCGAGTGACTGTCGTTTGATTATTATGACCTTCCATTTTTTGTAATAAATAATTTTACCAAGAATTCATAAGTTTTGGTTTCGGTTTCGATTATAGCTGAAGGAACTAAAGTATATATATATATATATATATATATATATATATATATATATATATATATATATATATGCATATATATGTATATATATATGTATATATATATGTATATATATATATTCTTCATAAGTTTTGTTTTTGATTCAAGTTGATGCACTCAAGTCATATGAATATATTTTTTATTTGTGAAATAAGAATTGATAGAAAATTAACTCTATAATAATACACACGAATTTGCATAAATTAAAATATCATATTTAAGCGTACTTTATGAACGGGCTCTGCTAGGTGTCCCTGCTAACTTAGATAAATACTTTTGCAGTTTAACAAAAAAGCTACAGTAATATCAGAGCGTCTCCATTTACACTGAACATCTACAGAATGCCAACATCAATATATTAATATTACATATTAAAAAGTCCACTGTGGAATTTCTACTGGTCCCGTTAGTTATTATTATTATTATTATTATTATTATTATTATTATTATTAATTTTATTATTATTATTATTATTATTATTATTATTATTATTATTATTATTATTATTATTATTAATTTTATTATTATTATTGGCTCGCAAGGAGCTTTCACACAGGTCATCAAAGATCTCCCATTGAAAACCTGTGGTGTTCCCTGGAAACTGAGTGACAACAAGTCTCCCCATATTTTCAGCACTCTCCACCTCCTTCGATAATATTTGCAAATAAATTTGCGTTGTCGCACCAGCCTCTCGGCATTGATTTCCCGCTGGAAGCGGCCATTGCTCGCGTCTGGAATTTGAGTGACAATAAGCCTCCCGAAGGTCCCAGTTCTCTTCGCGCTTGTCCAGCGGAGGTCTGGTCAGCGTTCTCTCCTCTGTCTTTCTATTCTCCCTGACCCTTCTCGGCTATTTGGCATCAAACTTTTTGGTAGGGGGGGCCCTGATGAGGCAATGGGAGGGGTGGGTGATGAGGTTGGAGAACTTGTAGATATGCAGCTTCATTGTTCTTCATTCCCTGTAAAGATTCCTCATGTTTTGTCTCTGCAACAGTTTGTCTGGCTCACGCATGTGGTCCATGTGTATCAGTTTTCGCATTCAAGGAGTTTCCTTAATATTTCAGCTGTTTCATTATCGTTATTCGTTGTATGCTTGAAGCTATTTTTCTGATTCCAAGTTATCTAATTCTTTTTTTCAAAGTTTTTCGGAATTGTTCCTGGTGCTCCTACTATTATAGGTATTATTTTGATTTTCTTCATCATCCGAATCCCTTTCAGCCCCCTCGCTAGCTCTGTGTATTGGCTCCGTTTATTCTGTTCTTTGAGGAGCACCCCGGGATACGGTGGCTCTAGGATACGTTTTCCGCCAGGTTACGATGTGGAATACGACATTTTCCCGGCACCTGGTTACGGTATTTACCCCGCTTTACGTTGCTATTTATGATGTTATTTAATCACATACATGTGTATTATATACTGTACGGTATTTTGTTACTAATTTTTTATGCTGCATCCCGGGGTTCTACTGTATTCATTTTTCTTCTATATACTTTTCTTTTTCTTTTCTTTTTCTTTTCTTTTTTACTTATTAAAATGCCATTAACAGATATTACACTTTGATAACAGATATTACACAGAAAAAAGATCTCGGCCCGAAGGCCAAGAAGAAAATAGGCGAAAATTTTTTCTATTTATTTCTTACTAGCGGGAGTACCCGGCGTTGCCCGAGTGTTTGTTTCCGGGACGGGGGGGGAGTTTTAAAAAATGTTATGGTAGGTAAGTAGGAAGGATCAAACCCGGAGTCATGAGTAAAAGTAGGAAAATAAAGTGTGAAAAAAAACAAAAAAAAAACATCTGCAACGTTAACAGTTCGGCCACCAAGAAAAGTCCATTCCAGTTGTTTAGGAAAAAAAAAAAAAAAACGACTACGGTAGGTCGGCGCGAACGTGAAAATATAATGTGAATTGTCCAGCACGCTAACCACTATGCCACAGAGCACTGCAGCTTAGTTTAGTGATTTTAAATAACTTCACATGAAAAAAAAAAAACAAAAAAAAACAACTACGAAGCCAAACCGGTGTTCTCTTCTCAACTGTTCCTTGTGAACGATCCCCAAACGGTGTTAAGTAGTGGCAGGGGGAGGAGGAATTTATTAGACAGAAAATATTTTACCACTTCCATTGATCTTAACCGATTTTGGCCGTGACTTCTCAGCAGAAAAAGTATAGAAATCTAAGAGTATCGAGGAATTTGAGAAATAATAAGCCTATAACACACGTCAGATATTGTTCTGCCGTTTGTGCATATTATATTTGCATGAAATATCTTGATTTTTAATCCTATTAAGGTCAAAATCCGACGGGAAAAAATGAGTTCATTTTATTTATATAGAGAGAAGAGAAGAGAAGAGAAGAAAAGAAGAAGAATAGAAGAAGAGAATAGAAGAAAGAAGATAGATAGAAGAGAAGAGAAGAGATATATGCCATGTGGAATTGCAAAAGATCTAGCTAATTTGCGTATTTTTTTAAACATTCATTTTAGTTAATTCCCTATTAGTTTTTTCGGTTTTCTCATGGGATGATCATCTTTAATTAACTATTACGTGTAATTATATTCATGCAGATATTCGACATGATTTGCATAATATTTGCGTAAAAAGTTTACAGAACACATACTATTGTTTCCATATGTATTTATGTATACGTATATATTTTTGTTTAATCTATCTATCTATCTATCTATCTATCTATCTATCTATCTGTCTGTCTGTCTATCTGTCTGTCTTACTGTGTACATTTCCCTACGCAATAACCCTGTAAATATTTAGTCTACAGACTCGAAATTTGATATATAGGGTACTGAGATTTGGCAAAATCGATGTGATCAGAAATTTGGCTAAAAAAGAAAGGGATCAAAGTTCAACGATTTGACCTTTGAGAACTCTACCAAACTCCTCCGACAATTTTGGGTCTACGCACTTGAAATTTTAGATATAGGTTCCTTGGACATGGATCTAACTTAATAACTTTATTTGAGCCCCAAAACAATAAATGTTAAAGGGTCATAATAGGGGTCAAAGTTAAAAATAATTGACCTCTGCGGTCCCTACCTACTTAGACAATTTCTGGTGTAAACATTTGAAATTTTACATAAAGGGTATTCAGAGATAGTGCAAGCTTCTACAATATAAATCTCAGCTGTCTGTTTAAATGTATGTATGTATGTATGTTTGCATGTCTGCCTAAAACTTTCGACAGAGGCGACAGATTTTACCAAGATCAGTATCGTTTTGAAGTTCGAGCTTTGATACAACAAATATTGAAAAATTGGCTAAAAACATTAACATCTTCACCTTCAACTAGGCACTTTTGTACAGAGGGGGGGGGTCGCTTTTTTCGCCGATATTTTTTTTAAAGATATCCTCTCCTTTCGATTGCGTAGCCTTAATGTAAACATAAGTCATTTCAGGTTTGGCAGTGGTCGTAACCGCAAAGACGTCAGGTTTGTTTTCCCGTTCTTTTCTTCCTTTGCGGTACGGGTCCGAGCCTGCCTTCCTACTACCACTTTTTTTTAAAATTTTTTATTTTTTTGCTCAACATACACATCAAAACACCCGGGCAACACCGGGCTTAAATGCTAGTATTTTTAAATATTAAAATGACAAAAGTCTGAAAAACCTACAATTGTTGATGACTGCACTCTTTTAAAATATCCTTGGCCTTTTGGCCAAGATCAAAGTGTAGTATCTGTTCCGGCAGATACTACCAGTCAATGGAGGGGAAACCCTCTATACTGGGATAATTATTATTTTTGGTAACCAGAGTGCCCCCTTTTTGCCTACTTTTAGGGGAGCTGGTTTTTTCCTCACATTAAAAACGGCCTTGTGCCTAATTTGCTCAGTGGGGGAGCAAATAAACACCATCTGTTCCGACAGATGCTGCAAGACTAGCTATGACTAGCAAAGACCAGATGTGGGGGCAACCCCACATGCCTGACCATTAACCAGCTCCCATTTCCCACCTCTCGGGAGCTGGTCCCCCTTTTTCCCTTCCCCCTCCCTTCACTCCTCACATTAAAAATCGGCCTTGTGCCTAATTTGCTCGGTGGGGGAGCAAATAAATACCATCTGTTCCGACAGATGCTGCAAGACTAGCTATGACTAGCAAAGACCAGATGTGGGGGCAACCCCACATGCCTGACCTTTAACCAGCTCCCATTTCCCACCTTTCGGGAGCTGGTCCCCTTTTTCCCTTCCCCCTCCCTTCACTCCTCACATTAAAAATTGGCCTTGTGCCTAATTTGCTCGGTGGGGGAGAAAATAAATACCATCTGTTCCGGCAGATGCTGCACTTAAGATAATTTGTACCAGTCAATGGAGGGGAAACCCTCTATACTGGGACAATTATTATTTTTGGTAACCAGAGTGCCCCCTTTTTGCCTACTTTTAGGGGAGCTGGTTTTTACCTCACATTAAAAACGGCCTTGTGCCTAATTTGCTCAGTGGGGGAGCAAATAAATACCATCTGTTCTTCAGATGCTGCACTTGTATTTCTTGTTCTCTTTCGGTGGAGGAGAAATCCTTCACGACTGAGGCAATTTTTATTTTTGTACCTTTTCTCCACGTTAAAAAACGACCCTGGTGTCTAACTCTGTCCCGTGGGGAGGCATAGTAAATAGGCTCTTTTAAATATTCATTTTTTCTCTCTCGTTGGAACCACACAACCATCACTTTAAAAATAAATAAATAAATATCCATATGTGTATGTATGTATGTGTGTGTGTCTGTGTGCGCGCACGCATGCGTGTTTACGTGTGTAGTATCTTTTCTTTTTTAGAAAGGGAAGATATACAATACGTATAAAAATTTCCGTGTCAAACAATAGAAGTGGTAACGGATTTCTAAGTGCCCTCTTAACCTATAATATATTCTATTTCGATGAAGTCTCGTATATCATATTTTTAAGAAATAGAAGTGGTCCCGAATTTTTACGTTGACCTCTACGCGCCAAATATCTACGTTCTCCATGGGCATGCTTGCGAGCCGAACGTGTAGGAGACTGAGTCACAGAAAGTCTCACAGCTTGAATACTGTCTGGCTTTCGAGCGCTTCGAGGCCCTCAAGGTGGCTTTCTTTTAAGTGTTGACCATGTAGCTCTGAAATTTGCAACAATCAATAGCTGCATTGATGGCGGCGAAGAATCAATGCAGTCACGATTCAGTTGTTTCAAGACAGAGGTTCACAGCGAATTAAATTTAATCCAAAATTCGATATTTTTATTATAAATTTGAAGGTTTCTGATTGGTTGATTGTCCTAACTGTAAGATCGTCGGAATCCTTGGGATCATACCGTCACCAAAAATCAAACATTTTAACAATTTTTTGTCATGGAAACCGATTCAGACAAGGCGTGAAGCCACTTAATGTAAGAAACTAACGGAAACATATGATGATTATTGCAAGGATAGGAGATGCTTATTGCCCTTAGCTTTGAAAAAAAAAAACAAACAAACAAAAAAAAACAGGGTTATAAATGGAAGCAAAACAGTCAGCAGAAAGAGAGTTCCACAATCCTAGTTTTTTTTTTTTTTTTTTTTTTTTACAGAAGCTACTGGAATAAGAAGCTGTATTACATTAAGGTATTAAATCAACGAATTGAATTGAAGACAAATGAACCAACGAATTAAACGAGCTGGAACAAAGGAAGCAGGGAATTCTGAAGAACATATGCGGCAATAGTGTCTTTTTTTTAATATTTGATCAAGACTGATGAGGTGAAGCATCCTCATGCCAAATGCTTCTGATAAACTCTTGTACAGATGAACTGAAAACACTGATTTATGGTGTCTAATAAGTAATCCAAAATTGTATTAGAATGTGTTGTTCAAATAAGTTTGTATCTCTTTACACTTGGTTCACCGGGTATATTTTCCAGGTAGTTTTCAAAATTCTTTTCCATGGGTTCGGTTGCTTCTATAATTACTGGAATGTTGCAGATCTTCCTTGGATTCCAGTTTCTTTTATCTCTTATTTCATTTACCTTCAGTTCTCAGAAATCAATGGACCCCCTACCTAAGTCTAACATTTGAATTCTATATGAGATACATAGATATCTGGGTATACTAACTTGGTAAAGAAGTTGAGAACATAATTTTCATCTCTTCAATCGGAATTTGGATATGTTATATACCTTTCTTTTTAGTCTATTGCCTTTTTGGATTCCAGGACAAGAATTCCTTTAGTCTGTTGGAGTACCCAGCTTCGTGTTGCTACTTAAGGTAACATCACTTGGATAAGGTGCACTGTTCTTCGTAATAACCAGTATGGGTTAGCCATACCAAGATCTTATTTGATCTGCGGATACTATGTGATTTTGAATATTTAGTCAGGGTTTACTTCTAGGGAAAAATATCCTCGTGCCAGGTTGTTCTGACAAACCCCTGTACAGAGAGACCTAAGATAGTGTCTAGTAGGAATTCAAGTTCTCTCCAGGTATTCCAGTTATCTCCTTTTTATTAGCATGTAGCTCGCTAATGCTAATATTCTATATCATTATAAGAGATTACTTTTTGATTTTTGTCTTGAAAAAGAGCAATTCGAACGAAATATGAATAATGTTAGATATATACATTTATTTATTTTTAAATAACGTTTTCTTATTTATTTTTCGCAGTAATCCTGCAAACGACTGTCCCCTCGACAACACCTACGCTGAAAACGAGTCCCGACCCCCCAAAGACAACGATCAGCAAACAAATGGCAGTAAAGTCCTGGATGTCAGCAACACTTACAAATGCATTGTTTGGTGAAACAGAAATAATGAGTACCTCCAGGGAATCAGAAACCAAAAGGCGGCAAAATACATTCGACCCTTTAAATACTTTTACAGGTGCGAGGCGTATTATTTTTGAAGTAATTATTTAATTGCCGATGAAGGTATTGCTAGAGACAAGATCAGCTTTTAACATGAAAGGCCTTTGGGTCCATTAGGGCAGCATAGTCAACAGCATAGTTAACAGTTTAGAAATAGAAAATAAACAAAATATGCAAAAAACAAAAAACAAAACAAAAAACAAAACAAAACAAAAAAAAAACTTTTAATAAACAACGAGGGCGATGTTAGAGATGAGGTCAGCTTTGAACAATAGGACTTAACGTTGCGTTTCCAAGTGGCAGCCAGAAATAATAAAACGCTTATCTTTTGGCGATTGTTTTGTTTCACCGACAATCTTCCAAAGCTCATTACTGAGTGAAAAATTTATTTTCAACCTTTATTTTTTTTTTAATAAAAAGAGCAAATAATAAAAGCTTTAATAGAACAATATACTTTTTTTTTTTAACAAAAGATGTTTAAAAAAAAACATCTGGAAAGATTCGAATGTTTATATCTTCAAGTCTCAACATAAAATTTAGTGCGTATTTAGAATTTCACTTATTAAAAATTAAAAAAAAAGAAAACTACAGAAAAATCTTTAAAATGTAAGTACTCGTTATAGAACAAAGCTGTCATATTCCAAAAATCACGTTGGTTTGGCTAGTAACTTTTCTATTTGGCTAGTAAACGAAAACGTCAAAGGCCAATTAAAGATAAATTTTCACTGTAGAGCCATTAAACATGAAAGGCATTTGGATTCATAAGGGAAATGTATACAATATAGTTACAGCTTAAAAATAAAAAATAAATAAAACATACAAAAAAAAAACAAAAAACAAAAAACAAAGAACAAAACAAAAAACCTCAGCATTTACTAAACGCATTAAAATTTAAATTTCAACCGACCTATATAACTTGAAAGTTCTTAAACTGGCTGTAAGGTTTGTCATTAATTTAGAAATTTTATTTCGTTTTATTTTATTAAATACATTGCAAGTTTTTTATTTGATATATTACAACAGCGTTTTGATTTAATAAATTACAAAATACGACAAGGTCATAGAATAGGTCAAGTTAACGTATACAAAAGGGTGCACTACAGTTCATGGCGTAGTCTTATATATTATTACGCTGAGACAACGCCAGATAATCCTGATCGATTATTATTATTATTATTATTATTATTATTATTATTATTATTATTATTATTATTATTATTATTATTATTATTGTTGTTGTTGCTGTTAAATGCTATATAGAAGAAAATATTCAGAGAAAATGTTTTAATAGAAAGGAATGTAACACAAACAAGAATGTTAACTATCATAAACAAAATGCGTGTAGATCATTCGATTTGTGTTTTGGCAGTCAGAGATGAAAGTCGATAGTCGAGAGTCAGAGGGGAAAAGACGGTCCACAGACTGTATTGGCCTCGAGCAGGGAAGACTGTCGGAAAATGTCGATAGCAAAAATCTAGGACCAGCGTTGCAGCTTACCAATGGGGAAACACCCGGAATAACGTTGCTGAAAAGACAACCCGATATTTGTTGATTCAGTGGAATAAATCTTCCTTGCAGCTTCCAGTCAATCAAGACTAAAGATGAACCAAGTATGTTTCACCATTGGTCTATCTTACCATATCTTAAAGAATTCCTTCCTTTTTTATGTTTTATGTCCCGTTCATACTCTCATCATTAGAGAGTCAAATACTTCGACACGTAAATATATATATATATATATATATATATATATATATATATATATATATATACATTAGATGATAATATATACTCATAAATATATACGGCTTCAGTGCATTACACTAGACTCCCAATATACGAGTCTTGTAGGAGACCCAACGTGAGACTATAGACTGTCTAAGTCAAACTTTTCGTTGTAATCACTTTGTTGTACAATATATTCTTCCTACCTAAACCTGTTGTTTGCGTCTTTCTTCATGACTCCTAGGAACACAGTAACTTCGAGAACGCATGAGGTAAAACAGAATTCTAAATACCTCAGTGTTTCTACATAACTGACGACAAGGATTCAAGAACGTACGTTGAAAAGTTGAATTTAAAATACCTCAGTGTTCCACAACAACTTGCGACAAGATATTCGAATTAACAACGTGCTATTCAAAGGATCCACCTCAAAGACATCGACTTGCGACGAAGTATTCGAACACTAACAGCGGATCATTCAAAGAATCGGTACCGTAAAACCGAACGGTTAACCGTTTTAAGGACCAGGAAGCAACTCTAAAGGACCAGGAAGCAATTCTAAAATTAAAAGTGTTCGTGTTAAAAATCACAGGAAATCTTTTTGGAACAGATTGGATGCAATATTTCAATTTGAGGGATTTGCCCATAAATACGTTTTATCCATAAAACAAAACAAAAAAAAACAAAAAAAACAAACAAAATAAATAAATTAAAAAACAAAACAAAAAAAAAAAACAAAAAGAAAAAAAAAAAAAAATCGAAACTCTAACGACAGAAAAGAAAAATCTCAAGTCAGAATTAAAAGAAAGTTTCCCTGAAAATTTTTCAGTCTGTCTGGGAAATTGCACAAAAATGTCAGCCAGATTCGAACTAAAAAAATAATACGCAACTAGTATTCAAGAAAAACAGAACTGTACCGTTCGCCTCACCAGAGAAAAAAAATGAGGAGCTTGAAAGACTTGAAAATACCGGTATCAAAAGTTGAATTCAGTCAATGAACAGCCACTACAGTCTACGTAAAAAAAGTCATAAAAACTCCTCGTTTGCATTGACTTAGGCACGGGTTTGGACTTACTACTAAAAGACTAACATTACACCATTCCTAGCCGAGAAAATGTTTTCACTAAGCTAGACGGAGGAAAGATCTTATATAAAATCGATCTGAACGGCGCATATCTTCAAATTCCAGTTGAGGAAAGTAGCTCTAAGTTGCTTTATATTAACATCGATGGGTTATTCAAATTCGAAAAATTAGCGTTTAGAACCAAGGTAGCTGCAGCAATTTTTCAAGCAATTATGCATACTGTGTTGAATAGCTTTGATTTCGCGTTAGCAGACCTTGACCATAGCATCATAATAAGTGAGACTAGAGGATTTTGGTTTTAAAGTCAAAGAAGGAAAGTGTGATTTCTTCATGGAAGAAATCAAATACTTGGGAAGTATCATCGACAAAAACGGTAGAAGACGGGGCCTCGAAAGGGCCACAACTATGAAGGATATGCCTCCCCCCAAAACAATATTACAAAGTTTTTGGGGTTTGTGAACTCACCAGACATCCATTCTCAATATGTACGATCTTCGGTTCCACTAAACAACAGCGTGTGGAAATGGACACCTGAATGTCATAACATTAGATCTATTCCTCACGCACTATGATCTAAAACTAGACATCAAGCTCGTACGGAATAGGAGTCTGTATCTTACATAAAATGTCGGATTTAAGTAAATAAATAATAATAAAAAAAAAAAAACGATTGCACATGCATCCAAATCTCTACTTCCGGCAGAAAAGCATTATTCACAGATCGCAGTTACAAAGTTACAGCGACATTTACACGAATGATTCTGTCAAGGTTGGTTCCGAGAGAGAGAGAGAGAGAGAGAGAGAGAGAGAGAGAGAGAGAGAGAGAGAGAGAGAGAGAGAGAGAGTGAGTGAGCCCGTCGATGACATAGTAATTATTTCCTTACGTATCGATAATTAAATTAAAACCATGATATGCAATCTTTCTGTTACACTGAATGAAATTAAACGCGAAGCACAAAAAGGCAAAGTTATTAGTGCTACAAAACAGAAAATCGCAAATAAAAACCAGCAAATACAGAACAGTTTTTCTATGTGTGATAACGTCCTATTATACAGCGAGAAGGTCGTCAGAATAAACATTACAAAAAAAAAGTAATGAAAGATAGTCATACAGGTCATCTAGAAATAAATTGAAGAGCTTCATGCGTAGTTACGAATACTGGCCGACGATGGATAAAAATATAAAAATATGATCGATTCATGCAAGGGGTGTGCTTTGACGGAAAAGGCACCCAATCACCTCTAAGCCATGGCCTAAAACAGACTAACCCTGGTTTGGAATTCTATAGATTTCGCAGGGCCACAGGAGTATTGGTTACCTAATTGTGCTGGACAGCTACACAAAATGTCCAGAAGTGCTCAGATGTAAGAGACACACTACAAGGACGGTTATTAATTTCCTCCATTAATTATTTTCCCTATTTGAAGTTGTTGACTGTTTAGTAAGGGATAACAGGGCGCATTTTACGTTCACAGACTTCAATGAATTTTGTGAGACATTTTAAATTAATCATGTCACGAGTCTCTAGTACTACCCGCGATCTAATGGACATGCAGAACGCTTTGTTGACACGTTTAGACGAGTACTTAAAAAAGCATGCAGCACACCTAGAGAAACAGCACTAGGTCTGTAGGATCACACCTAATCCTAACACACCGTCAGCATTATCCCCAGCGGATATTGAAATTTATGGTGAAGCAATGGTTACCTAATCATTAACCAAGACAATGTATTTATGTATTAATTTGGAAATCCTAATGATCCACCTTCTAAGGATTGTTTCAGTTTTCTTAAAATTATGGTAGCCTTGGTGGGAAGAGAAATTATGTAACATATGTTGTACAACAACTGTCGAGAGTATGTGAAATTGTTTCATATATGTATTTATATTACCCATCCGAGGGTAGGTAAAATTATTTTAAATATGTGTTGTATATTACCCGTCCTCGCAAAGGTAAAATTATTTCATATACATGCAGTAAATTACCTATGCTAGGTAACGTACAATTATTTCATATGTGTAATACCCGTCCTAGGCTAGGTAAAATATTATTTTGCTCGAAATAGCAAATGATATATAGACATTAAAAGTTCCTCTCTCCTAAGAATAACAAATATGTTCAAGATACACTTCAATTTCCTCATTGTTTATACGGTCCCGAGCAACGCCGGGTAGCCCTGCTAGTCTATTATATCAGTAATATAGGCAAAAGTCGATCGGGAAACAAAGGGAAATTCACAGATCCTTTAACTATCAATCCAAAAAGAAAAAGATACTAGTACCCCTAGCAGAGTATAGGTTTGGGATGAAGATGTTATGGACTCTTTTAACCATTATAAAAACCCCGATACTTAATAGTCTCGTGGGAGAAATGTAGCGACCTAACGAGAGATTACAGACTGCCTAACTCAACAGTCGGAAATACATGACAACCTTTTTTTGTATTCACTTTTTTTTACAATGTTTTATTTCTACCTAAACCTGTTGTTCTCGTATTTCTTTTTGACTAACTTTTAGGAGCACACACACACACACACACACACACACACACACACACACACACACACACACACACACACACACACACACACACACACACATAATATATATATAATATATATATAATATATATAATATATATATGTAATATATATATATGTATGTATATATATATGTGTATATATATATATATATATATATATATATATATATATATATATATATATATATATATATATATATTAGTGTTAGGATGATTAATCGGAATCGGGAATCGGAAAAATCGGAGCTTTTTGGGGTATCGGAATCGGAAAAATTTGAGCATATTTTCCGATGCCAAAACCGATTCCTTAAATTATCTTTTGTTTTATTTGGTTTTGGTGTAAGAAACATCTTCCACTGCTTGTAGTAATGATGAAATAATAAATATTTATTTGTTTTAAACTTCCAGTAAGACTAAAATATCTAGATCACCCCTTACAAATGTGTTTTTTTTACGATTGAGAAAATCTAGGAACATTTAATATGTGTTTTTACTGTAATCGGTACAAAATAACACTTTTATAGTTAAATATTTAGAGATTTATAAAGAATCGGAATCGGTAACTGTATCGGAATCGGGAATTTAGTACGGAATCGGTAATTGTATCGGAATTGGGGAAAATATTGGGATCGTCTCATCATTTATATATATATATATATATATATATATATATATATTAATGGTTTCCATATTTACTAGAAAGATACCTGAGTTCGACAAGATACACCTGAAGGTCGGTTGTTACATCGATGAGGAATAAACTAACCTCTCTTAAGATTAAAAATGAAGCCTGGGAGAGTGAACCTCCTCTGAGGTTACAGAACGAATGTAAGAAGAAAGGTAGCAATGAATGGATGGTTTTAAAATCAAATTAATTATGTGAGACATTTAGAAATTAATTATGCTGTAGACAGTTAGACAAATGCTGTAACTGAACAGACAATATTTTTTGTCTCACTATTTAAAATAAAATTCTTTCTTTTTTTTTTAAATGATGAAGTCGAGGCTGTGGGAACCACACAACCTGCAACATCTCCAGGTAGACCATCAACGATATTCACACCTGCGATGGCGACAACACTGAGCGAAAACCACGTGAAACGAAATTCTCCAAAGCCAACCATGATTGGAATCCTGAACCGCATCTCTAAAGAAACGACAATAAAAGAGGAATTGCCGGATGAACTGCGGATGACAATTTCATCTGGTGATGAACTCAGTTCATTAGGAAATATTGCCGGTAAGTGACGTCATTAAATCGCATGTCGAATAAAAGTTATATTCAAATATTGACTTCCATGTTTTCGTTCAAATAAATCCCTTGAGATGACTGATGAAAAAACGGAAATGGAATCATATCGTCTTTTTATATGGCGATAATTTTATCGTTCCACCCTCTATCCGTTATACAAATATTTATTTCAAAACTATATATACATATTTCAAAGGCGTACCAGTGGTTTCATTGCATTGAATGAACCATTAAAGGCGGAATGGAATCAATACCGTTTAATTACCAGTTAGGGATTGATATGGATTAATATGGATTAGTCATGCTCAGCCAAAATATAATTCAGATACTATCCACGTTTGTTTAAAACGGCACTCTCTTTGTAAACAGGGAGAGTGTCTTTTAGGTTTGGATGTTATTATTCTCTAAGATATTCTTCTTTTGTATATACACCATAATGTAATCTTTATTTCACATACACATAGTCCCCCATTTCATTTCGTCGATTAAATATCTATCTTTCTATTAGCCAGCCTACCTATCTTTCTATCTGTCAGTCCCTTCCACTTTTTTGCAGAAACTACTTGACCAATCTGGTTGAAATTTTGTATAGATCTTTCTTTTGATAAAATGCAGTGCATTACGTATTATGGTATTCGTTGGAGGCAACATTAGATATTAATAGAAATTAATAGGGATTAGTCACCACACTACTGTATTTACTCTAGAAGATTTCTCGGAAATTACAGGTCCGATCTAGAGGAAATTTTGTATGGACCTTTGACATGACTAGGTACAGTAAACTAAGTATTATGGTATCCGTTCGATGCACAGTTATGGGATCGATATGGATAAATCATTTCATTAAAAGAAAATATAGTACAAGGTGGAACGATAAAACTATCGCCCTAAAGAAAACACTACAGCTTTATTTTAAAACTTTTATTGAAAAAAATCAATTCAGGTAACTTGGTTATGTAGTAGAGCTGTCATCTATTCAATGAAGTCGCATTCAGCCTCAATCATCGCCTCGATAGAGGTCTGGAACTAGGAGTATACCTTTTTCACAAGCGCCGGCGGTAGCCTGACGACTACTCGGCGGATGGCGGTGATCAGGCTGGCTTTGATGTTGTATGAGGTCATATTCGTGATGCTCTCAACGTATGACCAAACGACGTAGTCCAGCGGGTTCGGGTCGCGGGAGGATGGGGCCAGTGAGAGATGAGTATGATGTCGTAGCACTTTTTCTGAAGCAAATCCTGGGTCTCTTTGGACACGTGAGCCAGCAGCGAGTCCTGCTACGACACCCAGGATCTGCCAACGGCCATCTGATCCCACCATTGCACTGTTTCATCATTTCGAGAATCATCAGTGCAGGGTGACACGATTACTACCGGTCGGGAGATTCGAACCCGACAACGAAGTCATCTCTGACTCCATTCGCAGGAACAAATCCATATATATTTTATAAATTACTATATATATATATATATATATATATATATATATATATATATATATAGTAATTTATAAAATATATATAATATATATAATAATAAAAATAA
>NC_136516.1:36061033-36066033 GCF_053919585.1 Euprymna scolopes
TTGTATTTGTGTGTGTTCGTGTGTGTTTGTGTGTGTTTGTATGTGTTTGTGTGTGATTGTATATGTATGTGTTTGTGCGTGTTTGTGTGTGTGGGTTTGTGTTTGTGTGTGTTTGTGTGTGTTGGTATGTGTTTGTGTTTGTGTGTGTGTGTGTTTGTGTGTGTTTGTGTGTGTTTGTGTGATTTTGTATGTGTTTGTATATGCTTGTGTGTGTTTGTATGTGTTTGTGTGCTTGTGTGTGTTTGTGTGTGTTGGTGTGTGTTTGTGTGTGTTTGTATGTGTTTGTATATTCTTATGTGTGCTTGTGTGCGTTTGTGTGTGTTTGTGTATCTGCAAAAAACTTTCGACACACGAAACGAACACTAACAAAATTGGTATCGTTAGAAAAATCGAACTCTCAAATGACAAATATTAAAAAATTTGCCCAAAATATTAAGTCTTTCACCGTCAACTAGGCCGTTCTTTGCAAGGAAGGTGTCAGTTTTTGCGTTGGTATTTTTGCAAAATCATTTCCGCCTCGCGACCTCAACGTACGTTTTAAAGGTTTTATTTCGAAAGCCCGTAACGTCGTAAGTGCGCTGTGGGTGAGACGACTGGAGCGTTTTCTTTTTTTCACTTCTTTTCCTCTTAGTATTACAGTTTTTTAAACAATTTCCACACTTTTGCACCGATTTTTTCCGGCTAAAGCCCAAATATAAAGTTTCGCATGGGTTCGAATACCTATATATTAAGTTTCATGTCTATAGACCAAAAACTGACAGAGGGGCTTGGTACGTAAAATTTTTTTAAACAAATATATATATACGCATACATAAATATATATAGAAAGAGTTTTGTGTTTACTATAATCTTTTTACGCAAATATTACGCAAGTATAAATCATGTAGAATATCTGCATGAATATAATTACACATAATAGTTAACTAAAGATGATCATCCCATAAGAAAACCGAAAAAAAAAAAAACTCATACAGAATTAATTAAAATGAATGTTTAAAAGAATATGAAAATTACCTAGATATTTTGCAGGTGAATGCAATTCCACGACCCATATATAAGAAAGTTGTATTTTCTTTTTAAATAAATAGAAAAAGGGGTTTTAATATGAATGTCAATACACACCCAATAATCCCAAATTTTTAAGGGTATTGATGATTTGTCAAACACAATAAAAAAGAAATCGAAAACATATAAAATAATTAGATTAGCTTGCTTTCAAAAACATGGAATCTATCAGTGGTCATCATTAAATTGCACGTACCTAAAAAAAAACAAGGCCACTAATGGGATACTGTGATTTAGGAACCATCTAAGTAGGTAGTCGAGAAGCAAGGTGCCTTATTGTATAGCAGTTAAATTTCTACTTTGACGACATCAGAATTATCAAATTACCTCCCCTGATTTTATCTTGATATAAAAAAAGATGCTGAACCATCGGTTGCTAGAAAATTCGCATTGCAACTATATCCGGTGCTGTTGAGCACGTTCTTGTACTCTTTTACTGTTATTGTTGTTTTTTTTTTTAATGTGGTATTTTGTAGTCGAAACTGTGACAACTATGAATCCAATGGAATTTCCCACGCAAACAACTACAGGATTTATGGAAAATGTTGCAACCACTTTCAAACCGACAACCTTGACAAAAATGGAAGAAGAATTGCCCGGTCCGTTGCGAGTTACATTACCGTCAATCACGTCTAAATCCGAAAGTAGACACAATGGATCAAGTTCAACACAGGATAATGCAGGTAAAATACCTTATATATATATATATATATATATATATATATATATATATATATATATATATATATATATATATATATATATATATATATATATATACGTTTTATTTTTTATCACCGTATTTTCTGTTAAGTTACATTATTGCTTCGGCTACACGGCCGTATTTTGGCCGTCATATTATTATTATTATTATTATTATTATTATTATTATTATTATTATTATTATTATTTATTATTTATTCATCATCATCATCATCATCATCATCATCATCATCATCATCATCATCGAATTTATGAATAATATATATCTTTAAAAGACACATTTGATGCGTATATATCGAAAATAATCATCATCATCATCACTATTATTATTATTATTATTATTATTATTACTATTATTATTATTATTATTATTATAATTATTATTATTATTATTATTATTATTATTATTATTATTATTATTATTATTATTATTAGCTAGCTTGACTTAGTTGACAAGGTAGAAAGTAGTGTTATGGTCGATTCATTGTCACCAAAGTCTAGCTATACTGATGAGGAGTAAACATCGAAACATGCGTCTATAGATAACTTACTTTTATGCACGTAATAATATTTAATTAAAAAAAAAATAAAAATAATAATAAATAAAATACTACGCCCTAAAAATAATACGTCATAGAAAACTGATCACATATAATGATAGAAGATGTATCGAGACACAGGAATGGGTATATTTGATCTGGCATAATGACGATTCATTAAAATTGTGGGGTCTGCGTACGCGCCTGGTCCACAAAGTATGGAAATAAAAAATTAAAAAATTAAAAAAAAAACGTTTACAAGTGTTTTTGATATAGATGTACATAATCATACTTTGATAAGTATGTTTTAACTTAAATAGGGATGGTATAATAAAATTCTGGGGTCTGCGTTCGCGCCTGGCCCCCATAGAATGGAAATAGGCACACACTTTAATAAAGTCTTTTTATATCTATCTGCGTAAGTACACTTTGATAATTATGTTTCAGTTTGAAGAAATATGGTATAATAGAATTATGGGGTGTTCGTTCGCGCCTGACCCCCATAGAATGGAAATATGTCACAAAGTTTAACAAGGTTTTTTAATATAGATCCACAGAATATTGTGATAAGTGTTTCAGTGTAAACAGGTATGGTATAATATATTATGGGGTTTATCTATTTTATTTTTACTTTCATCATATTTTGCTTTGGTTTTGATACTCCCAAATTCGAAGCTATCTCTTTACAACCCTTCCTTTTCATAACCTATCATACTTTCATAAATCAGAGTCCATTTTCTGTAGGCTGTTTTTGAACCCAATCATTTGCTAGTGTATATATATATATATATATATATATATATATATATATATATATATATATATATATATATATATGTATATATAAAGCTGTTTTTATTATCAATAAATATTCATCATTTTATTATAAGTGCCAACAATGAATTTTTTTTAAAAACAAAAAACAAAACAAAATAAAAAGCAAAAACAAATAAAACGGAAAATAAGCACATTTTTTTTCCAATTCCAAAGCTGCTCCCAACGCCCTCAATAGTTATGATTTTATGATTCCCGATTCCGATTAATCGACTCTACACTAATATACATACACACACATCGAAATCAGTGAAATCAGTGAAATTGATCATGCGCAACCAGGAGGATGCTTAACATGCCTGGTCGCAGTGACCTACTTCACAAAACATTGTAGTCTACGTTACGCTGTAGAGAATCTACTGTTGCTTTTAGAAAAATATCTTTTATATAATAGCGTGAATTAAAGTTTAAAATTCAAAAGTCAAGTATCTTGGTTCAGTTGTTCTCAAAGCAGAAACATTCATTTCGAATGCACATATGTTTTATGATAACGCTTTTCAAACGCACTTGTGATATTAGGCTATATAAGGGTGTTTACTTTGGTCAAAATCGGACTGTTCTTTCTTGAATCGGATTTTTCGATTAACGATTTTGGATTCTTATCGGAAACCTTCCGATACAAAACCTATCTGAGATAACTCCCAATATATTTGTGTGAAATTTCCAAAAATGATTCTCAATTAGAATTAAGGTAATGTTTATAATCAGTATTTTTCGACGTTATAACGTCTTCATCAGGATAGACACAGCTTCTTTTTTTCATTTTATTTATTCATCGTGACACTAAAAAAACAATACCCGTCCAGTATTGCACCGAAACAACGCTTTTATCACGGATAAAACATATCTTCATGTAACTTTCCACGCTCGACCACGTGAATCTCCTAACCTGAACATTGAAAAATAACTGTTGATAACATCGAACGGGTCTTGTTTGTTTTAATGGCTTTGTGTCACGTGAGATAAATAAGATGAAAAAAACAAACAAACAAAAGTCCTGATGAAGCCGTTATTACGCCGAATAGTACTTTGATTTACAAACAAATAAATGTTTAAGGTCAAGGGTGTGAGTTCCATTATAGAAGCGTCGGTTTAATTTAAATAAATAAAATACGCATCAATTGCACTTGAAAGCCAAATTACAACGCAATATTAGGAAAATAAACAATTATTTTACTTGCTTGAAATTTATAATTTAAATATATTTCGGAGCTACGCTCCATCCTCAGTATGTTTTCTTTCTTTTTTTTCTTCCACCATTTTGCTTTATTTCTTATTTTGAAGTCTTTGGCGAGTCCTCAACGACTTTACGTCCATTTTTTTCTTGTTCTTCAGTAACACTTAATATTCATTGGCTTTTGAATTAAATAAACATGCTACATTAAATAAAACATTAAAAATTATAAAATAAAATACGCATCTAGTGCACTTGAAAGCCAAATCAGAAAATAAACAAATATTTTACTTTATATATATATATATATATATATATATATATATATATATATATATATATATATATATATATATATATATATATATATATTTTAAAATAAACAAATATTTTAATTTATAATTTAAATATATTCCGGAGTCAAACTCCATCCTCAGTATTTTGTTTCTTTCTTTTTTTTCTCCCTCTTTCTTGCCAGGTTTTAAAGTTGTAAAAGGTATCTCAGTGGTTGTATTTTGAAATATTGGAACATGGCGTTGGCTAAACTTACATTTTGAATTTGCACTTAACGCTTTTCTCACAGAGAACACATTTCTTCATATAAACACGCGCAACCACGCGAATCTCACAAATTGGACATTTAAAATCACCACAATAACATTAAA
>NC_136516.1:36071033-36106033 GCF_053919585.1 Euprymna scolopes
TTAAATATATATTAATTAATTGAAATCATCACTAGATATTGAATAAAATATGATGATTAATTGAAATATTGTTATATATTTGATATATACTATAATAATTTATTGAAATTATGACTATATATTGGATATAATGTAATGATTAATTGAAATCATTACGATATATAAATGCATATATTACTATATATATTAAATATATATTAATTAATTGAAATCATTACTAGATATTGAATAAAATATGATGATTAATTGAAATATTGTTATATATTGGATATATACTATAATAATTAATTGAAATTATGACCATATATTGGATATAATGTAATGATTGATTGAAATCATTACGATATATAAATGCATATATTACTATATATATTAAATATATATTAATTAATTGAAATCATTACTAGATATTGAATAAAATATGATGATTAATTGAAATATTGTTATATATTGGATATATACTATAATAATTAATTGAAATTATGACTATATATTGGATATAATGTAATGAATAATAAATACGAAATTTGTATGCAATAAAATATAAAATGCATGCGTATGTTACGACTAAGGAACAACCCGTATTATGTGTTTCGTCTTTATTTCTATTATTTTCATCATATATATATTTATAATTTATAAAATATATATGGCGATTCCGCGTTTCATCCACTCTAGGACTCTTCAGGCTTATGCGCATAAGCCTGAAGAGTCCTAGAGTGGACGAAACGCGGAATATTCAGTGTAGCTTAATCGCCATATATATTTTATAAATTACTAACTAGCTCTACCTACGTATTGAGCACTTTTGAAGTAAATACATAAAGTTTACGCATAAATCTATACTTTCGTATATTAATTTTATGTGAGTAAATTAAGTATATATATATATATATATATATATATATATATATATATATATAACTTACGGCATGTGAGAGAAATATATAATTATTTCCACAGCTAGACAACGTCGCAGCTCACAAGTTCCATGAAAGCCAACAAATCTGAATCTAAGACTTGAGTTTCGCCCTCATCAGTTAGACACATCCGAACTCGGGACTCGAAACCCGGACGATTAAATTGATATATTTCAAAATAAATCTTGTATCTTAATTTTTCAATTGTATATAAAATCTTCTTGCATTTCTCAGTTGTTGATGACCCTTAATGAGGGTGAAATTCGAGTCTTAAACTTCCGGTTTGTTGGCTGTCATAGCTCTTGTGTGCTGCGACGTTGTCTGGCTATATATATATATATATATATATATATATATATATATATATATATACATACACACACACACACATATATATATAGTAATTTATAAAATATATATGGCGATTAAGCTACACTGAATATTCCGCGTTTCATCCACTCTAGGATTCTTCAGGATTATGCGCGAATTTTGTGGTTGTCTGTCGTTTTTATATACGCACCTTCTATTGAGATTTTAGTTAGCCAATCAGCAAACTTCCTGGACGTCACGTTAAATTTAGAAAAAAACACATGCCCTATTTAAAAGATAACGCTACTCCAATATACGTAAACCCCAAGTTCAATCACCCACCATCAATTATAAAACAGATTCCTAACTCGATCGTAAGTAGACTCAGCAATGACTCAAACGATGAAAATGCATTTAACAGGTCAACCAATATTTATGAAACAGCCCTAAAAATAGTGGATACAAAAATATTGATATCAAATATAAGTAAGAAAACACCAATAACTATAATAAAATTAAAGATAGAAGAAAAAGAAATATAATCTGGTATACGGCCCCATACAATCAAATGTTAAAAACAAAACTTGGCAAGAAATTTCTAGATATTATCGAAAAGCACTTTCCCGCAACTAACCCCTTACACAAAGTTTTCAATAAAAATACTCTACTAGTTATCCTACAGCTGCTGCGAAAATTTAGAGATGATAATTAAAGCACATAATAACAAAATATTAAATAAAAACAATGAAAACAACAACAAAATAAACAATAAAAAAAGTAGACACCATGACAAAAATCCTACACAGTCAGCCAAGCCCCAACCTCTGTCCCATCATTACAATGTTACATAACTGAGCTTATTTTACAAGTACTTTAATGGAATGTGCTCTGATGAAGTCTTAGTACTTGTGCCCCTTTAACGAACATACCCTTGATTAACCCAATTAGCAAAATCCCACCCCTTCACTGTTGAGGTCCCAAGATGCTTAAAAGTCTACTCTAATAGTTCCTTTCCTGGGACTGCTAGATTTTGGAATTCCTTCCCCGTTTCTTGCTTCTTTGACTTTACTAAACTGCAGAAGTTTAAATGTAAACAGACATCTCACTGCTCAACTTTTGTGCTGTTTCTTATTTTATTTTTCTAAGACACACACACATTAAAATTTATAAATTCCTTTGCGCGGGAATTACAGCATTCACCCACATCGAACCTCTGGAGTAAAAAATCAAGACGCTTGAGAAATGGCCGACGTAGCTGAAAGCACTTTTTTCTTTCTTTCTTTTTTTTTTTTTTTTTTTTTTCAAAAATATGAATTTTTGACCAATCAGGGCTCGATTGAAAAAACTTTTTTTTGCAAGCCTCTGGGAGCCGCTAAAGAAATATAAAAGGCGCGGAGAAATTCTCTCGTCAGAGAAAGGGATAACCGACAAACAGCAACGCTCGCTGAGTGAAATTCAGTAGCTGAAATGACAGCTTTTCTCGCACGTGAAAGGACATTGCTTGACTCTCTCTGTCACTTCGCCACATAGTCGGACTTTTTCTCTCACGCTCTCAAGTCTTCACTTTCTTTTTCCCTTCCTTCTTTCATACAGACTGCCACCTTGGCGCACAATAAAAAGTAATTTCTTTTCTTTTAAGGAAAAATAAACAAAATTTTATTTGACATTATTTGGTAGTGCATTTCTTTTTATTTATTTATTTCAGGAAATTTATGCGAGTTCCCAATAATTGGTAAACCTCGACGTTCGTCTACGCTCTCCAGACAATAAGCAAAATCCCACCCCTTCACTGTTGAGGTCCCTAGAAGCTTGAAATTTTACTCTAATAGTTTCTTCCCTTGGACTGCTAGACTTTGGAATTCCTTCCATGTTTCTTGCTTCTCTGACTTTACTAAACTGCAGAAGTTTAAATGTAAACAGACAGCTCACTGCTCAACTTCCCACAGTCTTCTATCAGACATGATGCCAAATAGTAGCTCTTTAAGTTTCAATCGGTAATATATACCCTGTTTGCCTGTTTGGGGTGGATAAGTTTATAGTTGCATGTTAAAAAAAAGTGAATACACAATCCATTCATCTTGTGACCACCATGTATAAACTGAATGCAGTACAAAAAGAAGGTAAATAAGATCAACTTTCAAATATGAAAAAAAAAAATTGATTTAAATTTTTTCGATGTGAATGGACAGTGACAAAAAAAAGCTGAAATTGAGATGAATTCCCTATTTTTTTATATAGGCATCACCACTTATCAAGGCCAAGAGGCCACTCGAGGATAAGGGTTAAAGAGTGTACAATAGAAATTGGACAATAGTTAGTAATGGAGATTCGGTAAATTTGTTAACTTATATGGAATGGCCCATCAAGAACTTGTTTACGTTAGACTTGAACACAACCATATTGTAGTCAGTTGGAAAGCAGGAAAAAGGAAGACAATTCCATAGGCGTGCAGTTCTAAGAAATAAGCTTTCCTCATGGAATCTACGTTTAGGTTTAGGCGCAGATAAAGAGTGGGGGGAAATTAGTGATAGTGTTTTCTGCTAGACGGGTGTTTCTTGTGAAAGTTTGGCGAGGGGGGACCATAGAATGGAGCTCAGCCGAGCACTTGCCATGAAAATAACGATAAAGCAGAGACAAACTCACAACATCTCTTCTGTGAGAAAGAGGTTGCAGGGAAGAGAAAAGGACATCCCCCCACAAGGCTACGAAGTTTTGAATTCTATCAAGGCAGGAATTCATTCAATTCAACTTTCTACATAACTTTCCTACACCCACCATGAGTCGTTTGAAATTTTAATCTTCATGGCAAAATTAGCATTTTCAGTTTTCAGAGAGAACTCTCATAAAAGAGAAAAGGAAGGCAAGGAAGAGAAAAAAAAACAAGAAAAGAGAAGCAAACATAGAACGAAAAAGAGAAATAAAAGCCATCGAAAGAGCAATGAAAATAAGGAGGTAAGGCTTTGAGAATTTGGCAGAAATCAGCTTTTTCTTAAAAAACATGATTTAATATGGCAATATGAATGGACAATGACATCTACCGCTAGTCTTTCCCTCTTAAACAGGGTCCCAAAATTATCAATCAACCTCCAACCGTTATCCCTTTGCGACAATGTTGCATCCCTGTACCATTTTTTACAAGTATTTTCATGAAATACACTTTGATGAACTTGTTGCATCTGTACCTCTACGACATACCTACCCACGACTAACTCGTCTGCCAGCAAGATCCCGCCCCTTCACTGTAGATGTCACTTGATGCCGGAAAGCCTACTCTTATAGCTTCTTCCCTAAGACTGCTAAACTTTGGAAATCTCTTCCTGTTTTCCGATTCTCGGGCTGTACTAACACGAGGAAGTTTAAGTTTAATGTGAACAAACATCATGCTCATCTCAAATAATCCGTTTAGATATGGTCTCAAATAGTAGTCCCTTAGTGGCATTATGCCTTATTTGGGGTCAGCAGAAGTAAAAAAAAAGTCCCCCTGTGTGTGTGTGTGTATGTGTGTGTGTGTGTGTGTGTCTCTCTCTCTCTCTCTCTCTCTATATATATATATATATATATATATATATATATATATATATATATATATATATAAAACCAAAAGATGGTGGAAGTGAGGAAGTATGGCTTTGGAAGTCTTTTTACCCAAATACGATATTCAGCATGTAAAAAATATACCTTTTGTTGTAAAAATCTAATGGATAAACATCTGAAAAAGTTGGTGGGGACAGGATCTTTTTATAGACACATAGATCGTAAAATTGCTTTCCCACTAACGAAACAGCTGTAATGAAAAAAAAAATCCAGGAAATAAAAGAAGGTTATAAAAAAGAAAACGTGAGTCTTTGAATTTCAACAAAATTTTTCACTAATATATATATATATATATATATATATATATATATATATATATATATATATATATGTTATGAGAAAAATAGAAAAAACCGAATAAAATTATTAAAAAATCAACGTTTCGTCCTTATTTCAGAGGACATCTTCAGGATAATTGAAATAAAAAATAAAAATGTAAGAAAAGAAAAAGTCATAGATCGTACGAAAAAGAGAACAGTTTTTGAATCCTACCCATGTCGGGAAGGACAAACATATGTGTGCGTATGGGAAGGTTGGGTTGTTCGATGTCTATATATACACTTTTAAAAATGCGTTAAATAAATATGTACATTTTTTTTTCTTCTGTAAACTTATTCATTTTGTTGAAATATTTAAGGAAAAACGGTTTAATAATCCAAGAACAAAATATCAAAATAGATCCTGGCTAAACCGTTTTTCCTTAACTATTTCAACAAAATGAATAAGTTTACAGAAAAAAAAAATGTACATATTTATTTTAACGCATTTTTAAAAGTGTATATATAGACATCGAACAACCCAACCTTCCCATACGCACACATATGTTTGTCCTTCCCGACATGGGTAGGATTCAAGAACTGTCTTTTTCGCACGATCTATGACTTTTTCTTTTCTTACATTTTTATTTTTTATTTCAATTATCCTGAAGATGTCCTCTGAAATAAGGACGAAACGTTGATTTTTTAATAATTTCATTCGGTTTTTTCTATTTTTCTCATAACATAACGTCAACCACCGCTGGTATTTTTTCATTCCTTATATATATATATATATATATATATATATATATATATATATATATATATATATATATATATATTATTTGTTTTTGTTTTTGCGATACGTTTTTGAATGAATTCAATTATTTACAAAAGTGCATTCTTACCTAAATGCGAGTTGGGAATAATTCCCCCTTTAACCAATTTGGTACCCCCACATGGGGAGCGGTATATATATTGTTTTTAAAATATAATTATCCACTGACACGTGTTTCGTCGTCTACGACTCATCAGAGTGGCTGAATCTAGCGCGATTCGATTATATATATATATATTGATGTGTTTGCGATTATTTGGTAAAACCGATACTTGAAAGGGTATGAATTATAATCAACACTGAATGCATTTGTAATACATTATTTATTTAACTATAACATAAACTTAAATGTTCGTATGAACGATTGAGGAACGATAGTCTATAGCGGCCATGTTGAATGTTCCCGTCTGTTCTCCTGGTCCTGCCTAGCTCGCCAGGCTCAACTAATCTCTTGATGGAAGGGAGATAATTCTGCATTTATCGATTTATGGATTATCTCTCTTTGACCATCTAACACCTCCCCTTTGAAGATGATGTCTGTAAGATGTTTGCTGTGGGTCAACTTGTAGGACTGAGGTTGGTTTGCGCCTTCGTTGTGATCTTCGTGTTGGACCGTCCTTCTTAGCCTTGTTTTGTTTCCTGCATGCTGCGGGAACACTCTGAGGTAATTCAAATGTGTCCAGTAAAATATTCAATGGAATGTCATTTGATTGTCTCTTTGGAAGGTATGAATGACGCAGTTGATTTGCGTGTCTGACCCAAATAGATGATTGTACATCCACATCATATATGACTTTCCCAGAGCGACGTACTATATGACCCTGTGTCCATTTTTCTTTACCATTTCGGTAATCTTTTGCCCATACGGCTTGTCCTGGTAGGAATGTACGTGATCTTGCTCCATGATGACGATTGAATTGATTTTCCATCGTCCTGTTTCTCTTGGGGTGATTCTTTGGTGATGGACGAATTGCATCCATTGGTAAGCGCATCTTCCTGTTCATCAATGCTTCGGCGGGAGACTTACCCTCCGGGCAATTTGGGTTTGGTGTAGCTCTGTAGCTACTTAGAAATGTTTCTATGATCTCTCGAGTAGTTCCTTCCCCCTTCAACTTCAAGAGTGCTCTCTTAAAAGTGTCTACGAAGCGTTCGGCTTGGCCGTTAGATTGTGGGTGGAAAGGTGGAGATCGTAGGTGCTGGATACTGTTTTGTTTACAGAAATTTGTAAATTCTGTTGATGTAAATGCAGTACCGTTGTCAGAAACTAAAATTTCAGGAACACCCAATCTGCTGAAAATTTCTTGAAGTCTCTTCACCGTTTCATTGGAAGTAGTATGATTTATTTGGGAGATTTCTGGCCACTTGCTGTATGCGTCAACCAATATTAAATAGGTTTGTCCATTTATTGGTCCTGCGAAGTCTATGTGTAGTCGTGACCACGGAATTTCTGGAGTGGGCCATGCCTGCAGTGTTGTTTTCCGAGGGGATTTTGCAACCATTTGGCATTTTTCACAAGTTCTTACTAGTTCTTCTAGTTGCTTGTCCATGTTTGGCCAGTACACATAGCCACGTGCCAGAGCTTTCATCCGATTTATTCCCTGGTGTCCATAGTGGAATTGTCTGAGAACTTTGTTCTGGAGTTTATATGGGACAATCACACGTTCTCCAAAAAGAAGTGTTCCATTAATTTCGGATAAGGATGATCTTCTCTGAAAAAACGGTTGAAGTTGCTGGTTGGTGCATGTTTTTGGCCAGCTTGAAAGATGAAATTTTCTGACTTTTTGTAGTAATGGGTCTGCAGCTGTAGCCTCCTGAATCATCTCTGAAGTGACCGGTAAAGATCTTACCGTGGAGACAAGTCCAGACATAACTTCCGGTTCCACCGATATAGCAGCGATGACTGTGTCTTCTACTACTTTCTGATGGGAAGAGATGAGTCTTGATAGCGCATCTGCCTGGCCGATTTTGCTCCCTGGTTGGTGCTTTATAGAAAAGTTATAGTCCAGCAGCATAGTTGCCCACCTTTGTAATCGGTTTGCTGTATATACCGGAATTCCTTTCCTGCTACCAAAAATGCTTATTAAGGGCTTGTGGTCTGTGATCAGAGTAAAATGTCGGCCATATAACATTTTATGGAATTTCTTGACTGCATATATTATTGCAAGTGCTTCCTTCTCAATTTGGCTGTATTTTCGTTCCGTAGGCGTCAAAGACTTTGATGCATGTGCAATTGCTTTTTCGCTTCCGTCAGGGAAAATGTGTGATATTACTGCTCCGACTCCGTAGTCTGAAGCATCTGTCACAACAGTAATGTCCAAAGATGAGTCGTAGTGTGTCAGTAATAAATTTGAACTGAGAAGTGCTTTAATTTTCTCAAACGACTCTTTGCAGGCGTTGGACCAGTTCCATTTGGTATCTTTTTGTAAAAGATCATTTAGTGGTCCCCGTAACCTATGTAGTTCGGGTAAAAATGAACCATAGTGGCTTACAAGTCCAAGAAAAGAGCGTAATGTTGCAACGTCCTTTGGAGCTGGCATATGCTTTATTGCCTGGATATTGTCCGGGTCTGGTTTTCGACCATTTTTTTCAAATATAAATCCAAGGTATTTCACAGAAGTTTGGAAAAATTTGCATTTATCTGGTCTTAAGTGAAATCCATATTGTTGGATTCGCTGCAGCACGGAAGTGAGGCGATATAAGAGTTCTTCTTGAGATGTACCTGTCACAATAATGTCATCAATATAGGCAGAAACTCCTGGCAATCCTGTGAGCATGGTGTCCATGGTTTGTTGAAATATTGCTGGAGCTGACTTGACCCCAAATGGAAGGCGGTTAAATTGAAACAGTCCCTTGTGGGTGTTAATAGTGAGAAGATTTTTGGAATCTTCGTCAACTTCCATTTGCAAATATGCGTCTGCAAGGTCCAGTTTTGCAAAACAAGTCCCACCATTAAGTTTTGAAAACAGATCTTCTGGTACTGGTAGTGGGTACTGGTGTGTCTCAAGTTGGTCATTTAGCCCTGTGCTGAAGTCCGCGCATAAACGTACTTTGCCATTTGCCTTCTTTACAATGACAATAGGTGCTGCCCAGGATGAATAATTTGTGGGTTGGATAACCCCTTCTTGTTGAAGACGATCCAATTCCTTCTCCACAGTAGCTAAAGCTGCGTATGGCACTGGCCGTTTTGGTCTGAAGACTGGTTTTGCGTCTGCCTTCAGTTTTAGAGTTGCTTTAGCTTTCGAGCAGAGCCCAAGACCCTCCTGAAAAACTTTGCTGAATTTTGCTTTGAGCAAGTTTTTAAAATGTGTTTCAGCATCTGTGGCAGCATTAATGTTGAAGGAACTGAAAACTGTATTGAGGGGAACATTAAAAAGGTCCAATTCTTCAATGAAATCTAGTCCAAGAAGATTCAATGTTGACACTTCCGAAACATAGCACACACCTGAAAATTGCTTTTCTTGAAAAGAGACATTACATGTTAACTCACCAGTTAATTGTATTTTTTTTCCTGATGCCCCACAAGCAACATGATTTGTCTTCTTAAGTGTTGGTTTTCCCAACGACTCCCACGTTTGGCGTGAAATTAGAGTGATGTCCGAAGCAGTATCAAACTGAAAATTCACCGGTTTGTTGTTTATTTCAACAATTAGGTACTTTCTCCGAGCTTCAAAATTCACATTGAAAGTAGCAAAGATTGAATTTGATGAGGCTTTCTGGAACCGTCCTGGAGTTTTTCTGTGATTTTTGCCTCTTGACTGTGCCATAATGTGTTTAGAAGGGTTGTGGTTATTACCACAAAATCCATCCTTGTGCCCACGACGCGAGCATTGTTGGCATATGTGTCTTTTGAATGGGCAAAAGCGAGCATAGTGCATTTCCCCACATGACCAACAGGGCGTTGGGGGTTCTTTGGTTTTTCCAGTAGAGTTTTTCTCAACTGATTTTATTTTTGAAACAGATGGGGTTTGTTGTTGCACCATTGCTGTGTCCCGTTTTAAATTTGTGAGCCGCTGGCATTCTGTGGTCAGAAGTCTTATCGTTATGTCCTTGTCTTTTTCAATCATGGACAATAAACGAGTGCGGATGTCCGCATCCTGGGGTGATTGTAATCCCGCGATGAAGATGAGGCACTTGAATTGATCCTCAGTCAGCGATTTCAGCTGAAAACTTTCGCAAGTTTGGTTTACAATTCCCGCATATTTTATCAAATCGTCCGTATCATCTTTCTTTAATTTCAAGCAATTGTATCTAATATTAAATAAAGATACTGACTCACCAAAAATTTCTGATAGCTGTGCTATGGTTTCATCAAATGTAAAATCTCCAGTGTTTTTAGGTAGGATAAAATTTGAATACCGTTGATGCTCGACTGTGCCAAGTTTCCGTAACAGTAAACGCGTTCTCCAGGAGTCGTCCATGGATGCGAATTCATTTTCAAACGTATCTTTCCAACGGCCATACCAAGCGTTGAATGTTTGTTTTGAGTCCGGATTGAATAAAAATTCCGTTATCGTGCTTGATATGGAGTCCAGAGAATTTGATTTTGGTAAGTTTATAATTTGCTTGTTAAACTGGGTTGTCAGATTTTCAATAAGACTGTTCTGAGCTTTTAAAAATTCCGTTTGTTGGGATTGAAGGATTCTTTCGAGCATATTTAGATCCATGGCAGGTGGAGTGTTTTTTTTTCTCTTTCTTCAACAAGAAAAAAAAATATTGTCAAAGAAAAATTCCTGTTTTTTTTTTTTTTTCAGCAAGAAAGAATATTTTAAGGAAAAATTCCTTTTTTTTTTTCAAAAAAAAATTATTGAAATTTCTTTTTTTTTTTTTTTTTTTTTTTGTGTTCAAAAAAAATGTGGAAATTTGCTCAGGAAAATCGCGGCTTAAGGCGTAAATCGCTTCTTAGAACCTGACACCATGTGCGTTTATGTTTTTCTGTGAGTTAAAATCCAAATCCATCGTCGCCATTGATGTGTTTGCGATTATTTGGTAAAACCGATACTTGAAAGGGTATGAATTATAATCAACACTGAATGCATTTGTAATACATTATTTATTTAACTATAACATAAACTTAAATGTTCGTATGAACGATTGAGGAACGATAGTCTATAGCGGCCATGTTGAATGTTCCCGTCTGTTCTCCTGGTCCTGCCTAGCTCGCCAGGCTCAACTAATCTCTTGATGGAAGGGAGATAATTCTGCATTTATCGATTTATGGATTATCTCTCTTTGACCATCTAACATATATATATATATATATATATATATATATATATATATATATATATATATATATATATATATATATATATTTCCCAACAACCTCTAGCCTTGATGGAGGGGGGGACTAAAAGTTGCTGCTATGGTTTAAATTTATCTAAAATAACCGCAAGGGGGACTTGTTTCAAAATATTTCTCATATGTTATATCTCCCCTCTTTTATAATAGGGTACGATTATGAATATTGCCAGTATCAAATAAACCTTATACACTATGAAATTTACTTTATGTATCGAAAACCAAAGAACAAAGATATAACATATGAGATATATTTTGAATTATGTCATCCTTGCTGTTATTTCAGATCATCTAAAACCATAGCAGCAAGTTTTTGTCTTTCCTCCATCAAGGCCAGAGGTTTTGGGGGAATATCAGATATATTGTAATTCATATGCAAAACTAGGAAAACAAATAACTATGATTGAAACATTTTATGGCCGTAAAAGGTGCCAAAATAGGCTCTGAATGATAGATGATCACCTTGATGGTCAATCCTAAGGGCAAACGTCACATAGCCCACTATACAATTCAGGTAATTACCTTCCCAACGTGCCTTCATTTATTAAATTTTCATCAATAGTCGCTGAGGTTTGGAACTTATAAAATTGTCAAAAAGTTGGTGTATATATATATATATATATCAGAGAGGCGGTAGCACTCTCTATATAGGGATGGCCCGTACACGCCTATATACGCCTACAAAACAAAACTATCCAAATCTCAACTAAAATCAACTTATAAGTTTCAAAAAGCACATATTCTTACAGAGAAGCGTCTTACGAATTCAGCGAGTGTCAGAACGTAGGTTAAAATGTCAAAAGAGAGCAAAAAAAAAAAGGGTACAAAAATGGCCAATTGTTCTTCTTTCTTCTTTCTTCTACTTTCTTCTTTCTTTTGAGACGATGTATCTCGGTGTACGAACGGTCTCTGACAACAGTTCAAGAATCAATCGACTGCTCTTTACACGGAGAAGTGCAGTGACCCATCGCTTTTTAGCTAACTCCATAATTAAATAAGATTACGTGTAATAACAAGTTTTAAACACTATATACCCAATGTAGACAGACCACTTCGAACACGGAACTTCTCTCAAAAGGGACAGCTCCAAATAATACACCGGATGCTCACAGACGTTCCAGTTTGCCAGTGGCCTATATTTCTTGGGCGCTGAATATTTGAGGTGAACGTTAAGGTTTTTTCTTTAAACAGTAACCCACCAGCGTTAATGAAACCACGAAATCTTTATCTCAGTTGATCAAAATTGTTATAAGAGTAACCTATCAGCAAGTACGACGTCAAAAAACAATGTTATAAAAACAAATAATTCTTCAGATTTTGGACTGTAAAATATGTACAAAATGTCAATGCTGTGACCAGGATTCGAACCTAGGTTAGCACGGCCAGAACGTGGGGTCCTAACCTCTAGACGATCACGGCTAACACTGACGTCTGTCGCTCTTGGCAGAAAGACACATCACTACTGTCAAACTATTGAAAAATAAGGAGGAAACTTGAAATTTTCACGCATGCGCAAAAATACACTATAGCAACCATTGTTAAATGCAGCTGAATCTCTTCGCTCGCTAAGAAAAGTAGATCAGACCAGTTCTTCTAAGAACTCACCAAACGCCAAAGGAAATAAGTTAAATTAACCGCAAAAGAAACTGCAAGAAAGTCATCTTCTAAGAACTCACTGGAAGCTGACCAAAAAGAATCAAAATCCAAGCCCTAGCCACAAAAATAGCTAGATATTGTGGCTACTATACACAATCTACTAATAAAAACAAGTAAGTTTTCTAAAATAAACTACAATAAATTAACCAAGTAACCTCACACTGTCACTGATTAGGACTTCATATAACGATAACAACTACATTATTGGTGTATATACCGTTCCGCACTTTAACTATTGGTGACGGGGCAGTATCTCAATTCTACGAAAGTTGTCTTGCTATAAGATAAGTGATATTATAGTAAGATACACATAAGTGTTATATGCTTACATTTAATAAAAAATTCCAAAGTCAGCACGTAGTAAAAAAGCTCAGAGAAATATAGACTATGAAAAAAACAAAGTCAAGGTATTATCTGAGCAAAAAGAATACTATCAGAAAAATGCTGAAATAATAAAAATTAAGTATCATGCAAATCCTGAGGCAAAGAAGGCTGCCTCACGTGCTGACTCAAAAGCACGATATAACAGGGATCCCGAGGAGAAAAAACTGCCTCACGTGCTCTTTATAACAAAGAACCAGAAAAAAAGAAGGCTGCCTCACGTGCTGACTCAAAAGCACGGTATAACAGGGATTCCGAAGGGAAAGAAGCTGCCTCACGTGCTCTTTATAACAAAGAACCAGAAAAAAAGAAGACTGCCTCACGTGCTGATTCAAAAACACGGTATAACAGGGATCCCAAGGGGAAAAGCTGCCTCATGCACAAACTATTATAAAAAGACCTAAAACCCAGCAGGAAGCGACCTGCTACTAATGGAGGCGGCAATGAGCCGCCTCCTAAAAAAGACAATACTATCATGAATGTAAGTTTAAAAATAAGACTGTAAGTAAAAATACTAATTAACAAGAATAAAAAAGCATTGGAAATGCAAAAGGATATAGGGATGGTATGCCAAAAAGTATACAAACAAGATAGCTATGAATGGCTAGGCACATGGAAATAGAATTGAATCCAAAGTATAGCCCTATAGCTTTTTACAATCGTAATGATGGCACGGAATGAAGATTGGAGAAAAGCTATAGGGCTATACTTTGGATGCAATTCTATTTCCATGTGCCTAGTCATTCATAGCTATCTTGTTTGTATACTTTTTGGCATACCATCCCTATATCCTTTTGCATTCCCAATGCTTTTATTCTTGTATATATATATATATATATATATATATATATATATATATATATATATATATATATATATATATATATATACATACATACATACATATATATATATATATATATATATATATATATATATATATATATATATATATATATATATATACTAGCATAGGTGCCCGGCGTTGCCCTGGTGTTTGGATGCTGAGCAAAAAAAAAAAAAGAAAATAAATAAAACAAAAAGAGGTCAATGTAAAAACAAATTGACCCCTATTATGACCCCTTAACATTTATTGTTTTAGGTTCAAATCAAGTTATTAAGTTAGATCCATGTCTAAGGAACCTATATCTAAAATTTCAAGTGTTTAGACCGAAAGTTATCGGAGTAGTTTGGTAGAGTTCTCAAAAGTCAAATCGTGTAACTTATACCCCTTACTCGCCAAATCTCTGGCCCAAAACCAATCACATCGATTTTCCCACATCTCAGTACCCTGTATATCAAATTTCGAGTTTGTAGACTAAAAATTGAAAGAGTTATTGCGTAGGGAAATGTACACAGACAGAGAGACACACAGACAGACACACATACACGTTTACTTTTCCCCTCTGATTTTGACCTTAATAGGATTAAAAATAAAGACATTTCATGCGAATGTAATATGCATAAACTGCAGCACAATATCTGAAGTGTTTTATAGGCCTATTACCTCTCTACTTCCTCGATTATCGTAGATTCCTATATTCTTTCTGCTGAGACTACACTGCCAAAATCGGTTAAAATCTATGGAAGTGGTAAAATCTTTTCTTTCTAATAAATTCCTCCTTCCCCCACCACTACTTACCACCATTGCGGGATCGTCCACAAGGGAGAGTTACGAAAGAACACTAGTTTGGGTTTTCTTTATTTCGGAGTTGCTTAGAAAAACTGGAATGTTTACTTAATCGAATCGAAGGGTTACTTATGCCATCTTTTCGCTGTGTTTTTTTTGTTTTTGTTTTTTCCGAACACACCCATTATTTTTTTCCCTGATTTATGCTTTGTGTTTTTCTGATTTATTTCTTAAAGAACTTTTACGTTTGTTCGCTGTTTTTTTTGTTTGTTTTAGTTTTGCAGATTTTTTAAAGAAGTTTAATATCGTTTTTTTTTATTTTAACAGGTTTATTACTTCGCTTATTCTTTAGTTAACCCTCCCTTACACACACACCTCCAAACAACCGGGCAACGCCGGGTACCCCCGCTAGTTTATATATATATAGTGTCCTGCAGGCCAAATTCAGTTTTGCTGCTTTTGAATGAATTTTGATTAGTTTTTTTTCTAGGTTGTCTACTCTGTGGCCTTACTAGGCCACCAATATATATATATATATATATATATATATATATATATATATATATATATATATATATATATATATATATATATATATATATATATCTGAGAGAGAGAGAGAGAGAGAGAGAGGTACAGACAGACAGACAGAGCGAAAGAGAAAGAGAGCTTTTATTATTATTATTATTATTATTATTATTATTATTATTATTATTATTATTAAACAGTGTTTGTTCGCCTTTTTTTTCAGTTTTTCGAATAGTATATTTAGTATTTCCGTACCCCCTTACATTTTTTCAATTGTTTATTTGGCGTCATCGCAACAGACGTAGGGCCCGTAATTTGTAACACTAATCGTAATATTACAAAATATCTATTAAGTGTTTTTATACGCTGTTAATATTGATTTAAATTAAAATTAACGTGATTTTTGTGATGTGAAAAAAACGTGATTTTTGTGATGTGAAAAATCGCATTTTCATTTCCATCCAGTCACTCTTTTTTCTTTCTACAAAGCGTATTTCTTTGTGGTTGTTTTTTTTAAAAATTTTTTATTCACCATAAACAAGGTATATTGCCGCTGAAATGTAATCTGTTCATCGAACAGATACCATAAATACTTAGTTCGCTGCAACTGATCATAACAAAAGTTCATAGCCTGATCTACCGAGTACTTTCTAAGAAGTGTAAAAGACAGACAGACAAACTAGGAGAAATATATATTAGATTAATACCAACCATTAAAACACAATAATTTGTTTTATCCCTTTTTCGTTAGCTGTGACGCGTTAAAACAAACCACTTTGCAAAAGTTTGTCGTCTGAAACAATTTCTTCAACAATATTCTATATTTACTTTATAATATATTAGTAAGCCACCTGGAGTTGTCCGGTCATAAAATACGCTTATGATATTTTATTTTCTGCAAGTTTTGCAAAGTTTGTATTTACTTAATTTCACAAGTATTAAATATGTCTTTCTTGTTTGTTTTTTTGTTTTCTTTTAAACGTAAATAGATTAATTTTAAACCTATTGTTGTATGTACAATTGAAACATGGTTAGGGTTTTACTGATTAATAACTGCCTTCAGCTAAGATAGCTCGTAGAAGACAAATAATCCCCGTCAACATTGCTTGTATTATTTTTAAATTCAAAAGTCACAAGTCATAGTTAAAGTATCAACTCTAACAGAAAGTGTATACTGGGTATTTTTTGTTTTTAGTTATCTCCCTTACAATTGTCAGTAAATTATCTCCCTTGTAATTGTGAAGGCAATTTCTCGTAGAACAGTGAATTATCTCCCTTTGAATTACCAAATTATCGTCTATTAATTATCAAGTCTATTAATTTATTGGGCGCTTATGGAAATAAGGGGAGATAACTAGCATCGACTATGACAAAAAGCATATTTTACAAGAGACAATTTAGAAAACCGAAATAATTAATTAAACAATGGATTAACATCCGTACATTTTTTTCATATGAGAATTTGTGATTTTTTTTTTTTTTTTTACAATTAATCAGAACTGACTTTTCCAGGACATTTTTTTTGTAAAAAAATTGTTACATTAAAATATTTTGTTCAAAAACACATAATTTATTCTTACAGTTAATCAGTACAGCATAATCATGTTGACACACCGGTTCTCGCTGGATCACTGAAGTTAAGCAACATTGAACCTGGTCAGTACTAAATGGGTGACCATTTGGGACTTCCAGGTGCTGTATGTGCTCTCTGATTATCTCAGCGTTGTTTCCAGTCGTCCTGGACTTCTTCTTGACATTGGATGCAAGCAGTGCCGATTCAGGAGAGGTGTGGTTGGGATTGCGCAACATTTACCTCTCAATTTCACACGCAGCTGCTCCTACAGAGGATATCCTTTGTCTTTCGAGACTGAACAGAGGCATCGTAATCAGAAGTGACTTTTCCAGGGCATTCATTAGCTACGTGCAAAATAAATGCCGATGCTCAAAATGTACAAAAATTTTGATCCCTCCCTTTTATTTAAAAAATTACCAAAAATCAGGAAATTAACTAATTCTAATGCAATTTTCATTATTTAGCAAATAATGATCACGGAATATAATGAACACATTAATTTTACTTAAATCTTAGTGGGAATGTAATATTTTATTTAAACAAAAAAAACTTTTACTAAAATTATGGTTTTCAGTAGTAAAAAAAAATCGTGAATTTATTTTTGTTCTTTTTTATGAAAATAAAAACATCGTAAATTATAACAATTAAAAAATAATAATTTTTACAGGAACATTACGAAAAACGTCCCTAAAGTCCGTCTTAATTAATTTGATATAACTGAAAGAAAAATTAATATCTCGAACTACCGATATTATCATTGAATTAAGCATTGTTTATTTAATTTTTTTTTTTTTTTTTTTTTACACAGTGATCACCACTTATCAAGGCCCGGAAGCCACTCAGGGATAAGGGTTATTGCAAGTACATCACGTTAGTGAGGAGATTTTATGAAGTGTTTAATTAGGGGGCCGGTTCATTAGGAATTTGTTAACATTAGACCCGAAGAAATCCAAGCTGCAGTCCGGAGGGAAGCAGGCAGACGGAACAGAGTTCCACAGGCGTGCAGTTCTAAGAAAGAAGCTTTGCTCATGAAATCCGCGTTTTGATTTAGGCACAGATATAGAGTGGGGGAAATTTTTCACAGTGGACTCAGCTAGACGGGTGATTTTCGTGAAAGTTTGGCGAGGGGGGACCAGGGATTGGAGTTCAGACGAGCACCTGCCATGAAAATAACGATAAAACAAGGATAGGCTCGCAACGTCTCCTCCGTGGGAGAGGGGTTGCAGGGTAGAGAAAAGGGCATCCCCCACCAAACCACGAAGTCTATTTTGTACTCCGCCAAGGCATGATAGGCTGTTTTTGGCAGCTCCCGCCCAGACATGGCAACAGTATTCCATCCTTGGCCGTACTTGGCTTTTATATAGATAGAGAATTGAATCAGTAGTGAGATATCTTCTGGAGCGGTAGAAGGATCCCACCATCTTTCCTGCGACCTTGGCAACAGACACACACATAAAAAATGATAATTGCAAAAAATATTTCTAATATGTTTTTGAATTACAGGTTTCGCATAATTTTTATACGCAAGATCCTAATATATTACTTGCTTAAATGAATGTGAAACTTTCGGTGCAACATTATTTTTATATAATCTTGAAAACTAAAACTTTTTTTTAATTTAAAAGCAGGAACATAGAAAAATAATTAAATTAAAAAATGGTAAAAATTAGACAAGCCTTTACAATAGGAATATACAGAGGCACATCTGGGAGGAAAAAAAAGGAACAACAGCACCCCACCTCCCTTTAAACTACCTGACGTCATTTTCAGACAGCCTTTTAACTGTCTGAAATTTTGGGCTTCCGTATAATCCATTAGATAAGGAGATTGTTTTCTTTTGGTTGAACGAAGATAGAATATCTTGTTTTGAGAGCTAATTAAGGTATTTCTTTTAACAATAATGTGGACAGAAATTCTCTCAGTTGCAGATTCGTATCGAAGCGATGATTGAGGCTGAAGGCGGCTACATTGATTATATGTTAGCTCTACAACATAATCAAGTTACCTGAATTGGGTTTTTCAATAAAAGTTTTTAAATAAAGCTATAGTGTTCTTTCTTTATAGTTTTATCGTTTCACCCTTTATTGTTGAAGAAATTGTGTTTCATACGACAAACTTTTGCACAGTGGCCTATTTTAACGCTTCACCAATAATCAAAAAATAAATAAAATAAATTATTGTATTTTAATGGCTGGTATTAATCTATTTCATATTTCTCTTAGTTTGTCCATTACACTTCTCGGAAACTATTCGGTAGATCAGGCTGAAATGTTGCATAAACATTTGTTATGATAAGTTGCAGCGAATTAAGTATTAAGGTATCTGTTCGATGAACAGTTTACATTTCAGTGGCAATATACCTTGTTTTTGGCTAAAAAAGTAACAACAAAAACGAAAACAAAACTATTTGTAATAAAATGATTTGACAGAAAGCGATTTAGTTTTCGCTTACTGAATTTGGTTAATGTTGAAAGAAAGAGGTATAGAACACACACACACACACACACACACACACACACACACACACACACACACACACACACACACACACACAAGATTGAAATAAGGACAATATTGATATTGAATTAGATAGAACAATAACAAGGAAAGTTCTTGCAAAACTGATTGCGTTTACGGTTTTTGAAGTCCAACTATAATAACAGAAAGTTATTTTACGTCTAAGAAGAGACAGCTCTAAGAATGTTCAAATAGTTAATCGTATTCAGTAAGGGAGAAAAAATTCGAAAAAGAGAAGAACGGTTTTTTTTTTTTGCATTTAGCGCGACAAATAAGATGTCCACTGATTGGTCAAGGAGAAACACTTTGCCCAATCGAACAGGGCCTTGTTTTTAGATTAGGAGGAGTGGGAAAGAAGAGAATTATTTATGGGAGAAAGAGAAGTAACCCTTTTTTATAGCAGAAAGAAAAAAAAGAATGGTTTAATGGAAAAATAAATCACGTTCATTTTAATTTAAATCCCTTTGAAAACGCATAAAACACTTAATATAGTGAGGCAGGTTATCTCAATATTCCATAAGAATCTTCCATTTAGTGATACAAGCACCAAAATTGCCACAAATGACGTCCAGAACATACCTTTTAAGAAAAGAACGTTAGCCATCAGACAAATTCAAGATGGCTGCCAGTTTTCAAGATGGTTGCAGAAGTAAACCTGACAAATTTCAATTTTGATGCTTGTATCACCAAGTGAAAGATTGTTTCAGCAATCTGCCCACTAATAGAGATTTTGTAATATTATGATTATTGCTAAATATTAGGGACCCCACGTCTGTTGCGATGACATCAACAAGCAGTAATTTTGGCAAGGGTCACACTGAGTGCATGTTAATAAACAAGATCTGCAAAATGGGAATCATTCTCTGGGTTGAATCAAGGATGGCTGAAATAGAATGTCAAAGGTGAACACCATAGACAAAACAGATGGATATGACGTCACGTTTTTCAATCTGTCTGTGGGACGTGATCGAGAAGCATCGATTAATGCGAGTCTGGCATGGGTTGTGCGAGGCAATTGGCCAATAATGTAAAAAAAACTTGATAATCTAAGCGAATTGTTACCTCGATCCGCAAATTGCATTTATAACTTTTTTTTTTTTTACACGGTGGTCACCACTTATCAAGGCCCGGAAGCCACTCAGGGATAAGGGTTATTGTAAGTACAGCACGTTAGTGTGGAGATTTGATGAAGTGTTTACTTAAGAGGGCGGTTCATTAGGAATTTGTTAACGTTGGACTTGAAGACATCCAAGTTGTAGTCGGGTGGGAAGCAGGCAGACGGAACAGAGTTCCACAGGCGTGCAGTTCTAAGAAAGAAGCTTTGTTCATGGAATCCACGTTTTGATTTAGGCACAGATAAAGAGTGGGGGAAATTTTTCACGGTGGATTTAGCTAGACGGGTGTTTTTCGTGAAAAATTGGCGAGGGGGGCCAGAGATTGGAGTTCAGACGAGCACCTGCCATGGAAATAACGATAAAACAAGGATAGGTTCGCAACGTCTCTTCTGTGGGAGAGAGGTTGCAACGTTATTATTATTTTTTTAAATCTTAATATAAGTTTGGAATTAGCTCATATGGTAAGGAATAATGCCAGAAAGTTATATATTTCGGTTTCGATTCTAGATAATGGCACCCAAATCATATTCCTCTTTTTCATTTGATTTTTAAAATCATAACTATATATTCGGTACAATATAATAATGAAAAGAGAATTTTCTCTAAAATAATGAGCTTCAAAATTTAGCTGAATTGGTTACGAAATTTGCAAAAATAAAAATATCATATGTAAGCGTCTTTTACAACTGGGCAACGCCAAGCGACGTGCAAGTATATATATATATATATATATATATATATATATATATATATATATATATATATATATATATATAATATAAAGCTGAATGTGTGTGTGTGTCTGGTCACGAATAGGCTCCTATATGATTGACTATTTTAAAAAAACTGATTACATACAATGGTAGAAGATGTATCGAGACACAGGAATGGGTATGTTTGATCTGGCAGAACGGTGGTTCATTAAAATTGTGGGGTCTGCGTTCGCACCTTGTCCACAAAGTATCGAAACCCCCCCACAAAAAAAACGTTTACAAGTGTTTTTGATATAGATGTACATAAGAATACTTTGCTAAGTATGTTTTAACTTAAATAGGGATAGTATAATAAAATTGTGGGGTCTGCGTTCGCGCCTGGCCTCCATAGAATGGAAATAGGCACAAACTTTAATAAAGACTTTTCATATCTATCTGCGTAAGAATATATTGATAATTATGTTTCAGTTTGAAGAAATATAGTATAATAAAATTATGGGGTGTTCTTTCGCACCTGACCTCCATAGAATGGAAATATGTCACAAAGTTTAACAAGGTTTTTTTTTTAATATAGATCCACAGAATATTGTTATAAGTGTGTCAGTGTGAACAGGTATGGTATAATATATTATGGGGTTTATCTATTTTATTTTTACTTTCATCATATTTTGCTTAGGTTTTGATACCCCCATATTCGAAGCTATCTCTTTACAACCTTTCCTTTTCATAACCTATCATACTTTTATAAACCAGAGTTCATTTTCTGTAGGCTGTTTTTGAACCCAGTCAACGACGGGTACTTTTGCTAGTATATATATATATATATATATATATATATATATATATATATATATATATATATACCCAAAATTGTAGAGTTCTCAAAGGCCAAATCGTTACACTTTGGCCCCTTAACAGTCAACTTTCTGTCCAAAAACGTATTACAAAGATTTTACCAAATCTCAGTACCCTGTATATCAAATTTCGACTCTATAGACTTAAAATTGACAGAGTTATTGCGTAGAGAAATGTACACAGACACACACACAGACAGATAAACAGGCACGTCCACTTATATATATATATATATATATATATATATATATATATATATATATATATTACATAAAATATGCGAGGATGAAATGTGATATGGTTAAGATTAATCTTAGAAAAGTAAAAGGACTAGTTGTTAAATCTGGAAAAGAAAAGGAAAGATATTCTAGTAAAAAATATAATAAATTTATAACTTAAAATATTGCAGATTTAATAATTAAAAAAAATTCAATTCTACATTATGTATAAATTTTAATGCTGCAATAATAATAAAATTGAATTTTGTATATATATATATATATATATATATATATATATATATATATATATATATATATGTTATTGTTGTTTATTCAAGCGATAAATACGGTCAATATTGGCTCCGCCTCGAAGCTCATTTTTCTTTTTTTTCTTCTTTTTTTATTTACTTAGAAAGTCGCCCTTTAATTTGTTTATACGTATATAACATTTTTATTTATTTATTATTTTTAAAACAGTATAATATATATATATATATATATTTATATATATGTATATATGTATATATATATATATATTATACCAGGAAAGATTTTATTTTCGAGGTTAGTCAATAGTATGCGGCGAAAGTGGGTCTGAAGGGTGAGCCCATCAAGACGCCGTCTACTTGGATGTGTGTTTTATCTCTGGGGTCAGTGAAGGGGACTTGTATAGTGCATATAAGTAACAGTTTCTTCTAGGATTTGAGGTTTGATTGGTGGCGGGGTATTGCATTATGTTTGTATTTAGAATTATTTTTTATAGTTTCTTTAATCGGGATGTCAATAAATAATTTTTCGAAGTTAAGAAAAGTTGTTATGCAATTATTGGGGAAGTTTGATTTTAGTAAATGTATGAAGTTGGTAGTGGATTTTATGCTGTATTTATTTGGTATATAAGGTGAGATAATTTAATTGTTTTGCTATGTGATATACTATAATTTTATCGAGTTTATTGTTTCGATTTGGGCGTTATTTGCTGTGATTATTTGGTTATTTTTTTTTTATTGTTCTGTAGGTTTTCTAGTAAGTAGTTGGAATTTTGTTTTATTGCTGTAATCCGTTTTTATCTAAGATTGTATAAATGTTGGATTTGTCAGCCATTCGTATAGTGATATATATATATATATATATATATATATATATATATATCCTGGATATGTCCTTAAACTATATCCAATGGTGAGGCCCCAGCTTGCGGGCTTTGGGGAGTAAGGAGCTACCTTTCAACTGCCACTCCTCTGAACCAGAGTGGTAGTACCTGTTAGAGTCCCAATTACGGGTTAAATAGCTACCGACTTGAATAAAATATATTCTATAAAAAAAAATTTCTTCAAAATAACTGGATTCGGCATTAAATAACCTGAAAAAGGTTAATATGCCGTAAAAAAACAACCAACCAACCAACCATATATATATATATATATATATATATATATATATATATATATATATATATATGGTTAGTTGGTTGTTTTTTTTTACGGCATATCAATATATATATATATATATATATATATATATATATATATATATATATATATATATATATATATCCTTTGTTTAAATTTCATTCAGAAAGACATTATTTTCAGGACAGAAAGTTATTGTTTGAATAAAAAAATACTGGGACAGATATTGTAATCTATGAAATCGAATGTAATGTCAATTTTCAATAGCAGATACTAATAAATGACATAATTGAGTTGATATTCAGAAAAATATCGATTTGTTATATGCATTGCCAAGTAAAATAAATCTGACACGCTATATAGTTTCTTTATTTAAATTTCATTTAGAAAAACATAATTTTTCACAACAGAAATTTATTGCTTGAATAAAGAATACAATTCAGAGTTTTTTTTCCTTAACCCATGGTTTTCGATGTAGGCTAATCTCCTAAGAGAGAAAAGTCAGTAAATATTAGATCTAATTCTAAATAATATTGCTTTCAGCACATACAAAGAAAATATATTTAAAAATTAATTACATCTTTTTAAGGGATAAAGATAAAGAAAAATTGATTAGTCTCTCTCTCTATATATATATATTAGTCAATATATATATATATATATATATATATATATATATATATATATATATATATATATACACTAAACTAGACAATCTAAACTAGCAGACTAGCATCTAAACTAGACAATTACATTTTTGATACTCAAAAAGTATCAAAAATTTAATTGTCTAGTTTAGATGCTTGAAAATACCATAAGGTTGAAATAAATTATTTCATCGACAATTATGTAATTTCCGTGTTATATTTTTATGTTATTGCTCTGTTTACCACATTGAGCTCTCATACCCGGATTTCCTCCTGGAATTATTCCATTATAACACTATATATATATATATATATATATATATATATATATATATATATATATATATATATATATATATATATATATATATATATTCCTATCCTCCTTCCCACGTGAAACATATGCTGTTTACAAAGTAAATGAATTTTCCGAAACATTTTTAGTCAAGTGGCGAAATTCAAGGTTATCAAAGGTTCCAGGAAGCAGAGTGTCTGCAGGAGGAGGGGGAAACGTTGTTGTTGTTTCTGCGATCTTCTCGTGTTTTGATTTGCTTACAGAAATTACACAAAGACACGTTTCAATTATCTTTCTATTATTCTTTCCTGATTGTTTCCGAAACTCTAACTTAATATTCTTGCACATAAAGACGGGATATATATATATATATATATATATATATATATATATATATATATATATATATATATATATATAATTCAATATTACATTATGTAAACGCCATACTACCGCTCACTATAGTAAAACTAAGACCAACAGAAATAAATATATTAACCACTAAAACGGAAATTAAACATCGAAATAATTGCACGCAAAGATTAAAATTGCTTGAAGAAATATTAATGAAAAAGTACAGCCCAACATAACCAAAATAGCTTTTAACATCGGTACTAACATATTAAATATATTAATATATATATATATATATATATATATATATTAATATATATATATATATATATATATATATATATATATATATACTAGCTGATCAGTTCGACTTTGCTTGAGCCTTATGTATTGCTCATAATTTTATGTGCATTGTATATATGTATCAAACAGTTTGACTCACGTCCATGTAACCTACATCTAAAATTTCAAATGTTAAGACCCAAAATTAGCGGAGGAGTTTCGTAGAGTCTGCAAAGGTCATCTCTTTCAAATTTGACCTCTTGGCACCCATACTTTCGCCCCAAACTTATTAAAAAGCTTGCTGCATGTCTGAATACCATTTATGTAAAATTTCAAATGTTTAGACCAAAAATTGGCTGAATAGTTTGCTAGAGACCGCAAAGGTCAAATCTTTGGAACGTTGATCCCTTAGCAGTATAATTTTCGGCCAAAACCCGATTAAAAAGCTTGCTCTATGTCACTTTATGTAAAATTTCAAATGTTTAGATAAAAAATTGACTGAGTAATTTAGTAGAAACCGCAGTTGTCAAATTGTTTTTAACGTTGACCCCAATGTTGACCCATTAACAGTAATTGTTTTGGGCTCAAATCAGATTAAAAAGTTTGATCCATGTCCAAGTAACCTACATCTAAAATTTAAAGTGTTTAGACTCAAAATTGGCGGAGGAGTTTTGTAGAGTGTTCAAAGGTCAAATCGTTGAACTTTGACCCCTTAACAGCTTAATTTCTGCCCGAAAAGCGATTTAAAATATTTTCCCAAATCTCCATAACCCTTATGTCAAATCTCGAGTCTGTAGACTGAAAATTGACAGAGTAGTTTGGTAGGGAAATGTACACACACAGACAGACAATTTCACTTATATATATATATATATATATATATATATACATATATATATATATATATATATATAAAAAAAAAAAAATTGTATTTTCGTTTTAAATAAATAGAAAATAGGGGTTTTAATATGAATATCAATACACACAAAAGAAAAACGAATGTATATATATATATATACACACACACAAACATTTCAGCCCGACGTTGCCCAGGTATTTGGAGGTGTATGTTGAGCAAAAAAAAAAAAAAAAGTGGTAGTAGAAAGGCAGACTCGGACCCGTACCGCGAAGGAGGAAAAGAACGGGGGGAAAACCTGACGTCTTTGCTGTTACGGCCACCACCAAACTGGAAGTGACGTAGGTTTAAATTAAGGCTAGACAATCGAGAGAAAAATTAAAAAAATTGACAGCTTTTTTTTTTTTTTTTGCTCAACATACACCCTGGCAACGTTAAATACTAGTATATATATATATATATATATATATATATATATGTATATATATATATATATATATATATATATATATATGGAGTGTCCATAAATTCTGTGTGCACTTATAAAAATTATACCTTCATTGTATTTGCAATAGAAAAACCTGTGAAATAGATCCATAATTTTCAAGTTTTTATTGAAATCTTTAAGTCTCCGAATATCCTCCATCATTAACAATGACGAACTCATTTGCTAACTGATTTCAAATAATTCCTGAAATCACATGAGTTATTTTAGCTTTCAAATCTTCTAAACTAGGTTTGGCTGCACACAATTATTGCACAAAAAAAAACAAAAAAACAAAAAACTAATGTAATCAAATTAGGTGAACGCAAATGGCAATAAAATCACCAACAACTTCCGATTCAGCTGTTAAGAAAATTTCTAATTTCGAAATAATTTGTTTTACTATAAATTGTTGCAAAAAAAAAAAATTCAATAACCTTACATAAAACTAGGTACATGAAACGTTATGATATTAAAAAACAACAACATATTTCTATCGCATATACAAATAAAGTTATTTTTTAATGTTCACATAGACATTATAGACACCATGGATATATATATATATCTATACACACACACACACACACACACACACACACACACACACACACACACACACACACACATATATATATATGTATATATATAGTGTGTATGTATATGTACGTATAATCGTTTTCACAGCCAAACAACGTCGCAGCTCACAAGGGTCTAACAGCCAACAAATTAGAAATCCAAGAGTTTCGCTCTCATTTGGGCTCATCAGTTAGGCATATCCGAACTCAGGATTCGAAACCCAATGCGAGACGAATACTCTGCCACATGAGCAAACGCGACACACACAAGAAAGTCTATTAACAAACACAGATCAAGGAAACCGCGGCGAAATCCGACTATGAAATGAACCTACTTCGTCTTGAACAAGGGATGTGGTCATCCGACCAAGCTAAAACCCAATATATATATGTTATTTGAGAAGAAAAAACGGAGATATAATAAAATAGTAATCAACGTTTCGTCCCTATTTCAGGGATATCATCAGGGTTTCGTAGGAAAAATATTGAAGAAACAGGTTACAGACCACATGCGTGTGAAATAGGAAAAAATCCCAAATTTCTTCCAATTCTGGGCAGAATCTATAAATGTACGTGTGAAAATGTTGGATTATTGTATATATATATATATATATATATATATATATATATATATATATATATATATATATATATATATATACATTAAAACGTCACTTATATACATATGTACATGCACATTTACTGAATCGAGTTTTTTAAATATCATATTTATTTTGTTGAAATTATATGAGGAGAGACGGTTAAGGCCAGATAGACTGATTACACAGGATCTGTATTCATATTTTGCTCTCTCATTATTATATTTCCTATAATAGCGGCTTAATTGTAGAAACCTTTTCTTTGCGTGATGGTGCTAGTATTTGAAACAAGTGCTGATTCTAGAAGTCTTCGTTTAGCTCTATCTACAACGAATGTGATGATTTTTGCATGATCAAAGTTAAACGAGTGATCATGTTCAGCACAATGGCAGAAAAGTGCATTTAAGGAGTTTTCATTCTTTATGTCTCTTCTATGTTCATTAAGTTTTCTCGGTTTTTCCTTCTCGAATAACATAACGTCAAACATCACTTGTATTTTATTTTTACTCATACATTAATATATATATATATATATATATATATTAATATATATACACACACACATATATATAGTGTCAGAATGCGATAGCTAAAATACAAATATTTGTTTAAAAACTTAAAAATGTCTTTGGAATATGTATGTATAATTTTTAAATAAACATTTGTGTGTGTGTGTGTGTATATATATACATACATATACATATATATATGTATATATATATGTATACGTATGTGTGTGTGTGTGTGTGTGTGTGTGTGTGTGTGTGTGTGTGATAGAAGGATCAGAAAGTGGGTTGAAAAGTCGGCGCCTACGAGGGAAGTGCACTTTGATCTGTGCAAAGTGCCTGGACGACCCCGTCGGCTTTACTAGTTAGAGGCGCCTCAGGAGATTAACACTAAAGTAACCCCCTTCTCAAAGAGAGAATGCAAAGCCTATAAGGGTGAACCTCGTAGAACTGCTCAGGACCCAATCAACAGGGAACAGGTCATTATTGGAATAGTCTGGACTCTTCTGAGTTTTGTGACGAGGTAAGAACTTCAGCGAGGTTTCTTAACCTGATTGTTTGATCCAATTGAAATCGATATCACTTCTCCATTTCTCTTTCACTTTCTTTCTTGTTAAGTTTTTCGTATTTTGCTCAAGCGAATTTATTTCTTCTTTCTCTTTTTATTTTATTAGGGACTTTTAAAAAGAGAAATAAACTTGCATCAACTTTGCCAAGGTAATATTTATCAACACAAAGTAGGCAACATATTCAATGTTTCATGTTTTCTGTTTGTTATTCGAGGGGAAATCGAAAATTAAATTTTCATTAAAAATCAATCGTAGCTACTTTTTATGTCAATTTCAACTAAAAGCAATTTTAGTTACTTAATTATCATGTCACAGTTAGTTAAATATTACTGCATTATTACATAAATCACGTACTTTGACGAATCAATGATTCAGTGATATCCATCATTAATTGTAACCAGAAAGACTGCAGTTACTTTTTCTGACTTCATTCTGTTTATTTGTGTATTACTTGCAATTTACTTCAAAAATATTTTTTTATTAAAATTGAATTTTCTTCTTTATCGTTTTTGCACAATCTTGGGATATTTTACTAATTTCGACATGACAGGTAGATACCATTGGTTTTAACTGAAATTCACTATTTCGATTTTTGATATTTACTCTAATAACGAAGAAGCCCCAAATATTTTTTTACGAGAATATAAAAAAATAAAACACAAAAATATTACTACTACAGTGTGGAATGATACAATTTTACAGCTTTATTTAAAAAAATTTTATTGAAAAAATCAATTCAGGTAACTTGATTATGTAGTAGAGCTGATATCTATTCAATGTAGCCGCCTTCAGCCTCAATTGCCATCTCGATACAGGTTCAGAACTAGGAGCATGCCTTTTGACACAACCGCCGACGGGAGCTCAGCGAATACTTAGCAGATGACGGCGATTGGATGGCTTTAGTATTGTGGGAGGTCATGTTGGTGATGTTCTCGACGTATGACCAAACGAAGTAATCCAGTGGATTCAGGCAGTGGGGGAGGAAGGAGACCAGTGAGAGAAGGGTATAAAGTCGTAGCACTCCTTTTGAAGTCAAGCCTGGGCCTCTTGGGACTTGTGACCCGGCGCCGAATACTGCTGCAACACCCAGGATCTGCCAGCGGCTACCCAACTGCACCAAGGGATCACCACACTCTTTAGCACATCCAGGTACACTTTGGGGTTGATTTTCAAGACGACTTCGTAGATGTGAGGTGGCATGATGTGGCCCTCACTTGAAACCACACCAAAAACCATAACCGTAGCCGGAAACTTTGTTTTCGTCACCCTGGGCACGCCCCTGTTATCCGTCGCAATCCAGTGATGTATTTTACGGGTGCTGGCAATGTTCCTGTTATCATAACTTGGATTGGTAGAGAGCATGAGTTATACAGCGGCGCATCTTCGATCTCGTTCGTTGAACATTGTATCACTTTCAGACATAATAGAAGGCTTCTATCGCTCTCGGGATTTGTACACAACTGGCCAACTAGTAGATGGTCTACAACAAAAAAGAAAACCGGTTTTCATCAAACGGAAATGGAATCACAATTTTATCGTTCCATCCTGTCATATACTTTGCTTTTGTAACCCTGCGTTAGTCATATCGTGTGCTTGGTGGTCTTAATTTTGTTTAAGTGCTCATAATTCCTAGTTAAAAACTTATTTCTTTCTCTCCCTTCAAGTACTCTCTCAACTTAGTGAAGGTATAGCACACGTAGTATGGCGCAGTTGTATCTCAGATTTTCTTGAAGGCAGATGTCGCTTTGTCATTCTGAGGTCTCCAATCACCCCAACTGACTAATGTATGTATGATTTTAGGATTTATATATTTTTGTATTTTTCCAGTGAAAATGAAAATGTGTAGATATAAGCGCATGTCACTCTGTAATATTTAATACGTCATTAATATATTTTACTATTTAAATTTTTTTTCTTTTTTACATAGGCGTCAACACTTATCAAGGCCGATAGACCACTCAAGGATAAGGGTTAAAGAGTGTACAGTAGTCAAAAGGACAATATAGTGATCGATAGTAATGGAAGTTCGGTAAATTTGTTAATCATCAGAAACTTGTTCACGTTGAACTTGAAGACAACCATATTATAGACAGCTGGAAAGCAGGAAAACGGAAGACAATTCCACAGGCGTGTAGTTCTAAGAAAGAAGCTTTGATCATGGAATCTATGTTTAGGTTTAGGCACAGATAAAGAGTGTGGAAAATTATTGATAATGTTTTCAGCTAGTCTAGTGTTTCTTGTGAAAGTTTGGCGAGGGGGGACCATAGATTGAAGCTCAGTCGAACACTTTCCATGAAAATAACGATAAAGCAGAGACAAACTCGCAACATCTCTTCTGTGAGATAGAGGTTGCAGCGAAGAGAAAAGGACATCTCCCACCAGGTCACGAAGTCTATTTTCAACCCTATCAAGGCAGGACAAGTCTTTTCTAGCAGCTCCTGCCCATATGTGGCAACAGTATTCCATCCTTGGACGTATCTGGCTCTTATATAGATAGAGAATTGTATCAGCTGTGAGATATCTACTGGATCGATAGAAGGATCCGATCATTTTTCCAGCGGCCTTGGCAACAGATTTGATGTACGTATTCTATTTAAGATCAGGAGTAAAGGTCTTTTCTTTATCATAAGTTTTGATAGGATTATTATTTTATTTACAATTTATTACTCTTGTAGTCTTGTAACTATGAGCTTAGCTAATGTAATATCGAAATTTTTCCTTAGTTTTATAAATTATTTTATTGTATTATCTATATATCTGAACGCGTCTGTCTGTCTGTGTACATTTCCCTACACAATATCGCTGTCATATTTCAGTCTACAGACTCGAAATTTGATATACAGGGTACTGAGATTTGGGAAAATCTTTGTCATCGGTTTTCGGCCAGAAATTTGGTTGTTAAGGGTTAAAATTAAACGATTTGACTTTTGAGAACTCTACCAAACTCCTCCGACAATTTTGGGTCTAAACACTTAAAATTTTAGATATAGGTTCCCTTGACATAAATCTAACTTAATAACTTGATTTGAGCACAAAACAATAAATGTTAAGAGGTCATAATAAGGGTCGAAGTTAAAGAAAATTGACCGCTTTTTTTTTTGCTCAACATACGTCCAAGGATGGAATACTGTTGCCACATCTGGGCAGGAGCTGCTAGAAAGGACTTGTTCTGCCTTGATAGGGTTCAAAATAGACTTCGTAGCCTCGTAAGAGATGTCCTTTTCTCCTCCTTGCAACCTCTATCTCACAGAAGAGATGTTGCGAGTTTGTCTCTGATGTATCGTTATTTTCATGTAAAGTGTTCGACTGAGCTTCAATCTATGGTCCCCCCTCGCCAAACTTTCACAAGAAACACTCGTCTAGCTGTAAACACTATCAATAATTCCCCCCACTCTTTATCTGTGCCTAAACCTAAACGTAGATTCCATGAACAAAGCTTCTTTCTTAGAACTGCACGCCTGTGGAATTGTCTTCCGTTTTCCTGCTTTCCGGCTGACTACAATATGGTTGTGTTCAAGTCTAACGTAAATAAGTTCTTGATGAGCCGTTCCATATAAGTTATCAAATTTACCAAATTTTCATTACTAATGATTACTATATTGTCCAATTTCTACTGTACACTCTTTAACCCTTATCCTTGAGTGGCCTCTTGGCCTTGATAATGTGGTGATGCCTACGTAAAAAAAAAAATTAAAAAAAATACACCTCCAAACATCCGGACAACGCCGGACACCCAGGCTAGTTTTATATATAAATCAACTCGTTACACGTGATTCGAACTATTCAACAAAGATTGTAGATGTGTTCTAACCCAGCAGGATTACTATATTTTACAAAATAATAACGCTATAAACATTTTTGTATTGGGGTGTATAAATACCCTATGGAACTAACCATATTTGGAACACCCAGGTGACTAACCTAGGGTTAAAGAAACCAATTCTACTGCAAATAACCTACACGTGTTTATCATTTCAAATTTTGATTTCAAATATTTCAAGTTACGAAAATTGCAAAGCGAGCTAGCAAAATATATAGATAAACTCACCAGATGAAATGATGAAGGGCATGTTTCTCCATGAGTAGAAATTGGCATTTTTTTATAATATTCAGAATATTACGGTGAAATAATGACGTCATAAGACGTTGATACACCGTTTATTGCTAGATTATGGAAGTTAAGCAACGTAGAGCCTGCTGCGAATCTAACTCTGCTCTATTGTTACTTTCATGGTAGGTGCTCGACTGAGCTCCAATCCATGATCCACTATGTAAAACGTTTTTAGTAAACACTCGACTAGCTACAACCATCAATAATTTCCCTTGATGTCTATCCGTACCTAAAACTAAACGAAAATTCCGCGAGCAAAGTTTCTTTCCTAGAACTGTCCATCTGTGGTACAAGATAGCGCGGGACTGCTTTTCAGCTGACTATAACCTGATTGTTTTGAAGTCCAATCTAAATATGTTTTTGTTGACCCGTCCTCTTAAATAGCTGAGCACTACCCGAGTTCCACCATTACTGATCATCATGGAGTTGTCTCACCAACTACCTAACACTTATTAACCATTATCCTTCGGTCGCCTCCTGGCCTTGATAAGTGGTGACTCTCAAGTACAAAAGGAACCCTCTCACACGCATCCATTGCTCAGTTAAAATAGTTTCATTTTCAAGTAAAAAAAAAAATGGGTTATCATTTTTCAAAAGTAGAATATGCGAAAGAACGTCCCTACAAAAAAAAATCTTTTGCCATGAAAGGTGGTCGACTGAGCTCCAATCTTGGATTCCTCGTTTAAGACATTCACAAATAGATGAAAGACTTGGTTATAGTCAAGATTGTCGACTCTTTTGGTCTCCCGGTTCCTGCGCCCTATACGGGACGACACTAACAACGTTAACCACTTAGCTAACGTCATCTTTCAGCATCAATACTGATACTAAACGCGAAGGGGAAGACGTTCTAGATTATGTCACCATCCAAAGTTACCCTCTTTGGGGAGCTTAGTTTTCTCCGCTTTAAAAACCGACAATATATTTAACTGGGGAGGCAAGAAAATAGGGGGATTCGCTTTCGGATCTGGTTCTAGTCGTTCGTTATTTTTAAATCGAGAATTTTCCCACGCTTACAGATGTGAAACAAAACTTAAAACAACAAAGTTTTTTTTTTTTAATTTTAAATTGCTCGAATCTAGACAACTTTGAAAATAACCCAATCCCTAACCTTCCCAGACAGTTTCAAGGATGCACACTTAATATGCGATTGTCGCTCTTGTTTCTTTTTTTTTTTTTTTTTTTTTTTTTTTTTAAAGGGAAACAACTCCATGATATCCTTAACCACGTGCGACACTTTCCGGCGCATTTCCTGTCCGGAAATTTCTCGTCTAACATCGGACAACGAGAACTCGGAGACACCGTTGTCTCAGAGACAATGAACTGTTGAAATACAAGCTCTGTATTTGCTACAACATCTCAAAGTTTATTTGCTAGTTTGGATGATTAAGAAAACTCAGGTATTAATATGGATTAATAATGGTTAGTCATCACAATCCCAGATTTATTCTAGAATTTTTCTCGGAATGTCTATTATATATATATATATATATATATATATATATAGTCATCCACATACAGTACTGTTTCGCTGTTTCACAGCTCATCAGTGCGGCTAGACAGGCAACTGCCTCAAGCCAGGATTGAAACCCGACCGTTTTCACGGCAGTCAAGGCTCCTAACCATTACGCTATTGGCGGCTGCTTATATATATATATATATATATATATATATATATATATATATATATATATATATATATATATATATATATATATATATATATATATATATATATATATATATATATATATATATATATATATATATATATATATATATATATATATATATATATATATATATATATATATATATATATATATATATATATATATATATATATATATATATATATATTCAGTGTAGCTTAATCGCCATATACATTTTATAACTAACTAACTA
>NC_136516.1:36111033-36163533 GCF_053919585.1 Euprymna scolopes
GAAAGAACCTGTATTCTGTAATAATGTAGTTTGGTGTAACTAATTTTGAAAGTACCTGTATTCTGTATTAATGTAGTTTTGTTTAACTAATTTTGAAAGTACATGTTTTATGTAATAATGTAGTATTGTGTTACCAATTTTGAAAGTACATGTTTTATGTAATAATGTAGTATTGTGTTACTTATTTTGAAAGAACCTGTATTCTGTAATAATGTAGTTTTGTTTAACTAATTTTGAAAGTACACGTATTATGTGTTTTTTTATTACGTTTTCACTCCAAACAAGACACATTGCCACTTTGGTGTAGGGGCTACTATCAGGGTCAACAATTACTGCGGTACTATGTTGGGATTTTGGCAGCTATATATCGGTTTACGTTACACTTGAACTTCTGCATGTCAGTACAGTTGGAGAAGCAGGAACCTGGAATGGAATTCCAGAGTCTATCGGTTCTTGGGAAGAAACTACTGGAGTAGAAAGATCTTTTACATCTAGGGATCTCTACAGTGTGGGGGTGGGATTTAGCTGCCTGTCAGGTTTGTCGAGGGTGTCTACGTCGTGGGGGCACAAGTTCGCCAGAGCATTCACCATTAAGATACTTGTAGAACAGGCAGAGGAACGCAGCATTTCGTCGATGGGACAGAGGCTGAAGCTTAGATGTCAGTTCAGGGCCTATCAGATTGGCGACTCTCTTTTGAACATTGTCTAGGAGCGAGCGACTAGTAGCAGATGCACCAGCCCAAATGTGACAGCAATAATCCATACATGGGCGAATGGTGACTTATAGAGGTACAGGATACTTTCGGGTGTTAGTAGTTTTCTAGCACGATAGAGAGAGCCTACCTTATTCACAGCGGTCCTAGCAATGCTCTCAATGTAATTGTTCCAACTCATGTTTCCTGCGAACGTTAGGCCAAGCAGTTTGAAAGATGTACTTTCAGATAAAGAGTCACTGGCCATTGCTATTGGTGGCAGAGAAGGTTTCTTGTAATTATTTAAGGAAACAGGTTTAGTCTTGGCAGCATTGAATGTGACCATCCATTTTGTCCCCATTCCACTACAGATTGGAGGTCCTACTCTATTTTTTTTTGCCATTTCTTTAGATATGTTTTCATTTGTTTTCCTGTCATGCCTGTTATAGAGTGTGGTGTCATCATCATATATACCCATCTCAGAGGAAATTTTGTCGGGGAGGTCATTAATGAATATTAGGAACAATAGAGGTCCAAGGATAGACCTCTGAAGTACTCCTGCATTTATATCATATTGTTTAGATGTACGACCGTCGAGGACAACCTGGACTTTTCTTTTATCTGAGAAGGATTTAATTGTTAAGTATTCTATCAGTGATACCGTATGATCTAATTTTCCTGAGGAGACCCTCATGCCATACCCTGTCAAAAGCCTTAGATATATCTAGAGCTACTGCTTTGTCCAGTGAATGGTATATACATTCAGAGATTACAATGAGGATGTCTGCTGTGGAACGGTCTTGTCTAAATCCATATTGTTTGTCAGTCAGAAGTTTAGAATCTGTAAGGTGCTGGACTAGAGCATGGTTAATTATGGTCTCAAATATTTTGTCGAAAAGTGGGAGGAGGCTAATGGGGCGATAATTTGATGGGTCAGTTCTTTCGCCAGAATTCTTGAATACTGGTACCACAGAAGCAGTTTTCCAACAGCCCGGAAAACAAGATTCATTAAGGCATTTGTTGTAGAGTTTGGAGAGAACTGGAGCTACTTCGGCTGAGCACTTTTTTATTAGTACAGTTGGGATGAGATCGGGTCCACATGCTTTTGAAATATCAAGGTTTTTATGATGGCATGCACCTGAGCAGGGGTGATTTTTAGATCGTCTATCGTAGCGCCTGTCCGCAAAGGAAAGTCAGGCAGGAGGTGGTTGGAAGGGTCCAGTGTGGAGTTTGAGGCAAACCGACTGGAAAGCATATTAGCCTTGTCGGTTGCTGAGCAAAAAACACCGTGATTGTTGGTTAGTGAGGGAATTGTTGATTGCCCATTATTTACGACACTGTTGTAGATTTTCCAGGTCACGAGTTCCTAATTTTTGTGCTTCGATGAGTTTTTTTTAGTGGTTTCAGTAAATTCTCTCTTAGCTGTCGCTATTTCTTTCTTAAGGTTACTTCTAGCTTCTATATACTTCTGTCTGTTTGAACTGGACTTATGTTGGTTAAATCTGCGGTATGCATGCTGCCTTTGAGCAATGTCAGTTGCGCAAGTAGAAGTAAACCATTGGGGAGAGTGGGGCTTGCTATAAAATTTCCGCATGGGAACATGTGCTTCAATTGCCGTTTTGAACCATTTAGTGGTCTCATTTGCGCACTGTTCAGCAGGAAGAGAAAAAATATTTCCCCATGGGGGCATCTCTGATAAGATCTCTGATGGCTTCCCAGTCAGCCTTTTTATAATATCTCGTTGTTTTGAGCACTTCAGTTTTGGGTATAGAGTTTAGGGCGATTTCAACCATTATCACTGCATGATCAGCGTTCCCGAGTGGGCTGTCAGCATTTGTTATACAACCATCGGGAACTGTGGTCAGAAACAGATCTAGAAGTAATGAGTGTTTTTCTTGCTGGTCAGGGAAACGGGTTGGAAACGTAACCATTTGTGATAGGGAGTGGGATATAGCGAAGCTATGTGTTGTGCTGCCCGCTGCATCTGTGTAAGTAGAAAATCCAAGCCAGTTTTTGTGGTGGACATTAAAGTCACCAAATACATGTACTTGTGCGCTAGTGTCGAGGGAGAGTGCTGTGTCTATGCTGTCAGAGACTTTGTTTATTATGGTGCAGTCCTTGGTCGAGGGAGAGCGGTAGAGAAAATAAAAGTAGCTAATGTTGTGTTCTATGTTTAGTCTAAAGCACATAAAGGCTTGATCGTCCGTTTCTAGGTTTGTTTCGCTAGTCAAGGGAGGGTGTTACGAATGTAGACTCCAAGTCCGTGCATATGTCTGTCATAGTCCTTACGGCAGAGTGGGAGATAGCCAGGCATGTTAAAGTAGTTAGAGTGGATGGAGGAGTGTACGTTAATCTCACTTAGTGCTAAGATATCCGGGGTATTTGTTCGGAGAAATGCTTCAACATCAGCTAAATTAGTTCTAAGCCCACGGATGTTCGTGAATGCAGGCCTAAAGGGAGGAGGCAAGTTTGATTTGTTTGTCCCTAGTATTGTATTACTAATTTTGAAAGTACCTGTTTTCTGTAATAATGTAGTTTTGTGTTATTAATTTTGAAAATACATGTTTTATGTGACAATGTAGTTTTGTGTTACTAATTTTGAAAGTACATGTTTTATGTAATAATGTAGTTTTGTGTTACTAATTACGGCATGGCAATTAAGTAGATTACATTAGTTTTTTATGGACATTCTTATTTTGCGACTTTACGTTGTAATCTTAACAAGCGCCAAAAAATCCGGGGCATCCCATTAATATTCCTTTAAAGAAGCGTGTCAGGGTGAGAAGACAAAGCCCGAGAGGGTGGACTTCCTAGGTTGACACAGGTCCAGATCTCATCCAACACGGAACAACGGCTTTGGGAACCGCGGTTGGAACTTTATAACCGGTGACCCTTAGTAGTAAGAATAAAGACTTTTTATGGTGGAAAACTTTGAAGAGCTCGTAAATTGTCCCTGGGGATAGAAGGTTGCTCTAAACAAAGTTATTAAATGTGTCGGAAGATGCAAAGCTCAGCGAATTTCAAGAAGTACCGATTGTCTATAAATAGTACAAATAAAAAATAAAAATAAAATCAACGAGGCGTATTTTTTTTTCTCGCGCGCATAATGCATCAAAATTAGGATGTTCTATCGCGGCGAGTGGGCGAATAGAAACACACACACACACACACACACACACACACACACACACACACACACACACACTAATAAAAACAACGTTCACACTGAAGGTTGAGCTGTAAAAAAAAATTTGGATAGAGGATGGGTGTTGTCGAACCGTGAGTTTTCTCTTTTTCCAAACAGACGAGAAGCACGTGTTGATGTGTTTGTACACAGTGGGAAGGGTCAGGGAAGGGGGTGGGCAGCGTAGGATGCGGATGAAGTAGACGGGGTTGTAAGTGCGTTCAAAGCTTTGGTTTCATATATCTATATATATAAAAATGTAAATGTTGGTTCGTTCGGAGTTAATTGTCTAAAAAACCACTGGACGGATGGCTTCCACGTTTTGGTATAATATGTTTACTATATCCATGTGTGTTTTTATATATTCCTTTTTAATTATAACATTATACTAAATTTTTCTATGATAAATAGATGGATTTCTTTTACCGAGAGGCGATTTTTTTATTTAGGGACAATTATTTATTACCGCTTCCTGTCACGTGAACAGTGTTACAATTTAGCGGTTTTCCTGCTAGATCTGGAGATTTCGTTTACAATCTAGCGGGAAATTCTAAAAAATCTGGAGGTATTTGGCACCCAGAGACACCCGCATTAGATTGCTTGAAAATACTTTAAAACATAAAATAAACTCATTCATGTAAGTAAAAAAAAGTAGCATTTATTGCCTTTGGTAACAATTATTTATTGATTATTTGTTTTGTGTTTCACCTTTTTTTCGACTAACCATTCTTAAATCTCACTATAAAATCGATTTTTCCAAGTACATTTTAGGTGGGGGGGGGGCATTCCAATCTCCCCGAAGGGGTTTGTATTACTGTACACAGGTTTGTATTACTGTACACATAGATTCGAAAAAGTTGTCAAAAAACAAATATATAACAAATAAATGTTATCAAAGGCAAGATAAGTTACTTTTCTGCCAAACTGGCTAGCGATTTTCTGGACATTTCTTTTCGCGGTTTTTTTTTTAAATCTCAGTTGACAACATTGCATCACTAAAAAAACACCACAGGCTTAATGTAAACAGAATGTGTTTACAATATGGTAACTTTTCAATGGGTTTATTGATAATGTAACCATGTGATTGAACTTTAATTTAAATTAACCACACGTGGTCGAAAAATGAATGCCGACGCTCAAAGTGTATACACATTTTGATTCCTCCCTTTACTTAAAAATTCACCAAAAATCAGGAAATTAACGAATTTTAATGAAAATTGCAGTATTTTTCAAATAATGATCGCAGAATATAATGAACTAATTATTTTTACTTAACTCTTGGTGAAAATGTTTTATTTTGTTTAAACAAAAAATACCTTTACTAAAGTTATAGTTTTCAGCAGTAAATAAAAAACGCAAGAATTTATTTTTGCTTTTTTTTAAAGCATCGTAATTTGTAACAATAAAAAATAATTTTTACAGTAACATTACGAAAAAAGCCCCTAAAGTCCGTATTAATGTATTCGATATAACTCGAAGAAAAATGAATTATCGGATACTATTCAGGAAATTAAAGATTCAATTAGATTCCTATTTCAGTCACCTAAATTATTTAAGGTGAAATGAGTTTAGGAATTTGTAGCCAAACCTAAATATTTTTTTTTGGTAAATATCCAGATACGCTACTACAGAACACCGACCACTCTAATTTGTTTGGGGGGCCAACATCACATCCGCCCCCCCCGCTCGCGCCCCCAATGTACAAAGTAAAATCTTCGGAAAATGTTAAATGGTGTTCTAATTGGTAAATGTCGGTGCGTTACTTACGGAAAATTTGAAAATTCGATGTTCCAGGTAAAAAAAAAAAAACAGATAAATTACCCCCCCCCCCACTCCAACTTGGTGTGCTTTCCTTTTCTTATTTTATTTCTTTTTCAGCTAATTTTAAATTTTCCACCCAAAAAGCGCTATAATGTATTTTTGAAAATTAGAAAATTCTATGTCCTGGAAAAAAAAATCCCCTCCCCCAACATAGTTTGCTTGGTGAAGCCGTCGTTTATGCTACAGCGTGCATGCGCGTATCATAAACGGATGCTGCAAAATGGTGGAAAGAAGTTCGTGGGTTCAGGGGTAAATACCATGCAAACGGTAAATTTGCCCCAAGTTTGACTATCAGATTCGTTGTCAGCGACCTCAATTACCTATAAAAAAACAAATTAGAGTGGTCGGTGTTCTGTAGTAGCGTATCTGGATATTTACCTTTTTTTTTTTCTTGCTTAAAAAATAGCATTAATACAGTAAGTTAGGTAAACTGACTTTTTCGTTTAAAAATGGAATTATTTCCCTTTCGCTATTAACTTAAAAAAAAAATTTTTTTTTTAATAAATATTTTGTGGGGTTTGTATTACTGTACACATAGATTCGAAAAAGTTGTCCAAAAAGAAATATATAACAAATAAATGTTATCAAAGGCAAGATAAGTTACTTTTCTACCAAACTGGATATATTTTTTGTGTTTTTATTCAATATAACATGTTTATTCAGCTCGAAAACCATACAGTGTTTACCGATGTATTGGAACATTCAAGATGGCGTCTGATTCTCTCTTTAACACGGTAAGTGTGGGAAAAGATGTTATAAATAAAAAACCGGATAAAATACTGTTAAAAACTCGCTCAATATATGTTACAGTGACATAGGTTGACATATATTCCGAGGGTTTTTAATAGTATTTTGTATAGTTTTTTTATTTATAACACCTTTTTCCATACTTACGGTGTTAAAGAGGGTGTGAGACGCCATCTTGAATTTTCGAATACATCGGTAAACACTGTATGTTTTTCGAGCTGAATAAATGTTACATTGAATAAAAACACAAAAAATATATCCAGTTTGGCAGAAAAGAAACTTATCTTGCCGTTGATAACATTTATTTGTTATATATTTGTTTTTTGACAACTTTTTCGAATCTATGTGTACAGTAATACAAACACCCATTTTGTGTTTTATATACATAAAGTACAATTGTTGAATGTTACTGTTTTGATTATATTCGTTTGGGGGGCACAATTAAAAAATTAAGAAGGATTAAAATGAAGCGAAATTTAAGTTTCCGTTCCATTTTTACAACAACCGTAAAACAGTGCATACTCAGCAAGTTTTATCGTAGTTTATAAGCATATTGAAACACTAAATCAACATTTTATTTATTTTTTTGCATAATTAATGATGGAAGTATTTTTCTGTTTATTTTCTTAACATCTGTTAAAAAAAAATAATTTGTACATTCTCTTGAAAAAAAGAATCAAACTTTTCTCTACTTTCACATGTGTTCCATTTTAACAAACTGAGCGACAGCAGCGCGTGGCCGGGTACAGCTAGTATATATATATATATATATATATATATATATCGATTCAGGCACTCTGATCAGTCGTAAACAACGAAACGAAACACGTGTCAGTAGATAATTGTTATTTTAAAAACAATACATATGCCGCTCCCCATTTGGGGGTACCAAATTGGTCAAAAGGAAAATCATTTCTAACTCGCATTTAGGTAAAAATGCACTTTCGTATAAATAATTGAATTTTTAATTCATTGATAAGTGCATTTTTAAAAACTATCTCAAAGCAAAAATAAATAACACACACGCACACACACGCACACACACACATATATATATATCTAAAGTTGGGAGTTTTGTCGCACTGGCATTGATATTGAAAGCCTGCTTTTACTATTTAAAAAATTCTTAAAGCAAGTTTCTTAATATACTCAGTCATTGATATGCGAAAAACTTCATAATGGTTTAGTAATTTGCATATTCGTTTGGAAAACAAACTTTCATTAATTAATTTATTAATTAATTATGGTTTTTGAATGGCTGATTAGTTTTATTTAACTATTTCGTCCAGTTCTATTTATACACATTTTCTACATTATGTATAATTACATAGCATTTAAGATGAAAAAGCACACACACACACACACATATATAAAAGTGGACTTATCTGTGTGTGCTCGGAACGGTCTCTACCAAAGCCCTCTCACAATCTTTTGTCTACAGACTTGAAATTTGTTATTTGGCTCTGTGAAACAAATCCTATTTAGTTTTTAGTCGATAAAAATAGCTTCTACACAAACAAACAAACAAACAAACAAAAACAATTGAACATTTTCAATTGGTGGTATTATAATTGACTGAAATTTCTTTTAACAATTGTATACAACTGGTTATCTATTATATAAAAGGCAGTTGTCTGTGTGTATGTGTGTATGTTTATATGTCCGGCAACAAATTAAAAAAAATACAACAAAACAAATTAGGACAAAGTTGGTATTTTCTTGATCAGCATTACCCCAGATGAATAAAATCTAAATTTTAGAAAATAAATATTGATTTTTCGACACTAAACTGTTGTAAGTTTGATTCAGTGTGGAGGGGGTGGTTTTACAGAATAAAAATTGAAAACACAAACAAACAAACAAACAAACAACAATTGAACATGGCCGGAGTAAGTCGACTAAACCTGTTATTAATGTGCATGCACGAATATACATTAAAAAAGTAAATTGACCCAAATTAAACTAAATATAACCCACATTATTCACCTTACGCCAAATGTCATGATAATAATTTAATTACTTTGGAAATGAATCTTATACATACAAACACATGAATATATAAACAGTAAAAACCGGAAAAAGTTATAGGCCTTTCACTTAGAATGAGTGCTTTATGCCAAATTAATGGTGGAATATGACTAAATTTATGCTCATTTTTGCATTAAATACGAATCTCTTTTAATACCTGTGTATGAAACGAATATACGGCATAATCACGTTGACTCAGCGGTTCTCGTCAGATTACCAAAGTTAAGCAACGTTGAGCCTGGCTAGGACCAGATGGGTAAGCATTTGGGAATTCTAGGCGCTGTATATGCTCTCCGCTTATCTCGGCATTGTTTCCAGTCATCCTGTACCTCAACTTACCACTGGTATGCAATAATGTTGACTTAGGAGAGGTTGGAGACTGTGCAACTCTTGCCACACAAATTTCATGCGCAGGCACCATTACAGTGGGTATCCATAGTCTGTCAAGACTTGAAGAAGCCACCACATGAAACGAATACCATAATATTTGGTTCAATATACCACTTTGTGTCCATAACTGCTGATTCACCTTGAAGTATTCTCATTTATTTTTCTCGGTCTTCCATTTCTTTTAAAGTTTGTTATACAGTCGCTATATTCCTTAATTTGTATGATATTTTATGCTGTACTTAGTGCTAGATTAATTCCTTTGCTATTTTTTCGGTAACCTTGTCATCCTTTGTGACGTTCAATGGTTCTATCTCGCATAACCGGAACTAGCTCTGATACTAACAAAATTGTTCAAACGCTACCTTAAGGAAATATGCTTCCCAACACACTGGAAAACCTCGACAGTCTGTCCATTATTTAAAAATACAAGGGGTCGATCTTCTGCATTCTCAGTACATACCATCAATCATAAGTAAATTGTTTGAGCCCGTGATAAATAGAGAAGTTGTCAACCACCTCAGCAAAAACAACCTATTCAGCGACATGAAATATGGTTTCCATTCTGAGAGATCAACTGCTGATGTACTGACGGTAATATCACACAAGATTAGTAAATCTATTGATGATACCTTTGTTTCTAGAGCAATAGCTCTCAACATATCTAAAACATTTGTTGTGGTCCGACACAAAAGTTTAATTCATAAAATTTCCAGATATGGAATAGTTGGAAATGTCCTCTTTACCATAAAATTCTTTCTCCCTGAAAGGTCTATTCAAGTTGTCGTTGATGGGCAGAAATCTCAAGCTAACATAATTAACGCTATCGCGCCTTAGGGAGGCATCAACGACCTTCTGAATTACACCCTGCTTTCGTTCGTCGACATCTATGCAGACGATACTACCATCTATGGCAAAACTTCAAAGGCCGATAAAGATTAGGATCTTTCTGATTCTTTCTCCTCCAACCTAGAGCATATGGTACAATAGGGTAAAAGATTAACTTGTTACTTTTAATACATCCAAAACCAAACTTCTATCTTTTCACCACCAACGCTCATACGCCCACTTTGCCTCAGTTGTATATGAATAGTTCCTGCCTTGATAGAGCGGTCGGCTTCGACAAACTTCAAGAACTGATCTTTATCCCTGATCTGAAATGGAAGATCTACATCAGATCCGTTGCTAAAACCACTGAAAAATGGTTGCATCATTCTACCGCTCCAGAATGTATCTCACTCCCGACGCAATCCTCTACCTGTGCAAGAATCAAATACGTCCTTAGGTGGAGTACTGTTGCCTCATCTGGAGTGGAGCTCCCAAGAGCACCCTTTTCCTGCCTTAATAGGGCACAAAACCGTTTTCGAAATCTAGTGACCGATGACCTTTTCGCCTCCATACTTCCTATTTCTCACAGAAGAGACGTGACGAGTTTATCTTTGCTCTATCGATACTTTTATTGTAGGTTCTCGACTGAGCTCCAATCTAGGACCTCTCTCTGTAAAACGTTCGCAATAAATACTCGCCTAGCTGAAACAATTGCCAACAATTTTCCTCACTCTCTATCTGTGCCGAAAACTAAACGAAAACTCAATGAGCAGGGCTTCTTTCTTATAATTTTCTGTTGAACGCAATACTGTTTGCTTCTCTAACGACTAACTATAACACGATCGTCTTCAAGTCTAATGTGAATAAATTCCTTTTGAGATGTCTGTTTATATGATCTAGTCGTACTCAAGTTCAACAGTGACTGATCTTGCTTCATCATCTGCCTAACATTTAACCCTTATCCTTGAGTGGCCTTCGGTCCTTCATAAGTGGTGATCCTTCAAGTAAAAAATTCTAGATAATTCTTTAGTTTTTGACATTTTTGATTCTTGAATTGCAAGATGCATTTCAAAGAGTCGTATTGTTAGTAGCACTATCTTTAAATAAGTGTGTGCTTCTCTGATTGGCCAGAGACCACATTCTAATACTCTCGAAAATTTGAATATTTAAAGTTTTTTAAAATGCAAAATTTCGATTGAAAATGTGAAAAAGAAGCATGTATCCAAATACCATAGGCTAATTGCTAGGTAATCACCGGGCAACGCCGGGTAGAAAACATTTATTCAGTTATCTATCTATCTATCTATCTATCTATCTATCTATCTATCTGTCTGTCTGTCTGTCTGTCTGTCTGTCTGTCTAGCGGAGTAAATAACAAAGATTGAATCGTGGGAAACGATATTTCGAGCGAGCATGCAAGTGCAGAAAAGGGCCAAAAGGTCATGTAACATGTATCCAACTTGGTTGACCGGTCAGTTTGCACCGGAAGTAACCGAATGGGGATAAGACGTGACGTGTCAGGTTTTCCGGTTTGTAATAAGCTGAGTTTAGTGAGTTGGGTCCAAGAAGCCGAGGAAGCAAAATGGGTTAAACATGTTATAAGAGAGCGACGGTCTCGAAATGGATGCAGAGAAACGCCATAAGCCCGAGATCGTCAATTTTACTCCATGCTGCGGAAGACGAGATGTCTGGGAGTGAAATATACCGATATACAAAAACATAAATCGTCTTTTGTCTGCCTTGCATGCGTGCTCATTATAGCAGAACCCAGCTCTTCAAGACGTTGGCGAATCCCCCAGGCAGTGCCAAAAGACAGAAGGCCGCGCAGCAAGAGGTATGCCGATATAAATGTATTGTGAATTATATGTAATACAAAACGCACCCACAAACACTAAACGAGTCACGGGCAGTTAAAATAGACATTAAGGGATCTGAGGACAATAGCCTGTTAAATAAACAATCAGAAGCATATAGTTTGAAAAGAATACATAAAAATGATTTAAGTAATAATAAAATACGCAGCATGATTTTGAACTTTGATAAAAAATAGATTCAACCCTAATTTAAACATTTTCTTTCCACATACAACTAAAACAACTTCACGAGATATTACTTACTTATCAGGTTCCTGATATTCATAAATGACCTCCCCGACAAAATTTCCTCTGAGATGGGTATATATGCTGATGACACCACACTCTACAACAGGCAGGACAGGAAAAAATATGAACACACATCTAAAGAAATGGTAAAAACACTAGAGGATGACCTCCAATCTGTAGTGGAATGGGGACAAAAATGGATGGTCACGTTCAATGCTGCCAAGACTAAACTAGTTTCCTTAAATAATTACAAGAAACCTTCTCTACCACCTATAGCAATGGCCAACAACTCTTTATCTGAGAGTACGTCTTTCAAGCTCCTTGGTCTAACGTTCACAGGAAACATGAGTTGGAACAATTACATCGAGGGCTTTGCTAGGGCCGCTGCAAGGAAGGTGGGCTCTCTCTACCGTGCTAGAAAACTACTAACACCCGAAAGTATCCTGTACCTCTATAAGGCAACCATTCGCCCCATGTATGGAGTATTGCTGTCATATTTGGGCTGGTGCATCGGCTACTAGTCTCTCGCTCCTTGACAAGGTTCAAAAAGGAGTCGCAAATCTGATAGGCCCTGAACTGGCATCTAAGCTTCAGCCTCTGTCCCATCGACGAAACGTTGAACCCCTCTGCCTGTTCTATGCAGACGATACTACCATCTATGGCAAAACTTCAAAGGCCGATAAAGATTAGGATCTTTCTGATTCTTTCTCCTCCAACCTAGAGCATATGGTACAATAGGGTAAAAGATTAACTTGTTACTTTTAATACATCCAAAACCAAACTTCTATCTTTTCACCACCAACGCTCATACGCCCACTTTGCCTCAGTTGTATATGAATAGTTCCTGCCTTGATAGAGCGGTCGGCTTCGACAAACTTCAAGAACTGATCTTTATCCCTGATCTGAAATGGAAGATCTACATCAGATCCGTTGCTAAAACCACTGAAAAATGGTTGCATCATTCTACCGCTCCAGAATGTATCTCACTCCCGACGCAATCCTCTACCTGTGCAAGAATCAAATACGTCCTTAGGTGGAGTACTGTTGCCTCATCTGGAGTGGAGCTCCCAAGAGCACCCTTTTCCTGCCTTAATAGGGCACAAAACCGTTTTCGAAATCTAGTGACCGATGACCTTTTCGCCTCCATACTTCCTATTTCTCACAGAAGAGACGTGACGAGTTTATCTTTGCTCTATCGATACTTTTATTGTAGGTTCTCGACTGAGCTCCAATCAAAATAATTACAAGAAACCTTCTCTACCACCTATAGCAATGGCCAACAACTCTTTATCTGAGAGTACGTCTTTCAAGCTCCTTGGTCTAACGTTCACAGGAAACATGAGTTGGAACAATTACATCGAGGGCTTTGCTAGGGCCGCTGCAAGGAAGGTGGGCTCTCTCTACCGTGCTAGAAAACTACTAACACCCGAAAGTATCCTGTACCTCTATAAGGCAACCATTCGCCCCATGTATGGAGTATTGCTGTCATATTTGGGCTGGTGCATCGGCTACTAGTCTCTCGCTCCTTGACAAGGTTCAAAAAGGAGTCGCAAATCTGATAGGCCCTGAACTGGCATCTAAGCTTCAGCCTCTGTCCCATCGACGAAACGTTGAACCCCTCTGCCTGTTCTACAAGTATTTTAATGGTGAATGCTCTGACGAACTGCAAGCATTTGTGCCCCCACGACGTGAACACCCTCGACAGACCCGACAGGCTGAAAAATCCCACCCCACACTGTAGAGATCCCTAGATGTAAAAGACCTTTCTACTCCAGTAGTTTCTTCCCCAGAACCGCTAGACTTTGGATTTCCATTCCAGGTCCCTGCTTCCCCAACTGTACTGACGTGCAGAAGTTCAAGTGCAACGTGAACCAACATCTTGCTGCCCAAATCCCTACATAGTACCCCAGTAGTTGTTGCCCCTGATAGTAGCCCCCTACACCAAAATGGCAATGTGTCTTGTTTGGGGTGAAAATGTAATAATAAAAAAAAGAACATAAACTTGAGTTATGACGAAAATAACATGTGTCCATTGTTTATGCGTGTCACCGTATATATATATATATATATATATATATATATATATATATATAGTCATCCACATACAGTACTGTTTCGCTGTTTAACAGCTCATCAGTGCGGCTAGACAGGCAACTACCTCAAGCCGAGCGTTTGTACGACAGTCAAGACTCCTACCCACTACGCTATTGGCGGCTGCTGCGTGAGTCATGAGTTTAACGATGTTTTGACATCGTCCGAACTACCTCTGCTCGATTTGTTTACACAAAGAGCATCGCTTATACGCTTATGGTAATTCCTGTATCACTTCTCAATATGCTCAGCTCAAGATGAGGAGCATTATAGTCATCCACATACAGTACTGTTTCGCTGTTTCACAACTCATCAGTGCGGCTAGACAGGCAACTACCTCAAGCCAGGATTGAAACCCGACCGTTTGAACGACAGTCAAGGCTCCTAGAGAGAGAGAGAGAGAGAGAGAGAGAGAGAGAGAGAGAGAGAGAGAGAGAGAGAGAGAGAGAGAGAGAGAGAGAGAGAAATAAAAAGGAACGAAGAGAAGTAAAAAGGAACAAACCGAGTTATGTGTTCATCAACGTTTCGTTTTTATTTGAGACTTCCTCTGGATGAATGAGATTAAGAAACAAAAACACCAGTACAAATATTTGAAAATGTTCCATGTGCAAAGTGTGATGCTGTTCTATTTCAGAAACGGAAAAAGGCGTTGAAAATTCACCCCCACCCCAAAAAAGGGGAGGGGGAGCTTGTGTTGTTAAAGAGAGTGAGATTTTTAATAACGTCATATAGTCATTAATATGTTTTAAAAGATATGAATGCAGTTAATATTCTTTCTGGAAAAATATTTCTGTCAAAATCCAAACGAAGACGTGTAACAGAAATGAAATGAGTATGTTTTTGTTATGTAATTTATTGATTGAGATTATATGTAATAATTATTACAGGGGGTGTTTCTATGGTGTGGGAAGGTTATATATATATATATATATATATATATATATGTATGTATGTATGTATGTATGTATGTATGTATATTAAAAGAGATTATTCCAAAGGTTTAATATATTTAAAATCAATTAACCAATGGTAATGTATATATATATATATATATCAATAAGAATTTAAGCCATGTGAATTGACTCAAATATTCAGTAATCGAGCATATATATATATATATATATATATATATATATATATATATATATATATATATATATATATATATATATATATATATATACAGGGTGGCCGAAAAGTCCCAGGACACTCTCTTTTTAATATTTTAATGCTGTTAAATATGATTGATTTTAATATTCTAATGTTGTTTTCTGCTTTGTTTCTAATAAAGTTCTCTTTTTTTGTTGAATATATATGTCTCTATATGTTATTTTTTTCAGAATTTAAATTTAAACCACGGAATTTTTCGAGACACACAAAGCAAATATGATGAAAGTAAAAATAAAATAGATAAACCCCATAATTTATTATACTATACCTGTTCACACTGAAACACTTATCACAATAACCTGTTGATCTATATTAAAAAACTTTGTTAAAATTTGTGGCATATTTCCATTCTATGGAGGTCAGGTGCGAACGTAGACCCCACAATTTTATTATACCATCCCTATTTGAGTTAAAACATACTCATCAAATATTCTTATGTACATCTATATCAAAAACACTTGTAAACGTTTTTTTTTTTTTTTAATTTTTAAATTTTTTATTTCTATACTTTATGGACCAGGCGCGAACGCAGACCCCACAATTTTAATGAACCATTCCTGTGTCTCGATACATCTTCTATCATTATATCTAATCAGTTTCTTAAAATAGTCAACCATATAGGAGCCTATTCGTGACCACACACACACACATTCAGCTTTATATTATAGATTACAGAGTGTAATAGTGTTATATATATATATATATATATATATATATATATATATATATATATATATATATATATATATATTAGTGATAGGACGATTCCAATATTTTTCCCTATTCCGATACAATTACCGATTCCGATTCCGCCAAATTTCCGGCCAAAAACCGATCACATCGACTTTTCCCAAATCTCAGTACCCTGTATATCAAATTTCGAGTCCGTAGGCTTAAAACTGACAGAGTTATTGCGTAGGGAAATGCACACACAAAGACACACAGATACACACACAGACACTCTCACTTATATATATATATATATATATATATATATATATATATATATATATATATAAAGGAAAAATATAAAATAAATTTATTATTTTTCGTAAAACTATCTTTCAAATCTATAAGCGAAAATGATATGCAACTATTTATAAACAGGAAGGAGTTTAAAAACTGAGTTATCGATAAAATATTTGGCTGCAGTAAAAACAAACTTTGAATAAAGATTAACATCAAATAATTAGTTTATTTTTGCACTTTAACGTCTGGATGCATTTCAACGTAAAATTATTAAATCTAATCACTTGTATTTATCAGTGGATTTATTTTAATTTTTTTTTAGTTTTACAAATTTACAAACCTTCCGGTGTACTCAATGACACAGTCTCTCTCTCTCCCCCTCTCTCTCTCTTTGCGTCTCTTTCTTTTTCTTTGTCTCTCTGTCTGTCTGTCTGTCACTCTCTTCATATATATATACTTGGCCTTTTGGCCAAGATCAAAGTGTAGATGCTGCACTTCCATTTCTCGTTCTCTTTCAGCGGAGGAGAAATCCTTCACGATTGAGACAATTTCTATTGTTGTACCTTTTCTCCACGTTAAAAAACGACCCTGGTGTCTAACTCTGTCCCGTGGGGAGGCATTGTAAATAGGTATATATACATATAGTACTGTTTCGCTGTTTCACAGCTCATCAGTGCGGCAGCCAACTGCCTGACAGGCAACTGCCTGAAGCCAGGCTCGAAACCTGACCGCCCAAATGACAGTCAGGGCTTCTCACCATTGCGGTATACGGCTGCTGCTGTGTGGGTAATGAATTAACGATGTTGTGATGTATATACATACACGCATACACACACACACACACACATATATATATATATATATATATATATATATATCGATCGATGCCTACGTTCAGTTTCAAAAGACAAAGGATACCCCTGTAGGGGCAGCTGCGCATGTAATTGTGAGGCAAGAGTTGCGAAATCCCAACCACCACTCCTGAATCGACATCGTTTGAGTCCAGTGGCAAGGAGAAGTCTAGGACGACTAGAAGCAATGCCGAGGTAAGCGCAGAGAACATACAGCACCTGGAGGTCCCAAATGATCAACCATTTAATACTGATATATATATATAAATAAAAGTCATTTTGTGTATGTGTGTGTATGTTCCTTCCTCATAAGTTTCCAAACAGCTGATCTTATCTTTTGCAAATTTCACACAGAGCTAATTTATATGTCTGGCACTGTTCTTAGATATGTTATGTACAGAAATTAATCCGATAAGTATCGAAAATATGCGATACTTCTTTGAATCGCCTTACTTTCCATCGTTCTTATCTCTAAATTTTACTTCGTCCCATAAGGGTAGATTGTTTCCCTTTTTTTCCTCTATATGAAGGTCGGAGATTGCATCGATCGAAACATTGTGCTACTAAGACTCAAGCTGAGAACAGTAGTCCGAATAATCTAAACAACAGCCCACATATTTGCTCACTTCTCAACTGCCACCTCACCGCAAGCGAAGTTACAAACATGCACATTATTAATATTACGTTTGGCGTTGATCAAATAAAATATGGACTCCTCTTTATGGCTTAATTGCGATAAATATATTTTCATACTTTATAACATAGCTGTACTCACCTATTAGTATATAAAAGCCAACTACGTCCAATGATGGAGTACTGTTGCCACATCTGGGCAGGAGCTACTAGGAACAGCTTATCCTACTTTGGCAGAGTACAAAATAGACTTCGTAGCTTAGTGAGGGATACTCTTTTCTCTTACTTGCAACCTCTCTCCCACAGAAGAGACGTTGCTAGCCTGTCTTTATTTTATCGTTATTTCCATAGCAAGTGCTCGTCTGAGCTCCAATCTCTGGTGCCCCCTCGCCAATCTTTCACGAAAAACACCCATCTAGCTGAAATCACCGTCAATAATTTCCCCCACTCTTTAACTGTGCCTAAATCAAAACGTAGATTCCATGAACAATGTTTCTTTCTTAGAACTGCACACCTGTGGAACTCTCTTTCGTTTGCCTGTTTTCTAGTTGACTGCAACTTGGTTGTCTTCAAGTCCAACATAAACAAATTCTTGATGAACCGCCCCCTTAAGTAATCCCACTTACCAAATTTCCGTTACTAACGATTACTACGATATTATTCCATTGATTACTGTACACTCAATGACCCTTATCCTCGAGTGGCCTCCGGGTCTTGATAAGTGGTGACTCCTATGTAAAAAAAAAATGTACATAAAGCACTTCGGTTGTCAGTCCATTTTGTTTTCTACTTTAGAAATGACACGTTTCCCTAAAAACTATTACAAACATCTACGGTATTTTAATTCGTTTTAACGAACAACCTTGGTACTTATGCATTTGTGTACGACCTGTGATTTCTACCAAGTTGGCTCGGGCTCGCTCAGCAGCTGACAGAAATACCAGGAAAAGGCCGGCGGAGCTTCTCTCAACTTTTTAAACACTACGAAAAAAAAACAAAAAAACATTTATCTAACCCCCAATCCAATCCTAACACTATACCACTAACCTACGCGATTCAAATTTAATTTTCATTTCTTTCAGTTTATGAAATAAAAGTCGTCTGCTTAGATTCGTATTAGCTAAAAACCAACGCGCATTCGTTTGTAACATTGCGATCGGCCTTTTCCGGCTATTGACGTCAGCTGCCGGGTGAACACGAGTAACTTCGTGGAAATCGCCGATCGGACAATGCATAAACACCACAATCTTAATAAACACCGCGAACTTCCTTAAACTACGGAATGATATTTTATTCTAAATAAATTCTCTAGATATTTGAATGTCTGACCTAAGCATGTTCGTAATAATATGAAAAAAACAAATAATAAATAAATAAAAATAAAATAATAATAATAAATGGTAAAAAACTCCAGTTTCCTTTCGGCTATGGAGTCGTACTTCCGGCAAATTTTTAGAAGAAAAAAAAGGGGGGGGGGGAAATGCACAATAAATATTTTATTGGTCGACCACTGGAGTAGTTAATTTTTTTTGGTCGGACGGCCTCTTAAAAAAAAAACAAAACAAAAAAAACAAAAAAAAACACACACACAAATAACAACAACAACAACAACAACAACAACAACAACAAAATAGATATTTGTAGTGCATTACAAATGTGGTTGAAATTCCTGCAGATTCCGATGCGTGTCAAATATGACTTGAGATAATTCCCACGCCTGCACGGACAGAGAATGGTGTGTATGTGTATGTGGGAGAGGTGGAGGGGGAGGGGGGTGAAGGGAAAATTTATTTATCTGTGTACTGAAGTCGTAGATATGCAATTAGAAATAATTTAATTTAGTGACTTCAGGGAAAAACACGTAACCGCATAATTTTTACGTGGAAAAACAGAAATGTTTTTGTTTGGTTTGGGGTAATATTTTTTTTTTTTTTTTACATGGAGTTCACATCTTATCAAGGCCCAATGGCCACTCAGGGATAAGGGTTATTGTGTGTACAGTAATCAAAGGGATAGTGTAGCAATAGTATTGGAGAATTGGTAAGGTGTCATTACTTAGGGGGGCGGTTCATCAGGAACTTGTTTGTATTGGACTTGAAGACATCCAGGTTGAAGCCGGGAGGGAAACAGGCAAGCGGAACAGAGTTCCACAGGCGTGCAGTTCTAAGAAAGAAGCTTTGTTCATGGTATCTACGTTTTGATTTAGGCACAGATAGGGAGTGGGGAAAATTATTGACAGTGGTTTCAGCTAGTCGGGTGTTTTTTGAGAAAGATTGACGAGGGGGGACCAGAGAATGGAGCTCAGACGAGCACCTGCCATGGAAATAGCGATAGAACAATGACAGGCTCGCTACGTCTCTTCTGTGGGAAAGAGGTTGCAGGGGAGAGAAAAGGGCATCCCCCACCAAGCCACGGAGTTTATTTTGTACTCTGTCAAGGCAGGATAGGCTGTTTTTTTGCAGCCCCCGCCCAGATGTGGCAGCAGTACCCCATCTTTGGACGTACTTGGCTCTTATGTAGATAGAGAATTGCATCATTAGTGAGATATCTTCTGGAGCGGTAGAAGGATCCCACCATTTTCCCAGCGACCTTGGCCACAGATTTCATGTATGTGTTCCATTTAAGATCAGGTGTAAAGGTCAAACCCAGGAGCTTATTAAATCCTGGGGCCTCCCTTAGACGAGAGCCATCCATTTCAATTGATGCCAGATGGAGATCAGAGCGTTTATGATGTAGAGATAGGAGCTTGGTCTTAGATGCATTAAAGGTAACCAGCCACCTCTTTCCCCACTGTACTACGCGCTCAAGATCAGAAGAGAGAGAGAATCAGAGAGAACATCATCATTTACAGCCTTTGATGTGTTGCCATAGATGGTCGAGTCATCAGCATAGATGTCAACGAAAGATTTTAGTATGTGTTTTGGGAGATCATTGATGTAGATCAGGAAGAGAGTTGGGCCCAGGATGGACCCCTGAGGGACTCAAGCATTAATACTGTGGGCCTCTGATTTCTGCCCATCAGCTACTACTCTTATGAGCCTATCAGATAGAAATGATTTAATGATAGAGAAAACATTTCCAGTTATACCGTAGCTGGAAATCTTGTGTAGTAGGCCTTTATGCCAAACCTTATCGAAGGCCTTTGATATGTCGAGAGAAATTGCCCTAGAAATGAAGCCTTTGTCGAGAGATTCGCTAATCCTATGAGATATAACCGTTAGCACATCTGCTGTAGATCTAGCAGAGCGGAAACCATATTGCGTGTCGCTAAGAAGGTTATTTATAAAATAAAAACCTCGATGTTAAAAAATAGAGCGACGTAAAAATTAGTAATAAATGAATCATGCACAGAATAACGAGGTGCTCGAGACCAATTATGAATTCGCCATTAAAAATAATTATTAATATTTATAATTATAAGCCCTTTTAAGATTATTAAAGTCTAACCTTGCCTGAGAAAAAAAAGGGCAGTCAACTAGCGGTATGTAACGTTCACGACTTCCGGTCGTTAGAAAACTGTAACGTCAACTAGCGATATGTAACGTTCACGACTTTCGGTTGTTAGAACAATCTTTTAAACTGATTTACTGATATATTCCCATTTGACAGCATTTATACGTGTTTAATTTCCCTTAATTCTCATATTAATTTATGCTGGCCGAAGAGTTGTAGCAAATGGAATCAAGTATGACTTCGTAACTGGGTTCGAATCCCTCGACCAGCAGTCATTATCACATTTTTTTTACGTAGGAGTCACCACTTATCAAGGCTCAGAGGCCATTCGAGGATAAGGATTAAATAGTGTACACTAGTCAATGGGACAATATCGTAATAGTCGTTAGTGTTGGAAATTTGGTAAATTGGATTACTTAAGGGGAACAGCTTATCAAAAACTTGTTTACGTTGGACTTGAAGATGACCAGATCGTACGTAGTCAGCTGGAAAGCAAGAAAACGGAAGGGAGGGCGGGGACCATAGGTTGATGCTCAGACGAGCACTTGCCATGAAAATGACGATAAAGTAGAGACATGCTCACAACGGCCCTTCTGTGGGTAAAAGAAAATGGCACCCCCAACTAGGCTACGAAGTCTATTTTGAACTCTGTCAAGGCAGGAAAAGGTCTTCCTGCACTTATGATCGCGAGAGCATGAGACACTAGTGTCCGTAAATAAAAGAATTATTAATCTATACACTTGATGCTTTAGCCCGTTAAAAATGAGCAAAAGTTATGCCACGTTGATTTTGAAAAAGTGTTCTATGCTAAATTGATGAGTTAATATGGTTCAATTCGTGCATATTTTTGCATTAAATACTAATCCCTATTAATCCCCATTAATACCTATTAATCCCTATTAATTCCTATTAGTTCCTAGCTGAGCATTGAACAGATAACATAATGTTTACTTCGCTGCATCTTACCATAGCAATCCATACAAAATTTCAGTCAGATCAGCTCGCTGGTTTCCGAGAAAACTTCTAGAGTAAATGTGGTATTGTGGTGATTAATCTCTATTAATTCTATTAATCCAAACATGTGCATCAAACGAACACCATAATACTTAGTTTGCGTCATCAAAGGGCCATACAAAGTGTTCAGACAGATCGGCTCAGTAGTTTCTGACAATGTGCAGTGAACTAAGTATTATGTTATCTATTTGATGCACAGTTATAAATTAATAGGGATTAGTCAGTGCAATTCCACATTTACTCGAAAAATAGTCGGCCAGTGTCGCTAAAATATTGTGTGGACATTTTTATGACAAGGTGCAGCGAACTAAGTATTATAGTATCCGCTCGATGTACTGATAAAGATTAATAGAAACTAATCATCTTAGTACGACATTTACTCGAAAAGATTTTGCTGTTTTCAAATTTTATTTTGAAAATGAAAAATAAATGATTTTTGAAAATCTTTATTCATAACAAAAACGGCCTTTGCTCTATATAACTTGACTAACGAGGGGGTGCCCGGTTTTGCCCGGGCGTTTAATATGCTTAAATAAGATATTTTAATTTGCCCAGATTTCGTATATATTATTACAGAATCGTGATTTCAAAAGTAAAAAGAAAAAGTATTTAGGTGTCATTAGCTACAATCGAACCCGCAACATTCATAGCTGATAACATTACTACTGTACATACGTGACACGCATAAACTGATTAAAAATTAAAAATAAACTTAGATGAATGTACAAAATTTTTACGATTTTCTCAATTTTTACCCGTTTTGGACCCCTTAAAAACAATTTTAACCAATTTAAGACCCATAAAAGAACGGGGTTCTAGATATGACCTTAAACTATATCCAATGGTTAGGCCCCAGCTTGCGTGCTTTGGGGAGTGTGGAGCCACCCTTTAATTGCCATATCTCCCAGGTAAACTCTGACCCGGAGTGGTAGGACCTGTTAGGGTCCCAACTATGGGTTGAATAGAAACCGACTTGAAAGAAAACAAATATACTATATTAAAATTTTTTTTCTTCAAAATCACTGGATTCGGCATTAAATAACCTGAAAGGGGTTGATATGCCGTAAAACAAAAACAACCGCAAGCTGGAGCTTCATAATCGGATATAGTTTAAGGTCATATCCAAAGAAGGATTGTAAATGAATAAAACTATTTGTATGAAAATCCAAGAGATGTTGCGAGTTTGTCTCTGTTTTATCGCTATTTTCATGTCAAGTGCTCGGCTGAGCTCCAATCTACGAGGGGCGTGCATTCATATCTGATTTACCTCTGCATTCCATGTTTAAAAAGGATGTGTCCTCTATAGTATCAGATTTGACCGAATGGTTAATTGTAGGCATAGACCAATTCATACCATCTAAAAAATTCCAACAAAAACCTAACAGCCAGCCATCGTTCTCCCCAGAATGTGCTGCTACTATCGCGCACAGAAATCACTTTTTGCATAGCTACCAACGTAATAGATGCACTGAGACTAAAGCTGCTTTCAGGACTGCCAGCAACCACTGTAAAAGAGTAATAAAAAATGCAAGAGAGCTATATGCCCAGTCTGTTAAATCCAAGGTAGCTGATCAGCGGCTTGGTTCCCACCAGTTTTGGCAAATAACAAATAGGATCCTGAACAGAAGTGTGCGTTCTATCCCAACCATTATCAATGGACCAGAGGTCATCTCGTCAGCGTCAGACAAGGCCAAACTATTTGCAAAGAACTTTGCAGCTAATTCTACCCTATGCGACGAAGGCCATCAACTGCCCATATTTCCTCCTATAACACAGAACAAACTAGGTAACATACAAATATCCGTGCAGGAAGTTGCCAAGCTAATCAAGAACCTAGATTCCAGTAAATCAACTGGCCCTGATGGCATCCCAATTATAGTGTTAAAAAAGCTTCAACCAGAACTTGCTCCCATACTTACGAAACTATTTAAGCGCTGCCTTAAGGAGATGTGCTTTCCGACTCCCTGGAAGACCTCATCAGTTTGCCCTGTATTTAAGAATTCAGTCATCTCCCTCTCAGTACAGACCTATAAGTCTCCTATGTGTTATGAGTAAGTTGCTGGAATCCATATTCAATAGAGAAATAGTCAACCACCTCAGCAGGAATAACCTTCTTAGTGACACACAATATGGTTTCCGCTCTGCAAGATCTACAGCAGATGTGCTGACGGTTATATCCCACAGGATTAGTGAATCTCTTGACAAAGGCTTCCTTTCTAGGGCAACTGCTCTTGACATATCAAAGGCCTTCGACAAGGTATGGCATAAGGGTCTACTTCACAAGATTTCCAGCTACGGTATAACTGGAAATGTTTTCTCAATCATTAAATCATTTCTCTCCGATAGGCTCATAAGAGTAGTGGTAGATGGACAAAAATCGGAGGCCTGCAATATAAATGATGGAGTCTCTCAGGGGTCAATCCTGGGCCCAACTCTCTTCCTGATCTACATCAATGACTTCCCTAAACACATACTTAAATCATTCGTTGACATCTATGCTGATGACACGACCATCTACGGCAACACATCAAAGGCTGTAAATGATGATGTTCTCTCTGATTCTCTCTCCTCTGATCTCGAGCGCATGGTTCAGTGGGGTAAGATGTGGCTGGTTACCTTTAATGCATCCAAAACCAAACTCCTATCCTTACATCATCAACGCTCTGATCCCCATTTGGCATCAATTGTGATGGATGGCTCTCGTCTGGGTGAGGCCCCGTATTTTGACAAGCTTCTGGGGCTGACCTTTACTCCTGATCTGAAATGGAACACGTACATCAAGTCTGTTGCCATGGTCGCTGGAAAGATGGTGGGATCCTTCTACCGCTCCAGAAGATATCTCACTACTGATGCAATTCTCTATCTATATAAAAGCCAAGTACGTCCAAGGATGGAATACTGTTGCCATATTTGGGCAGGAGCTGCTAAAAACAGCGTATCCTGCCTTGACAGAGTACACAATAGACTTCGTGGCTTAGTGGGGGATGCCCTTTTCTCTACCCTGCAACCTCTCTCCCACAGAAGAGACGTTGCGAGCCTATCCTTGTTTTATCGTTATTTCCATGGCAGGTGCTCATCTGAACTCCAATCTCTGATCCCCCTCGCCAATCTTTCACGAAAAACACCCGTCTAGCTGAATCCACTGTGAAAAATTTCCCCCACTCTATATCTGTACCTAATTCAAAACGCGGATTCCATGAACAAAGCTTCTTTCTTAGAACTGCACGCCTGTGGAACTCTGTTCCGTCTGCCTGCTTCCCACCGGACTACAACTTGGATGTCTTGAAGTCCAATGTTAACAAATTCCTAATGAACCGCCCCCTTAAGTAAACACTGCATCAAATCTCCACACTAACGTAATGTACTTGCAATAACCCTTATCCCTGAGTGGCTTCCGGGCCTTGATAAGTGGCGATCACTGTGTAAAAAAAAAAAAGTAATGTCCCTGACCAACTTCCCGTTGTCTGATCTAGCTGAAATTTTGAAATTATTTATATATCTATGGGTTATGTGCCAAATTACAGCTCTGAACTAATTGTGATTTCTGTTTTACAGGTGTTTGAACTGAGTCAGGTATGAAATGGAGCCTGTTGAATGTCGAGCAGTGATCCGGTATTTGTATTTGAAAGGACGTACACCACAGGGGACTTTTGATGAAATGAACGAAACTTATGGTGATAATGCCCCATCATATGACCTTGTAAAACGCTGGCATCGTGAATTCAAACATGGCCGAAAGTCTGTGGAAACAGCTTCCAGACCTGGTCGTCCCCCTTCTGCCACTGATGAAGCATCTGTCCGTCAAATTGAAGCTGCCATTTTGGAAGATCGGCGCATTACTATTCGCATATTAGCCCAAGATGTCAGGATTAGTACAGGGTCTGTGGGAACTATGATTCATAACCATTTGCATATGCATAAGGTGTCTCCCAGATGGATTCCCCGGTTGCTCACACCATTCCAGAATGAGAACGCGTCGAGTGCTCGAGGAGTAATTTGGAGATCTGCTAAGAAGATGAGTCAATGTATTTTAAAAGACTGATTACACAGAATGAAACTTGGGTCCATCACTATGATCCAGAGACCAAAGTCCAGTCAATGCAGTGGAAGCACTTGGACTTACCACTTCTAAAGAAGGCAAGGTCATGTTCACAGTCTGTTGGGACCAGGACGGAGTAGTGATGACAGATTTCCTGGCAAAGGGTACCACAATTACAGGAGCCTATTATGCTTCACTTCTGAGGAAATTAAGGGACGCTATCAAAATCAAGAGGCGGGTCAAGATCAGCAAAGATACCCTCCTACTGCAGGACAACGCTCCGGTTCACAACTCGTATGTTACCAGAATCAGAAGCACAGGCGTGTGGTTATGAAATCCTTCCCCATTCTCCCTACCCTCCTGACCTTGCACCCTTTGACTTTCACCTCTTCCCAGCCATGAAGTTGTTTTTGAAAGGAAAGCGTTTCCCAGGTGATGCAGCCTTGATTTCTGAAGTCACGTCGTGGTTGGAGGACCAACCTGGGGTGTTCTACAAAACGGTCTCCAGACCTGCATTAAACGATGGGAGGAATGCATGGTTCCTATGTAGAGAAAGACTAATAACTGTGCCAAGTTTCGTTGCTCTACTGCTATGGGAAGTGGGTCAGGGGCATTACTTATTGCACGCTCCTCGTATGGTCCACCTCGCCAAACCTTCACAAGAAACACCCGTCTAGCAGAAAACATTATCACTAATTTCCCCCACTCTTTGTCTGTACCTAAACCTAAACGTAGATTCCATGAGCAAATCTTCTTTCTTAGAACTGCACGCCTATTAACGATTTCTATATTATCCAATTTCTACTGTACACTCTTTATCCATTATCCTCGAGTGGCCCCTTGGCCTTGATAAGTGAAGATTCCTATTTACAAAAAATACAGTGACACAATTTATATTTGCTTTCAATTAATATTAGCTTTTAGTCAAGATGTGGATTTAGTATATTCGTCCTTTTATTGTTTAAGGTCTAAATTTAATAAAATTGGATTTATCGCGTATTGCAGCAGAACTCTTCACATATCAAAGCGAAGCAGTAAGAAAAGATAGAGCGCAAAAGAATGAAACTATCTTCTACGCCAACCAAATTATCAACCATAATTTACTTAGCCCTCAACCGCGCTTTTTTCTTCCGAAACCCGACAGATTTAAAGAAGACTATGTCATCTTAACCCGGTGTCGGCATTAACTTAAAATTACAGACGAGAGGAAGAGAATTAACATTTATGGCCGACGATGGCGAAGTCTCCCGTTGATATTTCAGCAAATGATAAAAACCTGCTACCGGAAGTGATGTTAATCTGCCCGCCATTAATTATATACTTATTTTAACACTGTTATCTGTACTTCATTTCTTTTAAAGTTTTATTATTTTTGTGCAAGTGTTTATTTACTCCTGTAATATATATATATATATATATATATATATATATATATATATATATATATATATATATATATATATATATATATATATATATGTATACATCTATGTATATATATGTGTGTATATCCACATATATATATATAAATATATATATATACATATATATATATATATATATATATATATATATATATATATATATATATATATACTAGCAGGCCGCCCAGCGTTGCCCGGTCGACAAATACAAATAGATATTATATATATATATGTGTATATATATATATATATATATATATATATATATATATATATATATATATATATATATATATACGGTATAATTACGTTGACACACCGATTCTCACCAGATTACCGAAATTAAGAAACGCTGAGCCTGGTTAGTACCATTTGGGAATTGTAGGTGCTGTATGTGCTCTCCGCTTATCTCGGCATTTGTTTCCAGTCGTCCTGAACCTCCACTTGCCATTGGTAATTAACTATGTCGACTTAGGAGAGGTGTGGATGGAGATTGCGCAACTCTTGCAACAAGAATTTAACGCGCAGGCACGCTTAGTCAATACGTAGGTAGAGCTAGTTAGTAAGTTATAAAATATATATGGCGATTACGCTAAGTGTAGCTTAATCGCCATATATATTTTATAACTTACTACTATATATATATACATATATATATATATATATATATATATATATATATATATGTATATATATATCTTTTTAAGAATGCATTTTTACGAAGCTTGTTTCGTAAGTGTTAAACACTGACTGCAAATGAAAAGTCGGTCAGTTGGCCTACGTGTGAAATCGTGATCTAACGGTAGATCGACATTTATTAACGTTTTATGCCTTTATAAATGTTTAAATTCACTTGAATATCGTCACGGTTGATGGTGGCCCTTTGGTTATGTTCCTTGCTAATGGAAACAGGGATGGCTTCGTTTCTGTGTTATATATATATATATATATATATATATATATATATATATATATATATATATATATATTGTTTTTAGGGATACAAAAGTTAAATATAGCAATTTGGAAGGGAAGACTTTTATGGTTCATGATTAAAAATAAATTTGTATATATATATATGTATATATATATATATATATATATGTATGTATATATATATATATTCCTTTAATCTTCTCTCCAAAAATGAGGAAAAAAGGGAACAGGAGAGAAAAGAAAGAGAAATGGGGAGCCAGCTGACCGGTTTCAACCCTCGCTTCCCAAAGCTGTATCGAGGGAATTTTTAAAACAATGAATGAAAAAGCTATTAAAATTGCGTTTTATTCAATTTACGGGGAGAGAAAAAAAGTGTGAAAACGATTAAAATAAAACAGCGTTATGGTCGAATACCCTAGAGATTAATCACGTTTAAACCCAAGAGGCATTCCCTTTGCTTGCAAAGGGAAGGTTTTCTAAGTCGAACGTGTATAATCTCCAAGATCTTAAGGTGATATAGTGAATGAGCACGATTCAGAGTAGAAAAAGAGTTCATGCTAAAGTTCGATGCACCAGACGGGTTTTTAAGTAAATGATCAGTAATTGAAGACCCGTATGTGTTAATAACAACGTCCGTTGCTCGGTAGGTTCAATTCCTAATTTTACTGGGTACATGTTGTTGGATTCTTCCATCTAATCTTAATGTCGTTCGACCCAAGTAGTTGGCACCGCAACCACATTCAAAATTCATAGGTGTACTTTAACGCGAGATGCATTCCATTGAGTAAGGAGAAAAAGGAGTTTGCTTCCGCTTGGTTATTAAATAAACAGAATGTGTCGTCAACATATCAGAAGTACATTAATGGTTTTATGGGTCCAGATAGTAAGCGCTCTTCATAGAACCCCACAAAAATATTTGACATGTTCGGTCCAAGTACTGAGCCCATGGCCACACCATCTTTTTGCCGATACATAATATTGTTGAAACTAAATTCCACAGATGTCGTGGCAAATTTCATAAGTACAATAGTGTACAACCTGACGACCTGAAATTCCATCCTTTAAAAAAGAGATAACAGATGAATTAATATATATCTATCGATATATATCTATAAAAGTATCGCTAACAAAAACAAATAAGATTACATCTACATAAAAAACGTGATACATTTAGTTGCCAGGCGAGGTAACCACCTGGTAGAGGTTTAGGCTTCTTATCATGGGGTCCCGATTTCGAGCCTCGCTATATTTAGCAACTCTGATGAATCGTATACGACGACACACGTGTCAGTGGATAATTATATTTAAAAAAAAAATAACATATATGCCGCTCCCCATTTAAGGGTGTACCAAATTGGTCAAAAGGAAAATTATTCTCAACTCGCATTTAGGTAAAAATGCAATTTTCTATAAATAATTGAATTCATTCAAAAAAGTATCGCTAACAAAACAAAATAATATATATATATATATATTTAAAGGATTAAAAGATTAAACGAATATATATCTATATCTATATCTATATCTATATCTATATATATATATATATATATATATATATATATATATATATATATATATACCCTGACTCCATTAGCAAGCGACATAACCAAAGGGCCACCATCAACCGTAACGATATTCAAGTGAATTTAAACATTTATAAAGGCATAAAACGTTAATAAATGTCGATCTACAGTTAGGTCACAATTTCACAAAAAATAGTATATATATATATATATATATATATATATATATATATATGCATGAAGTATCCAATCATATATAAGAACTTTGACCCCTTAATCGCCAATAATAATAGCAACAATAGCAATAATAATAATAACAATAATAATAATAACAATAACAATAATAACAATAATAATAACAATAATAACAACAATACTACTACTACTACTACTACTACTACTACTACTACTACTACTAATAATAATAATAATAATAAAAACAACACAAAATTATTTGAGGTTTAATAATCTTTTTAGGCTTTTATTTCGTTTACAGTATAAATATTATTATATACACATTAAACCTCCACCTATCCTCATAGGTGTAGGGAGCAGCAGTCCCCAAACCAGGTAATTTTGTTTCATTGTTCAGCAAGAAAAAGAGCAATTACTTGTGTTACCTTTGTAATATAAATTCTATTGCAAAATATGAAATATATTAAGTTTATAGTGTATTATATATATGTATGTATTGTATTATATATATGTATATATTAGCAACACTGCTTCTTTTCTTTATGTCAGCTAAAACCTGAGGAAGTTTTATGATGATAATGTTGAATATGTTGTTGCAAGGTGATGAAACACCGGGCGACCCTCTAATATATATATATATATATATATATATATATATATATATATATATATATATATATATATACAGGTATGTATGTATATATATATATATATATATATACAGGTATGTATATATTATTTATTTATTTATTTGTTTATTCAAATACATTACAACGCGTGTTGCAGAGACCCATACTTCATCCGACTGGTCATTCTAGATTTAGGATCAATTTTAACTGGCCATTTAAAGGGAGACTGACGAGTGTGTCAAGCTGGATTTTGTAACCTGATCGAAAATCCGGATAATCGTAAAGTATTACATTTAAATAAAAAAATAATTTATACTAGCTGGGCAAAACCTACGATTTGGATTTTTATTGTTATTGTCTTTGTTTGTTTGCTTGTTTTTTTTTGTTTGATTGTTTCTAATTTGTTTTTGTTTGCTTTATATATATATGTATATGTATATATGTGAGGACAAGTAGTTAATAAAACATGTTAAAAAACACTTTGAAAAAGAGTTAAAAACATATTTAATTTTAAAAAGGAAGCACAAAATAAGCGGATAGTCCTTAATCGGCCGAGTGTTGAAGAAATACTTTCCTTCTCATCAGAGGGTTAGCAAAATGCGGGATCGTATTTTTCTTGCAAAAGTATTTGATGAAACTACAAGCAAGTCATAGATCTTACTTGGTACAAATACTAAAGGAGAGGGAATAAGGTGAAGAAAAAAGTGATTTCACATGAATAGCTAGTCTGGTGAAGGGTAAAATATCCAATAACGGTAAAATCCAAAGATCAAAAGTTCTTTTCTTTTAACGATAACTATGGTTAAATAGTGGCTTCGCCTCGAAGCTCATTTTTTTCTTTAGAAAGTCGTCCATAATTTATTTGGGCGTATATATCATTTTATTTTTTAAAATTACTTTTAAAACAGTAATCTACGTACATGCATGTTTCAAGGTAACTATCTCTCGCTAGCGTAGCTTGACTGTTTCTAGGAATCGACCTATATATATATATATATATATATATTTATATATATATATATATTCATTTCTACCTACAGACACTAGTGCTTATGCAATCATCAATGTAGAGCAACTATTTCCTACATCTCAAACGCACCAAATAATTGTACTTATATCTTATTTTTCAAATCTTGAAATCAAGACAAAACGTTGATATTTAAATACTTTGCGTTTCTATTCTTTACACACACGCGTTTCTATTCTTCACACAAAGGCGCGCACACAAAACATTCCCAACAAAAGCAAAGTACAGAGACCTGGAGGGAAATATTCTTACACTTCCGTTTAGGCAAAAGAAATGCTCCATCTCCGAAAATAACACCTTAGTGACACAATAGTCTGAAGGTTTTTTTAATGGGGTTGACATGAAATACATAAATCAAAAGTAGAAGCTCTCGTTTAGAAAAACAACAAAACAAAAACAAACAAACAAAAAAACAAAATCTGCTGGAAAACCCCATAGAAATTCCCATCATTGACCAATACACCACCTCAAAATCACAGCCAGAACCACACCACCATTCACCTGTTGATCCAGCAGGAATATCTGTGCCCATCACACTTTAACATCGATCTATCTTTACACTAGGATCGACTTTGTTGAATAACTCCCCTGCTTATCCCTCACCCCATCAGATAACAAAATAAACAGCCAAAACAGTCCCTTCCTCGTCGCTACGATTGCCAACACCTATATACACACACCACTACCTCAGGAATCGTCAGAATAGGAATATGGAAGTTGTAAAATCAGCTGGAGTGTTGCAGAAAATAAATCATCATAAATGAAACAATACCTTGTCGTCCCAGCAGTGCAAGGATGGCTAAAAGACACCACCTTTAGTCTCAATGTAAAATATGGCACAAAAGTAGGGAAGCTGAAGGACGTAAAGAGGGAACTTGAGGACAAGATTTCAGCACTTGCTAAAAGAATAAATAACAAGTAAAGCATGTATGGTCCCCTGTGATAAAGTTCAAACGTCGAAGATCGCAAGAGCGTATCTGGATATTGTTTCAGACTCTCAGAAAATGGGCCTATTATTTCATGGAAATCTAAAAAGCAACAGATTGTATCTCTCTCTACGTGTGAAGCAGAATTTATCGCGATCACACACACGACCCAGGAAGCACTCTACCTTAAAAATATCCTGAAGACTATTTTAGAGCCAGAATTGATTATAAGCCCCGTAGTAATTAATTGTGATAATCAAGCCAGTATAGGCTTAGCACAGAACACGATAACCAACCAAAGATCTAAGCATATAGATATAAAATACCATTTCATAAAAAACGAGATAAAAAAGGAATCCATTATTTTGAATTACATATCATCAGAACAAAATACTGCTGATGTATTTACGAAACCGACGACACGGATAAAGCTGCAACGTTTTTTCTCAAAACTTGTTGGTGAATTCGACTGAATAATTTTTTTTTCTTTCACTGCCCTGTATGTATATAGATTTCTATATATTAAAAATACAGACCAGCGAAGTTCCACTTATGAGAAGGCTTTTACTTTTTTGCATGAATATCAGCGGAAACCCCTAGGGGTAATGCTCAGAGTATATAGATTTCTATATATATATATAAAAAAAAAATAGTCCTGGACAAGACGTTAAACTGTATCCATTTTATTTGTATTAACACTTTAACCTACTAATGCGTAACTAATATTTTTGCTTAAAAAAATCTTTGTAATTTTCCTTTTTGACGTTTGAACACAATTAAAAATGGCGTCTTTTTAAATGCTAAAATTCTAAGATCCAAATGATTTCTAATTTTTGTTATGTCTAAGTGAATATAAAAATATATATTTATTTTTGAGCAGAACAAACACAAGGGACTTCCCCATTATAAAAAATAGGGAGGATGTTGCAATATTTTTAGGTTAATGGGGTATGATCCCACACAGTCGGAGAATTCTATTTATAAACGATGCTGCTAAGAACTTGCGAATCAAATTAATTCACGTTCTGCTACCAACCAATCAGAAACCAGAATTGCTTGCTTTATCCTGAATTTACAGATACCGGCCATCCTCTCCCCTTAATTTTTATTATTTTTTTTATATTATATTTTATTATTTATTTATTTATTTATTTATTTTTTCCATTTATTATTTATTATTTATTTATTTATTAATTAGTTTTTTTTTCCATTTAGTGTCTTTTAACAACTCTTACTGACATTTTCTTAAGTAATAACCTGTACATTTCAGTTGACCTATTTTTTGCCCTATATTTTCTTTTCGCGCCTTTTAACATCTTTTTGTCTGGGTCATTTTGACATTTGCTTTTCTATTTTATATTTAATTCTATTACCATTTAATTTTTTTCCTCTTCTTCTTCCCTGATCTTTCTTATTTACATTATATCCCGGCAGTGTGAAAAGCATATCTTATTTTTCTTTTATTAATATTATTGGATTTTTTCCCCTTTTCCTTATACATATTTGTGAATTATTTCATTGATTTCGGCCTTTTGGATTATTTTGGATCATCTTCCAATTACGTGATTTCCTTGGATTTTACTTGTGCAAATGGAAATTCAATTAACTTTCTTGGAGTTATATTTTTGGATTCTACCGTCATTGGATAATTTACCTTTCACCAGACTATCCATTCACGTTTAATTACCTTTTTTTCACCATATTCCCTCTGCTTCACTTTTTGTTATCAAGTAAGATCTTTGACTTACTTGGAGTTTCATCAAATACTTTTGTATGCAAAATTCGATCCCACATTATGCTAATTCCTACCCTCTGATGAGAAGTAAAGTATTTCTTCGAAACTCTCCGGATTAAGGACTATCCACTTATCAAATGTTTCCTTTTCAGATTAAATATGTTTTAACTCTTTTTCAAAGTTTTTTTTAACATATTTTATTAACTGTTTGCTGTTATATATATATATATATATATATATATATATATATATATATATATATATATATATATATATATATATATATATATATAAAAGGAGGGCTCTTTCATGTAATATATTGATGTTGGCATACTGTGGATATTCAGCGTAAATGGAGACTCTTTTGTTAAAACTGGAAACGTATTTATCTAAAGTAGCCCGATCGTAAAATACGCTTAGATATTATTCTCATGAATACGATTGTTATATATTATACAGTTGTGATTTCAAAAATAAAAAAAGTATATCCATAAGACTTGAGTGCGTCAGCTTGAATCGAAACCGAAACCAAAACTTATGAAGAAAAAAAATATGCGTATATATTATGTTGGTGAAAAAATAATGTCGTTTTTTGACATGAAGTTATACGTCAAAAAACGTTATTTTTGCACCAACCTAATATATATAACTTGATGTCCTTCAGCTATAATCGAAACCCGAAACCAAAACTTATGAAGAATTCTTGGTAAAATTATTTCTAAAAAAAGAGATGACTTGAGTGCCATCAGCTATAATCGAAATCGAAACCGAAACCAAAACCAACGAAAAATCAATGGTGAACAGCAGTTGAGATAACGCAAAGTAATTTGCAAAGGTTATTGAAAGAGGTGGAGATTACTGGAAATCTGGGGAGACTTGTCGCACAAACTCCAGGAAACAACGATTGGTTATTGGCTCTGAGTAATCTCTAATGACGACCTGTTTGAGAACTCATGACTACTACTACTACTACTAATAATACTAATACTAATACTAATACTTCTGCTGCTACTACTACTACTACTACTACTACTACTACTACTACTACTACTACTACTACTAATAATAATAATAATAATAAACGAAAACAAGAGAACTTGCTCAATCATTGACCTAGCCTGTCTTTTCTATACCAGAGTGAAAGAGAAAGAACATAAGAAAAAATCTAAAATGGGAATTAGAATATGGAAATGCAAAGAAGTCAAGGTGATTCCTATTGTAATTGGAACGCTTAGTGCCATAACAAAAAGCCACCATAAATGGTTTAATTAGATTGACGAGACAATTTCTTTTCAAATTCTGCAAAAGGCTTGCCTGCTAGGAACGGCGAAAGTGTTAAGGTACAGCTTGAATGTCTAAAGTCAAAGGAATTGGCCTGATATTCAAGTCAAAATTACAACGAAAAACATCCAAATGTTGAAACTACTACTACTACTACTACTACTACACAAACTTAACTAAAAAATCCCAAAAAACAGATGCCTTTGTCATCATTATTTTAATATTATTTCATCTGAGAGGGATGAAGGATTATCATGGGCAAAATCCAGGACATTTTAGCAGGCATTGTCCTTCCGGTCGCTGAACTTTCTTCTTTCGTTGTGCCATCTCTGACCGACGGATCCTTCCTTAGAGAAGGAAACCAAATTCTTTTGAAGTGGTTTTTCTTATTCGTATCTTGTGGTACAAGCAGGAAACTCCGCTGCAGTTATGCTGATCAGAACGTTGGCTGAGAATGCATGTGTATCAGAGGGAGGAAAACCACGAGACGACGGAGTAATGCCATCCCGTTTTCTTCATAAGCCATAGATCCTATTTACATGCCTCCCCACGAGGGAAGACTAAGACACAAAGTTGGTTTTAAATCGGAGAAAAATTCAGCTCCTCAAAAGAGGCACTCTGGATAGGAACAAAAACTTGTCTAAGCCATGAAAGATTCCCCCTCCACTGACCGATGACAGAAAAACAGTGTGGTATCAGAACAGATGAGCTGTATTTATTTGCTTCCCACTGAGCAAATTAGGCACAAGGCCGTTTTTTAATGTGGAGATATTGGGGAAAAGGGCGACCAGCTCCCCGGAGAGTAGGGGAACTGGATAGTGACAATTGGTATGAAGGGTTCCCCCTACATTAACCAATAACTGATTGCTACAAGAGCAATGTTCTTATATGTGGGGTTGCCCCCACATATGATCTTTGCTTGCAGTATCTGCCGGAACAGATACTACACTGTGATCTTGGCCTGAAGGCCAAGAAATATTAGCCCACGGTTATGCTTTCCTTGCTGTATATACCCGGCGTTTCCCGGGATATATTGAAGTCGTTTTAGTTTTTCATTTTTTTTCTTTTTTTTACTTTAATAAATAAATACCGGAAGACTAAGCCAAGTAGTAAGGTGTGAGTCGATATCCGGAGGATAGAAACCTAGGCTGGTTCTCAGGTACGACGAACTTACACGCAAAATAAATAAATAAATAAATAAATAAAAATAAAAAAATAAATAAAAAATAAAATTTCAGTTGTAAAGTAGATGAATCTTATTATATTCTTTAATAATAGTGTTCTTCACCCATTTGCTGATTTTTATCGCTAAAATTACAATGCAAAAAATAAAATAAATAAATAAAAATGGCTGATCGTGATGGTTATATTGCACGTGTCCGTTTTGGACTGAAGATCCCCCCCCCCAAAAAAATATTTCATTTAATTTGATCGAGTAGTTTTTTTTTTACATCAGAAAAACACGTTCTTATGAGAGCGCGTTGAAGTCAGCCATTATGGAATTTGTTGAACACGCCAGGAGGAGATAACTCAATGTACAGTGCCGACACTCCCTCCCCATCTTTAATACTAGCTTTTCTTCCTAAAAATCGAACCTTTTGCTCGGTATTATAACACATTTTTTTTTCGCTGTAAAAAAACAAAACAAGAAAAACTACTTGATGAAATTAAGTGAAAAATTTGTTTTTTCGGAGAACTTCGTTCCATAACGGATACGTGCAATATAACCTTTTTTCGATATTTTCATTTTTAAATGTCTTGATTAAACTTTAGAAGTACCTTTTATTATTTTTATCTGTTTTAGCATCACACACACACACACACACACACACACACCCACACACATATATTTAGTAATGTGATTGATAATTTAAAATTCAAATTAGAATTAAAAATTAAAAATCTGTTTCATAAGAAAGAACAACAACAAAGTCAATAATTTGTACGATCGTTTCGGAAACGATGTTTTTATTGTGATAGAAATTAAGCCACGGACAATAATTTTGACACATAGTTTTTTTTTTAAACAAAGTCTCCTCATCAGCAAAAGTATTGGGGTTTTATTTTTTATATGTAAAAGACACCATAAATAAACCTAGCAATTTTTAAGTAAGGCAAATGTATATGGAAAAAATTAAAATAAAAAGGAAAATATTTACTTGATAAGAAAAGTAACATGGATTGAGAATAAAAAATAGAATAAAATTATAAATCTGAATTTGGTTTAAATATAAGGTTATAATAATATGTTTTTAATAAATGTTAAGAATATATATATATATATATATATATATATATGTATATGTATATATATATATTTATATATATATAACTACTTCATTTATTCGCATAAATTTAATATATGAAAGTATAGATTTATGTGTAAACTTTAAGTATTTACTTCAAAAGTGCTCAATACGTAGGTAGAGCTAGTTAGTAATTTATAAAATATATATGGCGATTAAGCTACACTGAATATTCTGCGTTTCATCCAACTATAGGATTCGTCAGGCTTATGCGCGAATTCTGTCGTTGCTTCTTGTTTTTATATATGTTGAGGATTTCTAGTCGTCCAATCAGCTTTCTAGTATCCACCGCGCCCCTTCCTACCAGCCAATGGGCATGCATTTTATCAAACAAAGGATCTGTTTTAGAACTAGGTTAGTGGGTTTAGGTGGTCGTTCTCCTTTTTTTTATACATATAAATATACCTATGTGCACACAACAATGCACATACATATACATATATACATATATATATATACATATATATACATATATGTATGTGATCATTTATGTATATTCATGTTTATTTAATTTATTTATTTGTTTTTTTTCCTATTGTTATTGTTAGTTTTAAAGCTATTTTGTATCGCTATCCTAGAGTAAGTTTTATTTTGTGAACACAGTTGTTTGCTATTTCCCGCCTACAGTTTAATAGATTTTGAGGTTCTTTAAAGTACAGGATAGAAAATTTTTCATGGAGGCATAATTTACATGGGTCGTCTAAATGTCTGCATGTGGTAGCTTGTCTCATTATTTTCCATTCGACGACCGGCGAATGTCCGCTTTCTTTGAGTTCCCAGTATTTATTCGCTAGTGTTGTTTTTATACGTTGTTTTTTATTTTTGAATGTGCTTTTGTGGTCATAGTATCGGGTTTTAAAATCTAAGGAAGTCATGCCTATGTAATATTTCTTGTTATTCGGGTTTTCTTTCGAAAATATTGTTGCTTGATAAACTACGCTTTTTGTTAGACATTTATTTTGGACTGGGCAAAGTGTGCGGTGTCTACAATTGCATTTATCTTGTTCGTTATTAGTATTTTTATTTATGGTATGGTTGTTCTTGTCCGGGGTTGGTTTGTTATTATTATTATTATTATTATTATTATTATTATTATTATTATTATTATTATTATTATTTCTGCTAGTGTTGGTTTTATTTCTGTCATGGTGTCTACTTTTTTATTGTTTATTTTGTTGTTGTTTACATTGTTAGTATTTTGTAATTATGTGCCTTAATTATCATCTCTAAATTTTCGCAACAACTGTAAGATAACTTCAAGGTATTTTTATTGAAGATTTTGTGTAAGGGGTTGGTTGCGGGAAAGTGTTTTTCAATAAGATCTAGAGATTTCTTGCCAAGTTTTGTTTTTAACATTTGATTGTATGGGGCCGTATACCAAATTATAGTTCTTTTTCTTCTGTTTTTAATTTTATTATAGTTGTTGGTGTTTTGTTGCTTATATTTGATATCGATATTTTTGTATCCACTATTTTTTAGGGCTGTTTCGTAAATATTGGATGACCTGTTAAATGCATTTTCGTCGCTTGAGTTATTACTGAGTCTACTTACGATCGAGTTAGGAATATGTTTTATAATTGATGGTGGGTGGTTGGACTTAGGGTTTACGTAAATTGGAGTAGCGTTATCTTTTAAGTATGGTTCATATGTGTTTTTTATCTAAGTTTAACGTGACGTCCAGGAAGTTTGTTATTTTTATGTTAGCTGATATGTCCGCTTTTAGGCCTAATTCTTTCATTTCTTTGTGTATGATTTTCTTAAAGTTTTCTCCCTTGACTTTGTTGGAGTTTTTTATTATAGCTAGTCCGTCATCTCTATATAGGCCGATATCCGTAGTATCGAATATGCTTGTGAGGGTATATAGAATGAATAATCCCACAAGATCTGATGCCTCTGCAGAGTCTCTGGCACCCATCGCCAAATCGAATGAATTTTCCATTTTATTTTTTATCCATTGGTTATTGTTATTTATTAGAACTGATTTTCTACATTTTTTAATTATGTTGATTTCTTCTGAGGATATATCAGTGTATACCTCGGCAAATTCTAGGGCAATGTTAAAAAGTTCTTCGGATATCGAGGGATAAAAGTCTATGATGTCAAATTGTATGAACGTACATTTATCTTTGTTTTCTATATTTTTAAACCAGGTGATTGCTTCGGTAGTATTTGCCCACTGGTTTAGTTCTAGGTCCTGTTTGATTTGTTTGTTTACTCTAGAAAGTATAGTTTTGCTAATTCTACCTATTTCTGGTTTAGTTGGGTTTATCAGGCGGGTGCTGGGATTATTATTAAAGTCCCATTTGTGGTCTTTAAGCAGAATGTATGACTCTCTAGGTTTCAATTTGCCAACTTTATCGCTAATTTTTAGTTTATCGGTAATTTGTTTACTTTCAGTATTTATTATATCTATGTAATCGCATTTGTTTGTGTCTAGTTTTTTGTAGTTTTTTTGTAATGTTTTCTGTGATTAGTTTGTTATATTCTTGCTTATCTATTTTATAAAAGTTTCTTGTTTTATCTGCTTTTACAAAGATTTTATTAGAGTTGTTTATGTTTCTAACGATATATGCGTATCGAGCTTATTATATATCCGAATTACAACGAGCAATGTTCTTTTCTTGTATTTTAATTAAATTAATAATTTTACTATCACATTAAAATACACTCTGCTCTTTAGACTACTGTTCTAAACCCCTTTAAATATATATATATATATATATATATATATATATATATATATATATATTATATATAGTAATTTATAAAATATATATGGCGATTAAGCTACACTGAATATTCCGCGTTTCATCCACTCTAGCACTCTTCAGTGGAAGCATGAAGAATGCTAGAGTGGATGAAACGCGAAATATTCAGTGTAGCTTAATCGCCATGTATATTTTATAAATTACTAACTGGCTCTACCATGTATTGAGCACTTTTTAAGTAAATACTTAAAATTTACGCATAAATCTATACTTTCGTATATTAATTTTATGTGAGTAAATTAAGTAGTTATATATATATATCATCTAAAATCTAACAGTTGAAATAATCAAATAATAATAGAAGCACTCGATATTAAGAAGGTAAAATTTAACGATTGAAAGACCAGACGAGTGCAAAATTGATGTTAATAAACATTTTTATTTATTAAAATTAAATTGAATTTGTTTTTAAATTTTCAGTTAGTAAAATATTCTTCTTCGGGAATAACAGAAAAAAGAAGAATATTTTACTCTTCGAAAATTTGAAATAAAAATTCAATTTAATTTTAATAATACGAAAACTTCAGCAACACCGCAACAAGTACCATTGTTTACCGAGAGTCAACGCCATTCAAAAATATTACGTGCAGCAAAATAATAGCATTCAAATTTTTTTTCCACAATATGGAAGAACTGCCGAACACTAGTGGAAACGTCTGGGACAATGTCGCCGATTATCTGAAGGATTATTATAAGCTGGATCCAAGGTGATTAATTAAAGTATGCGTTATTCCCTTACTGGTTCTCATTTATAGGTGATTATTTAAAAACATTATTAGTCACCCGAGCCGGACTCTAGTAACATCCCAAATAACTTATAGAGAAGTACGTTGATATATTTCGAATAGCATTATACAACAATAATAAATCCAAATTGGCTACACAAAATCAAATTTTCATTTGTCAGCGAAAGATCTATTTATACATAATCTAGAAAAACCGACAATATAATTTTATATGTTAGATAAAAAGCAGTTGTAAATAATATCATTAATATTATGTCATAACTTCATGCGAGAATCAAGCTAGTAGATAATATTGGGGACGCACGGCTACTACCGGGAAGAATGAACTATTCCATGACATCACTTCCGGTTAACGAGGCCCGTTTTACCAAGTCAAAGACGGACACGCAACAGTAAGGTCGTTATCTCTAGTCCAATAGTGAGCAAAGATATTGCTCCATTTACCTCTTTCATGTATTAAAAAATATATTTATTTAATTATGATTGCGTCTTCCTCGGCAATTATTCAAACACTAACACCACAACAGATAATTACACAGTATTTTTTTTAAAATTATTTATTTTCTAGTAATCTAATATTCATTCATTCATTCAAATAGTGTCCTGCCTGGTGCAGGCATTGACGACTACGGCTTTCCATTTTCCCCACTCTCTCTCTCTCTATCTCTTTCTCTCTCTCTCTCTTTCGGCATTCATGAATTCATTGTTGCTCATCATCCAGAACCCCCGTACACACTTTTTCTCTCAAAAGTGTTTCTTTGCAGCTGTACAGGCAATAAGTTGCAGTTTCTTTCTGTCCGAGCAGTGCCCATATTGGACGAGTGTCCTGACCATTGTACCCCAAGAAATCTTCTGATCAGCACAACGAGATATGAAACCACGGACAGAATTATTCCTGATTGCCTCGTATTACATCAGTCACCTGTTTTCCATGACCTCACAATACATTGATCGGGGAGGGGGTTTGAAGTGGGTTCCCGACCTTGTCAAGGGTCTCTCACAGACTAGCGGAGGGAAGGTAGTGTCCTACTTTTTCTTTTACAGTTATGCTGTCCTAGTATTCTCAATTGTCTCCCATTGGCTACTGGTTAGGCTCATCGTTGCTTAACTTCGGTGGTCTGGTGAGAACCGGTGTGTCAATCTGATTGTGTCATATAATCTAATATCTATTGGAATAAAAAATACAGTAGCGTAAAATGTGTAGAAATTAAAAAAAAAAAGAAGAACTATTTTAAAATATGTTAATTTCGTAAAAATCCACCAGAATGCATTTCGGTTTCATATCTTTTTAATTTGTCCATGTAATCGATATAAAAATTTTCCTTGTGCCTCCTTTAATTAGTTCGTACGTTAAGTTTTTTTTCTTTTAAAAAAGGCCAAATACAAATTTTGAAGGCCCAACTGCTAGAAAAAGGCCAAATTCGCGAAATTTGGCAAAAAAAGGACTAATCTGGCAACTCTTAACAGGAATGAGTGACCTCCCCTTGGTGAAGCCTCGATTTCGAATATGATCATAATACTATATGATTATAATACTATATGATTATTGTTGTAATATTGTAAGAAATGTACTCATACTAAATTCATTATGCAGCGGTTCTTTATCAATGATAGAAGTCAGCAAAACGTTACACACAAAAGAACATTCGAAAGAAACAGGGCAAAAAAGTTGTTTGCCAACAGGCGATGGACTGAAGAAGTAAATTAAAAATTGCCCCTTACAATGTTATTTTATTACTTGTATTGAACTATGTAGCACAATATTACTTTCTGAGTATTTATTAATACTTATATTTGATTCATAATGAGAGTATGACCTCAATGATTTGGACGACCTTTTTTATAACTACGCGTTAGGAGAATCAACCAATGAGAATCCTCCGACTTCATTATAAAAATATGGAATTTTGGATTCAAGTCAGTTCGCTATCAGCCCCCCCCTCTTGACAAGACTGAACCACTGCTGATCCGGACTACATTGGTTATTCACTAATCTTCGCCGATTTAATGTCATTAAAAAGAATTACTCAACACTGAAGATCGTGATTGCATTGATTCTTCACCGATTTAATTTACTACCGCCATCTTTGTTCAACATAATGGCTCAACATTTAACAAATTCTCATTTGAGTCAGTTTTATATGTAAAATATAATGAATGCTATCTTCATAGAACTGTTAATAAACTCATATTTTCTGCGTGTTATTGTTTTGTTTCTGTCCCAGAAACAATTCTTTGCGCTATCCAGAAAAGTACCAGCCTTATCAAAACATTTTTGGATTAAATGTATTTCTTATTCCGTGGAATATCCACGGTCGTATAGTGTTTAATAATTATTTTTTCTTCTTCCTCTTCTTCTCTTTCTCCACTTCCTTCTTGTCAAAAAAAAGTAAATAATTTGGTCACGGCTCATTTTGTTTAAAACTTGTTCGATCTGGGTTCAAATCGGTATTTAATTATAATTCTAAAAACTAATTCGGTTTTTTTTACCATTAATTCTAATTCATCGATAAATATACTATACTATTGCTCTTTTAAATCTGATCTGTCAACTTGGTCCAATTTTTTCCTGGAAATCGCACCAGACAAGGTGTTAATGCAGTTGATGTAAGGAGATAAAAAATGCTACTTAAAGGTTAAGAATTTGGCAACGAACCGTCGATTAATAATACTATATTTCTTCTTCTTCTTCTTCTTCTTCTTCTTCTTCTTCTTCTTCTTCTTCTTCTTCTTCTTCTTCATTCCTTTTATTGTTAAAATAAAATAAATAATTTTGTCACGGCTCATCCTGTTCCAAACTCGGCTTAATCGATTTCGTAAGGGTCTTGTTAGTTTTGTAAGAATCCACCAGAATTGTACGGAGGCGAACTAGTCGATTTCGTTAAGTTGTTGTTGGTGGTGGTGGGGGGAGTGTGTTAAAATTGGATGACATTCACAAAACAAAATACAATACTCAGTGCATGTGGATACAGTTTCCGAATTCATTTCCAGGAAATGCCGGATATTCCTGCGCATATGAGATTTAAAAGGCAAAGCATCACATCCTATAAATCCGAAGATTCTATCATTGGCAATGGTTTTTTTTACACGGTGGTCACCTCTTATCAAGGCCCGGAAGCCACTCAGGGATAAGGGTTATTGCAAGTACAGTACGTTAGTGTGGAGATTTAATGAAGTGTTTACTTAAGGGGGCGGTTCATTAGGAATTTGTTAACGTTGGACTTGAAGACATCCAAGTTGTAGTCAGGAGGGAAGCAGGCAGACGGAACAGAGTTCCACAGGCGTGCAGTTCTAAAAAAAGAAGCTTTGTTCATGGAATTTACGTTTTGATTTAGGCACAGATAAAGAGTGGGGAAAATTTTTCACAGTGGATTCAGCTAGACGGGTGTTTTTCGTGAAAGATTGGCGAGGGGGGACCAGAGATTGGAGTTCAGATGAGCACCTGCCATGGAAATAACGATAGAACAAGGATAGGTTCGCAACGTCTCTTCTATGGGAGAGAGGCTTGCAACGTCTCTTCTATGGGAGAGAGGTTTTCCGATATTTTTTTAGTCAAAATTCCTTCTAGAAAGACATCGGGTTCTTACGAGAGGGAGCACGTGACGGTTGGAACAAGGGATCGTAATTAGAATCAGGAATCGGAACAACATTTTAGGATATTTGAATCGGAACAATATGAGCCTAATTTTCTATTTAAAAAAGACTGATTTTTTTTTCACTTATTATTTTATTTAGTTATTTCGCTTAATATAGTATTGTTGCCACAAGTGATAAAATGTAGATGAATTTATCAATATGTTGGATACGACACATAAAAAGAAAACACGAAGAAATTTGTGACATTAAAAATCTAATTATATATCTACATCTAAAAGTATAAGGACTATTCTTCTTTTTTAGGCGATGTTAGACTCGGACTCGGAATCGGTAACTGTATCGGAATCGAGAGAACAGGATTGAGACTAGCGTCAGAATCGAGAAAAAAAATGTTGGAATCGTCCTAACATACTCGCGCACACGCACACACACATATAAATGATAAAAGTCTATATTCCAAATTTCAAGACGTTGACCATCTTACCGCTTATTTCTTTAAGTACGTACTTAAAGAAATAAACGATAAGATGATCATCATCTTGAAATTTGGAATATAGACTTTTGTCATTTATTTGTATATGCTCTGTAGTTACATCGAGCTTCATAAATTAAAAGTATAGAATTTTATGAACGATTCTATTCGTGGCATTTCATATGGTGTTAATGGAATGTCTAGTACTATAGACATTCCGATTAGAAACTAGACTACCCGTGATCCGTTGGGTCAGTATATGTCATACCTATCTATGGAATAGTGAGTACATTAATTATGCCAAAGATATGCGCTTGAGCGTACAACAACAGCTATCCTTTTTAACATAAAGAATTACAGTGCTTAATATCCTGAAAACTACCCATTTGCGGAAAATTTAAATACAATATTCGTTTTCAGCATACACGAAAACTTATAGAATTTGTCATTCACAAGGAAAATGTTACGGTGGAAACCAAGTAAAAATTTATCAAAACTTCTATTTTTATATTTGCTTTTAAAAAAAGAATAGAATACATTATATACAGTGTTAGTCCTCCGTACCTTACAATTTGTCCGACTTCACTTCCGCCGAATGGCCTTGTAAACAAAGAAGTGCGACTCTTAACAAAAACCACTTTGCATAAAGCACTTCTCATAAGTCAACGGCTAAAACGTCAATTGTTTACATAATCTTAAAAGTATTAATAAACATTTGCAAATAATTTTAATGTCTTTAAACTGCCGATTACAGAATCTAATGCAATAGAAAGACTTAAATCCCAAAAGACTAAAGAAAAAAAAAATTAATTGCTATTTCATTTACCTACAGTTACAGTAAGAAATAGGATTTACCGGTTAATTGGTTTTAATTTCCTCGTTTTTTCTTAACCAACCAGTTAATTATTAGATATCACTTTTATTTCCATTGATAACAGTTACTTGTACATTTTTATTATACCCCACTTATAAAAATTTTTTAGATGTAATTATGTGTTAACTAGTTCTTTTTTTATTAACACTGTTTCAACGACTGGGCAAGCTGATCCTAGTTACAACGACTGGGCAAGCTGATCCTAGTTACAACGACTGGGCAAGCTGATCCTAGTTACAATGACTGGGCAAGCTGACCCGAGTATTTTTTAATTTAAACTGTCAATTGCAGAATACATAAAAAAATTTATAATAGTTTAAATCGTAAATATATTTGTTTTGTTTTGTTCGAAAACGATTCCAACTTACAATTTAAAAATACAAATAAAAATTCATAAAATATCGAGGTAAAAAAACGGCGTAAATGTCAATATGCCGCAAGAAAGACAAACTAAAATAATAGTATTATGCTTCTGAATTTTTAAGGCGAGGATTGATTATTCGTATTATTTGGATTCTTTCACAACGTTTTAGCCGATTTAGCCTCTGACTTCCTTCAGTTGTATCTTTTCAGACTCGGGAATCATTTTGATGAACTCAGGAATCTGTCGAACTCGAGAATCTTTCTATCGGACTTGGGAATCTTTCTGTCGAACTTGGGCGAGACTCAAAATACAATTGAGAATTCGGCGTAGATTTCCAAGTCTGACAGAAAGATTCCTGAGTTCAAACAGATACCCTTGAAGATGGCCGGAAGTTACATCCGAAACGTTATGAAAATAACACTTAAATTCAGAACAGTAGTCTGAAGAATCTAAATAGAACGACTAATTGTATAAGTTTGTCTTTATGATGACGTCATTTTTTCAACAACAGCCATTAAAGAGGTCAGAGACTCACATTTTGGATTCCCTCGTGTCTCACGCTCTCACGCTCGCATTCTTAATTGCCGAGTCTTATCGCGATTTCCTGATTACGCCACAACACAGAAAGAAGAGCAAAAAGCCACTTCAAGGAAAATGGGTTTCCTTTCTTTGTTTCTAGTTGATAGTTCTGTCAAAGCTCTCACAACTAAAGTTCATCCTCCGAAGAAACATTGGACAATCAAGTGTCCGAGTTATTTATTTCGTGACTGCAGCGATCCTTAGATTGAAATGGTAATAACTTAGGTGTTGTGGCGTTTTTTTTTGTTAATATTGTTAATACTTGAAGATCATCACTTATAAAGGCTCATAGACTACTCCAGGATAAAGTTAATAAGTATCAGTGTAATGGAGCCGCTGACACGCTTATAGCAGCAGCAGTCGAATGACACATATGCAAATGACCAAGCCAGTACGCGAAGTGACGTCATAGCAAACGAAGAGAAGAAGGAAACAAGAGAAAAAGAACACGTGAACGGCAAACGACGATGAACACACATGGCCAATGGAGGATCTGCAAGGCATGTCGGCGTAAAATGGATGGGTGGCCAGATGATGGCGTGAGAGACTTTTAAAGCATGTGTTCAACACGGCAGAGTTTTGTTAAGCACACGTCGGTGCGAGAGGAACTATAAAAATAAGGTGCACGCATTGTTTGGAAAGTAACAGTAATAAATACCTTTTGTTAAAACTGAAAAAAAAAACCAAACGAATCGAATTCGTTTCGTTTTTATTTCTTGCGACTGTCTCAGACAACGTGTTGAGTCCGACTATGGTGAGACAACGCCGTTATGGTCAGTATTGGCGGCACTTGGCCAGGATTTGATTATTTAACAGGACGGATCAACAAGAACATATTTAAATTAGACTTAAAACAACTATGTTACAGTCAGCTCTATGGTATTATGTTCCATTTACGCGTAGTTCTCGGAAAGAAAATTTGGTCATGGAATTTTCGTTTAGTTTTTCGTACAGATAGAGAGTAAAGAAAATTATTGACAGTTGTTGTTGATAAACGAGTGTTTGTTGTAAATGTTTGACCACACACATGCACACACACATGCATGCACACACACACGCACACACACACACGCACACACACACGCACACGCACACACACGCACACACGCACATGCACACACACACGCACATGCACACACACGCACGTACACGAACACACACACACACGCACACGCACACGCACGCACACGCACACGCACACACACACACGCACATGCACACACACACGTACACGAACACACACACACACACACACACGCATACACACACACGCACACACACACACACACGCAAACACACACACATATTATCAATAAAATAAGAAAACGACAATTTAAAAAATATATACTAATGTATACAGATTTATTCGTTTATTCAATAAGGATGATACATTAACTAGGGGTGTAAGATAAGTAAAATTCTTCATACCATGGTATTTCAAAGCCCAATGCTTCTCATCAGAAGAGTAAAGGAGATGCTAGGTAACATATTAGGGGTGCGACGTCTAGCGATAGCAACATTAAGAGCGAAATAATTGTGCGTGAGAGGAGAATGGTAATATATTGAAAATGTTGGGGAGTGAAATGGAATGGGGTAGAGGAGGAATGTAGCTTTTATGATAAAATGAAGGTAGGTGTATATCACGTATGCCATGGTGAGTTCGATATATGTTGCCTTTTGTGCATCTATACTACCAGGAAGAATATAGGAGAAGTGATTGAAAGTGGATATTTATTTAATCATGTGTAGTTATGGCTTATAACTAGGCCTGTGACAACAGCATATTCTTTTCATTGTTTTGACTCTCGAGTGTGTATCCGTTGATATCTTATGTTTTTATACAGACTGATGTGATTCTCAGTTGATTAACTGTGTTTAACTGTATCCGATATATACCCGAGAGTCAAAATAATGAAAAGAATATGCTGTTGTCATCATCCTTAGTTATAACTATGGGAGAGGTTTACTGAAAATAAAGGACTTATGCTAGGTCCGTATATATTAGAAGGGGTATCCGAATTACAACTTAGTATTTAAATGAAGTATAAATTATTAGAAATAAGTAATCTATCTATCTATATATCTATAAAGTGAACGTGTCTGTGTGCCTGTGTGTCTGTCTGTGTGTCTGTCTGTGTGTGTACATTTCCCTACCAAACTACTCTGTCAATTTTCAGTCTACAGACTTGATATTTGACATAAGAAGTATTGAGATTTTAGAAAATCTTTTCAATCGATTTTCGGCCAGAAATTTGGCTGTCAAGGGGTCAAATTTCAACGATTTGACCATTGAAAACTCTACCAAACTCCTCCGCCAATTTTGGGTCTAAACACTTGAAATTTTAAATGTAGGTTACTTGGACATGGATCGAACATTTTAATTTGATTTGAGCACCAAAAATAATTGCTAAGGGGTGAAAATTGGGGTCAAATGTAAAAAAATTTACCTGTGCGGTCTCTACCAAATTACTAAGCCAATTTCTGGTCTTAGCATTTGAAATTTTACATAAAGGGTATTCAGAGATAGGGCAAGCTTTTTAATCAGTTTGGGTCGACAATTTGAGCTGCCAAGGCGTCAAAGTTTAAAAGATTTGACCTTTCGGGTGTCTAGAAAACTACTCAGTCAATCTTTGGTCTAAACATTGTAAATTTATACATAACGGGTATTCAGACATGCGGCAAGCATTTTAATCAGTTTTGGGACGAAAATTTCGCTGCCAAACTCCTCCGACAATTTTGGGTCTAAACACTTGAAATTTTAGATGTAGGTTACCTAGACATGAGTCAACATTTTTATTTTGATGTGAGACCAAAACAATAAATGTTAAGGGGTCAAAATTGGGGTCAAAGTTAAAAAGAATTTACCTCCACCGTCTCTACGAAATTACTCTGACAATTTTTGGTCTAAACTAAAATGAATGTACGATCTTTTTTACAATTTTGACTTATTTTTGACTCCTTAAATATTATTTTAACGGACTAAAAATCCATAAAAAACGGTCCATAAAAAGATCCAATCATTTAAGGCCCATAGTACCGCTATGCGACTTTTAGTTTCGGGAGAGATATAGTTTGAAAATGTGGAGACATACATACATACATACATGCAGACAGACAGACAGACATACATACAGACAGACAGACAGACATAATGAATTTTATAAATTAGATTTTCTACTTAACTATCATCTTTTCTGAAAAATATAACGTTTGGAATTCCTTCCCTGTCCCCTGTTTCCTCTAATCATACCAACATGCAAAAATTTGAATAGTATTTGGAGAACAAAGAATGCCCCTTATAAAGCTGACCCCGAATTCACTGCAGCCCCTAACGCCCTCGTGGCAGTGGCGATTTAATAATAATAATAATAATAATAATAATAATAATAATAATAATAATAATAATAATAATAATAATAATAATAATAATAATAATAATAATAATAAATAGAAATAATAAAAATCACGTGCTAAAGGAATTACTTCAAATTCTCTACCTACGCGCTACTATAGTTTTTTTTTGTCTAATTTACATAGAATTTTCGGCGATAATCGCGCAAATCGAAATGACGCACCTTAATAAGTAAACTATGATAGGAATGTTATGTGATTCAAAGAACTTTCGGCGTCCGACAAAACCGGTCCCATTTATCCCGGATAAATTCGATTACGGAAATACTTTTTATTTAAAATAACGTAAGAGAACATGCGAAAATACGCAGAGAAAAAGTTTCGGATGCTAAAAATAGAATTTCTGCACATCATGGATTTTATCAAATCGATGAGGTTAATAATACTTTTGTTAATAGAGCAACTAGTTGCCAATTATAAACACGAATTGAACTCCAAAGAATACTATTTTTATGTGTGTGTGTGTGTGTGAGTATAATATATATATATATATGTGTGTGTGTGTGTGTGTGTGTATGTGTGTGTGTGTGTGTGTATATATAATGTGCGTGTGTATATATATATACACACGCACATATATATATGTGTGTGCGTGTGTGTGTGTGAGTGTATATATATATGTGTGTGTGTGTGTGTGTGTGAGTGTATATATGTATATGTGTGTGTGTGTGTATATATATATATGTGTGTGTGTGTGTATATATATATACATATGAGTGTGTGTATGAGTGTATATATATGTGTGTGTGTATATATACACACACACACATATATATATATATGTGTGTGTGTGTGTGTATGTGTGTGTGTGTGTGTGTGTGTCCGTCCAATGTAGTTGTTGGTGTTGGAGATGCATTCTCCCAAGGGGCATTTGAATTTATAGACTACATTGGTTTCATCGATTGATTTTGTTGTCCGGGAAATGTTGTTTTTAATTTTAAGATTAACAGCTGTTAATTTCTTGTAGCATTATAGTTATTATTATTGACTGGGGATATATATCGATGTATTATATTTCTTAGTACCTTTTCATCTGATATAAAACTATGGTGCAGTTGCGATAGAATATATTGGTGGTTATTATTAGTTTGGTCTAACTTTTTAATTGTTAGTTTAATTTGTTCATCTACTAAGAAATTGGGGAATTGGTTATTAGTCGTTTGATATTCCTTAATTCACGGTAGAATATATTTTTTTTTTGAGGAGATCAATTTGGCTCGATTGATAAGATTTTTTATAATTGCGGTCTTGTATCGGTAGAGACATTCACTTTTGAAGTTGAAGATACAGGAATTGGTTGCAACAGTCTTTTTATATGGAGAAGTAATAAATTCATCTTCGCCGGAGTCTATGAGAATGGCTATATATATATGTATATATATATATATATATATATATATATATATATATATATATATATATATATATATATATATATATATTACTTGTTTATTGTTATATAAACATGCTCACATCCCGCTGCTACAAATAGCCACTTGTTTCAATCAAACAACAGATATCATCAGGCAGCGACTTGACTATTCAAAAAAAAGCTTATTCATTGAACTTTTGAATAGTCAAGTCGCTGCCTGATGATATCTGTTGTTTGATTGAAACAAGTGGCTATTTGTAGCAGCGAGATGTGAGCATGTTTATATAACAATAAACAAGTAATATATATATATATATATATAT
>NC_136516.1:36168533-36176033 GCF_053919585.1 Euprymna scolopes
AAAATTATACTTTCGTATATTAACTCATGTGATTATATATATATATATATATATATATATATATATATATATATATATATATATATATATATATATATATACGTAGTTTTTGTTGTTGATTTTTTAAACAATATTAAGGTTAATGTCTCCACCTTGGAGATCCGGTGCTTTCTTAGAAAGTTGCCGACTTTTTATTTGGACGTATTTATTTATTTATTTATTTTAAAACAGTACGCTGAAGAGGGGTAGTGGTCCGAAACACGCGTGTACGTAGATTACTGTTTTAAAAAAATAATATATACATAATTATTTTTTTACTATAATAATTAAATACCTACAGACATTAGTGTTTCTTCCTTTCGGGATTCTTCAGTGCAGGGTGTCACGATTACTACCAGTCGAACGATTCGAACCCCGCGACATCTCTGGCTCGATTAGCGGAGGCCGTATCCATTCGGCTACCATTAACCGTGTGAAATAGCGTTGAATTTTAAACATTTTAATTTAAATGTTCATTACGTCAGACAGACAGTGATCAAATCATTATACGATGATCTACGCATAAGAGCTAAATTGACCGACTTTTTAATTCAACTGAAAGTGCTCAACGATATTAACTGTATGTATCCGGCATTACCCGGAATCTTTTGCCTCACATATTTAAATTTTGCTATAACGTCATGTATGACGCAATCTACTATGACATCATGTATGACGCCATACATGGGTTGCTTTTACCAGGAGGGGTCAGTTTTTTCGTCATTTTTGCAAGACGTACGCCTACCAATCTCAACGTACGTTTATAAAACGTTATTTCGAAGACCCGTGACATCATAAATCGACGTGACCGAGACAGCGCGTTAGCTTTCTTTTTTTACAACCTTTTCCTTTTTTTTACCACCTTTTCCTTTTTTTTACCACCTTTTCCTTTTTCGCGTCACAAGTTCAAGGCTACCTGCCTACTGCAGCTATATATATATATATATATATTTTTTTTTTTTTTGCGCTCGCACGGGCACTCGTTGCTATTTTGATTGAAACGTTTTTTTTTTTGTTCTGGGGGTTGGTTGCTTAGTACACCACCTCTCTCCACTCGGGCAACGCCGGGTAGCCATGCTAGTATTACTATAAAATCCACCTTCACCGAAACGGTACATTCTTCAAAAGACATAGTCGGACATTTTACACCGGTTCTTTACCGGTGAATTCGTTCATATATTTTTTTTATTTAGTGAGTCGCTGACCAAAGCAGCAAACAGGGCTGGCAAAAGTGCATTGAGAATGGTGCTGACTATGTAGAAAAATAAATTCTGGAGCACAAAAGGTCGCTCGTTTTAATGGTACCACTCCCGTCTTCGTAGCTCTTCAACGTTTTAGTTTGTAGTTAAGAAATAGGTGTTACCTTTGGAACGACCCTTTTTATATTGCCAACTATCGTCACATCTGTTAACTAAGTTGTCAGTATTGAGAGATTTCGACCTAGAAACCATCAATTATTTATCCTGCCTTGTTTGAATGCGTTTGGCATTTCCACAGGTTTAAAATCGACCATGTGTCTAAATTTACCCATTGAGAGATTAAATATATATATATGTGTGTGTGTGTGTGTGTGTTTGTGCGTGTATGCGCGTGTGTGTGTGTTTGTGTGTGTTTTAAAAACATATATATATATACATATATATATGTATGTATATATATATATATGTTTTTAAGCGGCAGACGATAATATGATGACTCAATATTTATATATATATGTGTGTGTGTGTGTGTTTTAAAAACATATATATATACATATATATATATGTTTATATATATATATGTTTTTAAGCGGCAGACGATAATATGATGACTCAATATTTATATATATATATATATATATATATATATATATATATCACAACTTTGCACGTGTGTATAAACAATAATACGTTAAACGATAGAAAATTTCATGATACTCGAAAGGAATCACGGTTGATTTGTTAAGCACAGGGTCGTCCATGCAGATCTGTTTGGGACTTTCGACTTCATAAACCAGTTATGACGTAATCAGTTTGAACCGTTCAGTTGGACAACGAGTTTGGTATTATGTTTTTGAATTTTTTTGACATTTCGTATTTGGATTATTCGGACTACAGTTCTCATCCTGTGTTATTCACACAACGTTTCGACCGATGTAACTTCCTATCTCATTCAGGTGGATCTAGAAAGTGAACATAGAGGAATCAGTTAAATATAGTACGACTTTATCTCCATTACCCCGTTCTCTCTCTTTCTCTCTCTTTCTCCCTCTTTTTCACCCCAAGCAAGGTACATTGCCACTTATTTGTTACAGCATTACTGCAACAAATCCCGAACCCACGTATGGCAGCTGTATCCAAATGAGCAAGCTGTGTGCTAGATGACGTCACGGCAAATAAAAAAAGGTTATATTAAAGCAGAACGTGTACACAGACCTAGGATCACGATCACGTTCGAGAGGATTATGACCAGGTCTTATTCGGGAAAATACCAGGAAATAAATATTGTTTCAACGAAAAAAAAGTGAGTTGAGTTCTTTTTCTTCTTGTTATTTCTTGCGGCGGAGTCTACAACGTGTTGGGCCCCCTACATGTTAACACGTGTGTAAATTATAATGTTACACCGCTATATCGTGTCTAATAGCGGACTGTGTAGAGTTGAGCAGCGAGATGTCGAGATGTCTGTTCACATTACATTTAAACTTCTACAGATTAGTGCAGTCAAGGAAGCAAGGTAGGGAATTCCGAAGTCTAGTTGTCCAATAGAAGAAAATATTAGAGTAGAAGGCTTTCCAGAATCTAAGGACTTCAGCAGTGAAATGGTGGAATTTTGTTGCTTGTCTGGTTAGTCGGGAGTATGTATGTCGAGGTGACACAAGTGTTATGAGTTCATCAGAGCACATTCTATTGTAAAACAGGTACGATGATGCAACATTGCGGCAATGGAATAGGGGTTGAAGCTTGGCCGACAGCACAGGAACTCGCTTCTCTCTCTCTCTCTCTCTCTCTCTCTCTCTCTCTCTCTCTCTCTCTCTCTAAGTTAGAAGTTTTTATCCTGCCCCTCCCCCAACCAACAGAGATTAGACCATTCCTGTAATGACCCGGTCCCTGTTGATTTTGCGATGGGTGTAAAAGTTCTATGCAGTTCTAGGAGATCCACCCTCCTAGGCTTTGAGAAAGGGGTAAGCTTATTGTTGATAGCCTGAGGCTGCTCAGGCACTTTTTGCAGGTCAGATTACCCCTCATCTGGGACGCTGACTTCTCAATCCCACTTTCCGACCCTGGTGTTACAGTTCTCCCCCCCTCTCTCTCTCTCTCTCTCTCTCTCTATCTCCCCGCTCTCTATCAGTATTTATAATCGAAAATATTTCTATTATATTTCTATTAGTCTGCCTGTCTGTCTATCGCTTCCACTTTTTTCGAAAACTACTCAGCGGATCTGGTTGAAATTTTGTACATGCCTTCGCAACGATACGATGAAACGAACTAATTATCATAGTATGCGTTCGATGAACAATTAACGATTAATTAGGATTATTAGAAATTAATCACAACCACCTCTTAGTTACTATAGCAATATTCTCTGATATATATATATATATATATATATATATATATATATATATATATATATATATCAGAGAAAATTTCTAGAGTAAATAAGTAATATATATATATATATATATATATATATATATATATATATATATATATATATATATATATATAATAAATCCCACAGTCAAACAACGTCGCAGCCCACAAGAGCCATAATAGTCAACCTACCGGAAGTCCAAGACTGGAGTTTCGCCCTCATTTGGGCTCATCATTTAGACTCATCCGAACTTAAGATTCGAAATCCGAGCCTCTTGCATGCGAAGTAAGCATTCTGCCAACTAAGCAAACGACCCCCACACAAGAAATTCTATTAACTAACACAGATCAAACAAACCGCGCCGAAATCCGACTGTGAAATGGACCTACTTCGTCTCAACAAAGGACGTGGCCATCCAACCACCTAATAACCCAAAGCCGATGTCTCACAAGTAAGGCGTTTGCTCAGTTGGCAAAGTGTATGCAAGAGACTCGAGTTTCGAATCCTGGGTCCGGACCTGTCCAACCGATGAGCCCAAATGAGGGCGAAACTCGAGTCATGGATTTCCGGTTCGTTGACTGTCATGGCTCTTGTGGGCACCGACGTTGTTTGGCTGTGGAATTTATGATATATTATCTCTCACATTCTGAAAATCCTATCATTAATTGTTTGCTAGGTTAGCATTGCTGGATTGCATCATCCTTTCGAGTTGAAACTCCTACTCGTGAGACATCAACTTGGAGTTATTATCTCGTTATATATATATATATATATATATATATATATATATATATATATATATATATATATATATATATATATATACGGCATTATCACGTTGATACATCGATTTCCGTTAGATCACCGAAGCTTTTCTCTCCCCTGCAACCTCTCTCCCACAGAAGAGACGTTGCGAGCCTGTCTCTGTTTTATCGTTATTTCCATGGCAAGTGCTCGTCTGAGTTCCATTCTCTGGTCTCCCCTCGCCAATCTTTCCCGAAAAACACCCGACTAGCTGAAACCACTGTCAATAATTTTCCCCACTCTTTATCCGTGCCTAAATCAAAACGTAGATTCCATGAACAAAGCTTTTTTTCTTAGAACTGCACGGCTGTGGAACTCTCTGCCGCTTGCCTGTTTCCCCCCCCCCCCCGAATTCAACCTGGCAGTCTTCAAGTCCAACACAAACAAATTTCTGATGAACCTCCCCCTTAAGTAATGACACCTTATCAAATCCCCAATACTATTACTACGATACTATCCCTTTGATTACTGTACACACAATAACCCTTATCCCCGAGTGGCTCCTGGGCCTTGATAAGTAGTGTCCTCTATGATAAAAAAAGCTAATCATCGTTGAACCTGGTCTGTACTAAAATGAAGGACCATTTGGGAATACCAGGGTGCTATATGTTCCGGCATTATTTCCTGTTGTCCTGGACATCATGCCAGTGCTGATTCGAGAGAGGTGTGGTTCGTGATTGTGCAACCCTTGCCTCATAATTACAATGCAGCTACCCTTACGAGGCTGAACGGAGGCGATGATATTCAGATCAAAGTCGTATAGCAAACATGTGTGCGTGTGTACGTGTGCAAGTTCATTAACTGCCGCTTCTGATGTGTCAGCTCTTGATGTCGGGCGTGCTCAGAGTATTTCGATATCTATTTTTGGAAACAAGTTCAGAAAGGTTAATTCTAAATTTCTGGCACATACACAGAAAAGACCCTAGGCATCTTTTTTTTTTTTTTGCTGGTGTGTGTGTGTGGGGGGGGGTCGTTGCATTCATTTTTTTTTGAAGCGATCACATTTTCGCTTCGTAGACATTTCATCTGCAGCACTTACATTTTTTTTGTTTGTTTTGCTATCCAGTTTGGATTGAGCCCGTCTTGGAAAACTTCCATTCGCAATCTCTGGAAACACCCAAATAAAATTGTCCAACAGCAACAAAGTATTGTTTTTTGGTGACGTTTTTATAGTGCTACCCCCCCCCCCCGCTTGAGATTCGACTTTTAACTATTGCTGCTTTTGTATTTGTTATTGCTACTGTTTTTATTATTGCTGTTGTTGGTGTTGTTGTTATTTGTGTTGCTTATTGTTGTTATTGCTGTTATTGTTGTATTGTCGTTGTTATTGGTGTTTTGTTATTATTGCTATTGTTGTTTTGTTGTTGTTATTGCTGTTGTTATTGACGTTGTTATTATTACTGTTGTTGTTATTGTTGTTATTACTGTTGTTGTTTTGTTGTTGTTATTGCTGTTGTTTTGTTGTTATTGCTGTTGGTGTTGTTTTTTTGTTGTCATTGCTGTTGCCATTGTCGCTGTTTTGTTGTTGTTATTGCTGTTGTTTTATATATATATATTTTTTTTTATTACATTTTCACCCCATACAATGCACATTACCACTTTGGTGTAGGGGGCTACTAACAGGGGCAACAACTACTGGGGTACTATGTAGGGATTTGGGCAGCAAGATGTTGGTTCACGTTGAGCTTGAACTTCTGCACGTCAGTATAGTTGGGGAAGCAGGGACCTGGAATGGAATTCCAAAGTCTAGCGGTTCTGGGGAAGAAACTACTGGAGTAGAAAGCTCTTTTACATCTAGGGACTTCTACAATATGGGTGTGGGATTTTGCAGCCTGTCGGGTCTGTCGAGGGTGTTCACGTCGTGGAGGCACAAGTGCTTGCAGTTCGTCAGAGCATTCATCATTATAATACTTGTAGAACAGGCAGAGGGATGCAACGTTTCGTCGATGGGACAAAGGCTGAAGCTTAGATGTCAGTTCAGGACCTATCAGATTTGCGACTCTCTTTTGAACCTTGTCAAGGAGCGAGAGACTAGTAACCGATGCACCAGCCCAAATATGACAGCAATACTCCATACATGGGCGAATGGTGCCTTATAGAGGTACAGGATACTATCGGGTGTTAGTAGTTTTCTAGCACGGTAGAGAGAACCCACCTTCCTTGCAGCGGCCCTGGCAATGCCCTCGATGTAATTGTTCCAACTCATGTTTCCTGTGAACGTTAGGCCAAGGAGCTTGAAAGACGTGCTCTCAGATAAAGAGTCGTTGGCCATTGCTATAGGTGGTAGAGAAGGTTTCTTGTAATTATTGAATGAAACTAGTTTAGTCTTGGCGGCATTGAACGTGACCATCCATTTTTGTCCCCATTCCACTACAGATTGGAGGTCATCTTCTAGAGTTTCTGCCATTTCTTTAGATATGTGTTCATTTGTTTTCCTGTCGTGTCTGTTATAGAGTGTGGTGTCATCAGCATATATACCCATCTCAGAGGAACTTTTGTCGGGGAGGCCATTTATGAATATCAGGAACAACAGAGGTCCAAGGATAGACCCCTGGAGCACTCCCGCATTTATATCATATTGTTTAGATGTACGACCGTCGAGGACAACCTGGATTTTTCTCTTATCTAAGAAGGATTTAATTATGCTTAGTATTCTACCAATGATACCGTATGATCTAATATTCCTGAGGTGACCCTCATGCCATACCCTGTCAAAAGCCTTAGATATATCTAGAGCTATCGCTCTGCCCTCCCCCGCTTTGTCCAGTGAATGGTATATACGTTCAGAGATTACAGTGAGGATGCCTGCTGTGGAACGGGCTTGTCTAAATCCATATTGTTTGTCAGTCAGAAGCTTAGCATCTGTAAGGTGACGGACTAGAGCATGGTTGATTAAGGTCTCAAATATTTTGGCAAAAAGTTGGAGGAGGCTAATGAGGCGATAATTTAATGGGTCAGTTCTTTCGCCAGAATTCTTGAATACTGGTACCACAGAAGCAGTTTTCCAACTGCCCGGAAAGCAAGATTCATTAAGGCATTTGTTGTAGAGTTTGGAGAGAACTGAAGCTACTTCAGCTGAGCACT